>NC_041393.1:581875306-581945717 GCF_002162155.2 Triticum dicoccoides
AGTGTTGGTCCAAACTAGAGCACCGTGCGGGACCGTCCCTTGGCAACTTGGGTTACGTTGGTACTTGTACGCTTCGCTTATCCAGTGTGCCCTGAGAACGAGATTTGTGCAGCTCCTATGGGGATTTTTCAGCACATTGCGCGGCTTTGCTGGTCTTGTTTTACCATTGTCGAGATGTCTTATAACCAGGATTCTGAGTCTGATCGAGTCTTCCTGGGAGAAGGAATATCCTTCGTTGACCGTGAGAGCTTGTGATGGGCTAAGTTGGGACACCCCTGCAGGGTATTATCTTTCGAAAGTCGTGCCCGCGGTTATGTGGCAGATGGGAATTTGTTAATGTCCGGTTGTAGATAACTTGACACCTGATTCAATTAAAACGCATCAACCGTGTGTGTAGCCGTGATGGTATCTTTTCGGCGGAGTCCGGGAAGTGAACACGGGTTTGGCTTAGGTTTGACGTAAGTAGGAGTTCAGGATCACTTCTTGATCATTGCTAGCTTCACGACCATTCTGTTTGCTTCTCTTCTCGGTCTTATTTGCGTATGTTAGCCACCATATATGCTTAGTCGCTGCTGCAACCTCACCACTTATCCATTCCTTAACCCATTAAGCTTTGCTAGTCTTGATACCCATGGTAATGGGATTGCTGAGTCCTCGTGGCTCACAGATTACTACAACACTAGTTGCAGCTGCAGGTTTTGCGATGATCATGATGCGAGAGCGATGCTCGCTTGTTTTGGAGTTCTTTTTCTGCTTCTTCTTCGATCAAGGGATAGGTTCCAGGTCGGCAGCGTGGGCTAGCAGGGTGGATGTCGTTTGAGTTTTCTGTTTGTGTTTCATCCGTAGTCAGATGCTGCTCTTATGTATGATGTATTGTTGTACCCTTGTGGCATTGCTTGCCTCTTGTATGTATCCCCATCTATTATGTAATGTTGATGTAATGATATCCACCTTGCAAAAGTGTATCAATATGCGGTTCTATCCTTGGTGGGACCTTCGAGTCTCTTTAGGATAGTATCGCATATTGGGCATGACACCTACGATGGAATTACTCAGGCATGGCGGTGAGCATCATGAAATTGGTGATGGAGGATGGTTGATGATAACGACAGCGACGAATCCCCCTCTCCGGAGCCCCGAACGGACTCCAGATCAGCCCTCCCGAGAGAGATTAGGGCTTGGCAGCGGCTCCGTATCGTAAAACATGATGAAACTTTCTCTGATTTTTTTTCTCCGCGAGACGGAATATATGGAGTTGGAGTTGAGGTCGGTGGAGCCTCAGTGGGCCCACGAGACAGGGGGCGCGCCCTCCCCCCTCGGCGCGCCCCTCACCCTCGTGGACAGGGTGTGGGCCCCCTGGTCTTCATCTTTTGCAAGGATTTTTTTATATTTTCTGAACTTGTCTCCGAGGATTTTCAGGTCATTCCGAGAACTTTTGTTTTCTACACATGAAACAACATCATGGTAATTATGCTGAAAACAGCGTCAGTCCGGTTAGTTTCATTCAAATCATGCAAGTTAGAGTCCAAAACAAGGGCAAAAGTGTTTGGAAAAGTAGATACGTTGGTGACGTATCAACTCCCCCAAGCTTAAACCTTTGCTTGTCTTCAAGCAATTCAGTTGATAAACTGAAAGTGATAAAGAAAAACTTTTACAAACTTTTTTTGCTCCTGTTGTTATAAACATGCAAAGCCATCATTCAGGTTTCAACAATATTATAAACTAACCATACTCACAATAACACTCGGGTCTCACAATTACTCGTATCAATGGCATAATCAGCTAGCGAGCGATAATGTGAAAACTCGAATGACAACACTTTCTCAAAACAATCATAACACGATATAACAAAATGGTATCTCGCTAGCCCTTTCTGAGACCACAAAACATAAATGCATAGCACCTTTAAAGATCAAGTACTGACTAAACATTGTAATTCATGGTAAAAGAGATCCAGTCAAGTCATACCCAATATAAACCAATAATAATGAATCCAAATGACAGTGTGCTCTCCAGTGGGTGTTTTTTAATAAGAAGGTGATGACTCAACATAAAAGTAAATAGATAGGCCCTTCGCAGAGGGAAGCAGGGATTTGTAGAGGTGCCAGAGCTCAACTTTAAAATAGAGATTGAATAATATTTTTAGCGGCATACTTTTGCTGTCAATGCAACAACTATGAGATGGTTGTATCTTCCATACTACATGCATTATAGGTAGTTCCCACGCAGAATGGTAAAAGTTTATGCTCCCCCAACCACAAACAAGCATCAATCCATGGCTTGCTCGAAACAACGAGTGCCTCCAACTAACAACAATCTTGGGGGAGTTTTGTTTAATAATTTTGATTTGCATTGATCTTTTTGGATCATGGGACTGGGCATCCCGGTTACTGTCCCTTTCTCATGAATGAGGAGCGGAGTCCACTCCTCTTGAGAATAACCCACCTAGCATGGAATATATAGGCACCACTCCTCTTGAGAATAACCCACCTAGCCTGGAAGATATAGGCAGCCCTAGTGGAAACATGAGCGGCTCGAGTATACAAAACAAAATTTCATTTGAAGGTTTAGAGTTTGGCACATACAAATTTACTTGGAACGGTAGGTAAATACCGCATATAGGAAGGTATAGTTGTAGGACCTTGAGAAGAGGTGTCTAGAGGGGGGGTGATTAGACACTAAGTACAAAAGTTGCAGTTTTTAACTTCTTTAAGTTTAAGTGGAGTTTAGGCACAAGTTTAACATTCACAACATATAGCAAGCAAGCATGCAAAGAGTATATGAGCAGTGGAAAGTAAAGCATGCAACTTGCAAGAATGTAAAGGGAAGGGTTTTGGAGGATTCAAACGCAATTGGAGACACGGATGTTTTTGGCGTGGTTCCGATAGGTGGTGCTATTGTACATCCACGTTGATGGAGACTTCAACCCACGAAGGGTAACGGTTGCGCGAGTCCATCGAGGGCAACACCCACGAAGGGTCCACGAAGAAGCAACCTTGTCTATCCCACCATGCCGTCGCCCACGAAGGACTTGCCTCACTAGCGGTAGATCTTCATGAAGTAGGCGATCTCCTTGCCCTTACAAACTCCTTGGTTCAACTCCACAATCTTGTCGGAGTCTCCCAAGTGACACCTAGCCAATCTAGGAGACACCACTCTCCAAGGAGTAACAAATGGTGCGTTGATGATGAACTCCTTGCTCTTGTGCTTCAAATGATAGTCTCCCCAACACTCAACTCTCTCTCATAGGATTTGGATCTGGTGGAAAGAAGATTTGAGTAGAAAGCAACTTGGGGAAGGCTAGAGATCAAAATTCATATGGTAGGAATGGAATATCTTGGCCTCAACACATGAGTAGGTAGTTCTCTCTCAGAACTGGTAAGTTGGAAGTGTAGGTTTGTTCTGATGGCTCTCTCCATGAATGAAGAGGAGGTGGAGGGGTATATATATCCTCCACACAAAATCTAACCGTTACACACAATTTACCAATCTCAGTGGGACCGAATCAACAAACTCGGTCGGACCAATTTAGTAAACCTAGTGACCGTTAGGATTTTCGGTGGGACCGATATGCAACTCGGTAGGACCGATATGGTTAGGGTTAGGGCATAATGTAATCTCGGTGAGACCGATTACACAAACTCGGTGAGACCGATTTTGGTAATTAGCTAACCAGAGAGTTGGTCAGGCAAACTCGGTGGGACCAATTACTCAAACTCGGTGGGACCAATTTTGGTAATAAGTTAACCAGAGAGTTTGCATTGTAATCTTGGTAGTACCGATTACACAAACCCGGTGAGACCAATTTTGGTAATGGACATACACAAAGAGATTACAATCCCATCTCGGTGAGGCCGAGATCCTTATCGGTGAGACCGATTTGCCTAGGGTTTGTGGCAGTGGCTATGACATCTAAACTCGGTGGCGCCGGATAGAAAGAATCAGTATGGACGAGTTTGACTTTAGGTTTAGGTCATATGTGTGGAAGTGGGAAAGTAGTTGAGGGTTTTGGAGCATATCACTAAGCACTGTGGAGCAAGAAACTCATTAAGCAACACCTCATCCCTTCTTGATAGTATTGGCTTTTCCTATAGACTCGATGTGATCTTGGATAACTAAAATATAAAATGAAGAGTCTTGAGCTTGAAACTTGAGCCAATCCTTTGTCCTTACCATCTTGAAGGAGTTCCCACATCTTTTACTCCATGCCACTCCATTGTTGAACTTGTGTGAAATGTACTAGATAAAGGTGTTAGTCCAACAAGAGATATGTTGTCATTAATTACCAAAACCACCTAGGGAGCACTTGTGCTTTCAATCTCCCCCTTTTTGGTAATTGATGACAACATACATCAAAGCTTTTAGATAAATATATAGAGAATAGCAAGTAAAGGTTTGGAAAGACATGTAATAAGCATAGGCTCCCCCTACATGTATGCAATCATGTGAATATGGAATATAGAAGCATGTGAGAGCATAACCATGATAGAGTAGGCAATGTGTTACATTATCTTGGCCATATGCATCAGAGCAAAGAATATTAAAGAAAATACCTTCATGCTCATGAGTCCTTGCAAATAGTATGTACATCAGCAAGAATTCCTCATACACATGAGTGTGATGCATATACTTACTTGTAGTCTTGAGTTGGCTTAGGATGGAATGAACCTGCGTAAACAAGGATAGATAACACAGATACATCTACTAGCCAAAGCAAACAGAAGAAACCACAAGAATACCAAGACTGGGATGACATGTAGAGAGTGAGTACTAAGTACCACATAGGATTTGACATGTCCCCAAGAGTAAAGATATGCAATGAATTTAAATGATTTCTTTCCCTTAGATGTCTTGCTCCCCCTGAATCTAGCATGGGATACTGGGAGAAGATAGGGAACAGAAAATCAGAGCTAAAAGATATAAATGAAGAGAGCTAATGCAAACTAATGCAAATAAGCACATATGAACCTGTCTTTTCCCCTCAATAAGACATGTGGCATCTCTCCTCTTGAACATCAAGCATCTGGGATCCTTGAGAAATACTTCCTACTAGAGTATTCTCTCCCCCTGGAGATCTCTTTCTCCCCCTGAGGAGGTGATACTATCCCTCTCTGATGTGATCTCTCTAAGTGATAAGCTTTGATGTGATCTCTCTCTCCCCCTTTGACATCAATTTCCAAGAAGGGTTTGATCCTTGAGTCACAGCACAAAGCATTTATAAAAATGTGATGCTTGCAGAGGACAAGATTCATTGAGTGGAGCTGGATCAGAAGAAACACAGAATAAGTGGCAAACTGTTTTTCCTGTTGTGAAATCGGTGGCACCGAGTGGTATGCTTCGGTTGTACCGAAAGGATTCGGTTGGACCGAAAACAACAAGTCGGTGAAACCGAGTTGATCGCAGAGAAAACACTTGTCACCTCAGCTCACTAGACTAGTAGGATCTCACAATGATTTGCAAGGAATTTACTGAATGATATGCAATGAATTGGATGCAGAAAATGCAGAGCAACAGAAAAAAAAGAAATCTAGATGAAGTTTTTTTTGAAAGGGAAAACAAATATGCATGAGACAAATGCAACAACACAGAAAAGAACACAAGAGAACTTCATCTAGAGATGGTCGGCGACAGAGTCACCTATGTTAGAGT
This sequence comes from Triticum dicoccoides, assembly GCF_002162155.2. Classification (NCBI taxonomy): domain Eukaryota; kingdom Viridiplantae; phylum Streptophyta; class Magnoliopsida; order Poales; family Poaceae; genus Triticum; species Triticum dicoccoides. The sequence goes on from NC_041393.1 coordinate 581,880,956, forward strand.
ATATTGACTTAGGAGTCAAGTGAGATCACTTGATCATAGGTCATACTCATTGTCGGTGTCAAAACCGGCGGATCTCGAGTAGGGGGTCCCGAACTGTGCGTCTAGGCGGATGGTAATAGGAGACAAGGGACACGATGTTTTACCCAGGTTCAGGCCCTCTTGATGGAGGTAAAACCGTACGTCCTGCTTGATTGATATTGATGATGTGGGTATTACAAGAGTAGATCTACCACGAGATCAAGGAGGCCACACCCTAGAAGCTAGCCTATGGTATGATTGTTGTTCGTCCTACGGACTAAAGCCATCCAGTTTATATAGACACCGGAGAGGGCTAGGGTTACACAGAGTCGGTTACAATGGTAGGAGATCTACATATCCGTATCGCCAAGCTTGCCTTCCACGCCAAGGAAAGTCCCATCCGGACACGGGACAAAGTCTTCAATTTTGTATCTTCATAGTCTTGGAGTCCGGCCGATGATGATAGTCCGGCTATCCGGACACCCCCTAGTCCAGGACTTCCTCAGTAGCCCCTGAACCAGGCTTCAATGACGATGAGTCCGGCGCGCATGTTGTCTTCGGCATTGCAAGGCGGGTTCCTTCTCTGAATAATTTATAGAAGATTGCGAACACCAGGATAGTGTCCGGCTCTGCAAAATAAATTCCACATACCACCGTAGAGAGAATGATATTTACACAAGTTCAATCTGCTGATGTATTTGGTGGCATGACATCACACCTCTACCAAGCCTTTAATCGAATCGTTTTTATTGTACCACCTCAGCGTGTTTAGCGAAGCGGTTCCCTTGGCACGTCTTGTCGGAGCAGAGATCGTGTTCCCCTTATTCCGGGATTCCCATCAATACGGACGTGGGTAACCCAACCGCGCCATTGATTGCGGTGCTTGGGGGATAAGAGAGTTTTATCAGGCTGGTGGGGACGCGTGTTTCTGTCTGCCCATATAAGGGGATAAAGATCCAACCCTTTTACCTGCACCTTCTTCCTCCTTGGCTTATCCATCTCCGCGAACTCGAGCTCCAGTGCCCAAGTCCGCACATCTCACCTCAACCTTCTCCAACTATGTCCGGAGCGGGAGGCAAGTGGATGGCCTCCTCCGTTATGGAGGGGCACATCCAGAAGCTACGCAGCGCCGGATATCTGTCCAGCGACATCGGGCACCGGCTCCCCGACGAGGGAGAGCTCATTCCCACCCCCAGGCCCCATGAGAGGGTAGTATTTCTTCCCCATTTCCTCCGCGGACTGGGCTTCCCACTCCATCCCTTTGTCCGAGGGCTCATGTTCTACTACGGCCTGGATTTCCATGATCTGGCCCCGAATTTTATCCTCAATATCTCGGCGTTTATCGTCGTGTGTGAGGCCTTCCTCTGCATCCAGCCCCACTTCGGCTTGTGGCTCAAGACCTTCAGTATCAAGCCGAAGGTGGTAAAGGGCAGCCAAGCGGAGTGCAGAGGCGCCATGGTGGGCAAGATGCTCAACGTTACTTGGCTTGAGGGCACTTTCGTGGAAACCATTAAGGGGTGGCAATCGGGGTGGTTCTACATCACCGAGCAGCGTGACCCTGAATGGGCAGCGGCCCCCGAATTCCGATCTGGCATCCCCATACGGCTCACCTCCTGGAAAGAGAGCGGCCGGACATGGGGTGATCCGGAGGAGCTGACCGGGCTCCAAGCCTGCATCAAAAAGCTGGTGAACAAGAAGCTCAAGCTTGTCAACGTAGTCCAGGTCATGCTTGTCCGCCGGATTCTCCCGTGCCAACGACGGGGCTTCAGTATGTGGGAGTTCGATCCGGCGCAGCACCAGACTTTGAGCGGGCTCTTCGACACCACATACGAAGATGTCTGGAAGGTGCTGTTTAAAGATGCCGAGGCCCCCGCATCCGCTATTGAAGATCGCGGATTCAGCTCGCAGTGCCCGGCTAGCGAGGTAAGTGATTTTGCCCTTTACAGTACACTTGTTTTCCATAGTTTGACTCTATGCGGGATCTAAACTCCCTCTCCTTTGACAGGACTGGCTGAAGAAGGCTGAACAGACTATCTGTCCGGCCCCATTGCCAGAGGACCCAGCGGACGCCCGCTTAACGGGGCTGCTGGCTCCGGCACCCCACGTGGTGCCGGAGAAGAAGGCCAAGAAGAAGGCCACGGGCACTCGGAAGAGTTCCCGTTTTCAGGTGTTATCGGATGATGACTCCGAGGTAGACTCCTCCCACAAAGGCGAGGAGAAGAAGAAGAAGGCATCTCCCCCAGCGGGGGGAGGGAACAAAAGGAAGGCTTCCCCAACGAGCGAGGCCGAAGGATCCAAGAAGGGAAAGACTATTCCCCCGGACTGCTGTTGACGCTCAAAAAGGGCATGATCGCAAAGAGTGACTTGAGGCTGTAGCAAGATGAGGTCAAATTTATGAGTTCATGTCACCATTTGATGGCTCTCTTCAAGATAATCAAAGTAAATGTGAAGATGGATCAAAACGGAGCTCAAGTGTAAAAGATATGCCAATTTCGGAGATACTCGTGTTGACACCAGATTAGGAAATGGCATGAAACCTAACCAAGATGGCCTCTGATGGAAAAAGTTACCACAGAAAAGTTCTTCGTCTCGTCGAGACGAACGATTTTGATATAAAGATCGTCCCCATCCGAGTTTGTATGCAAAAGTTACAGCCAAAAGTGTGCGCTGCAGCACTGTATGGCCGGATCATCCGGACCCGGGTCCAGATCATCCGGCCGAGGGCCGAAAAATTGACCAAAACAACAGAAGCTAAAAGTTGAAGCCGGATGATCTGGATCAACTCCCGGATGATCCGGGTAAAGGCCGGACAATCCGGGCAATCGTCCGGGTGTCCGGACACGTTTTTCTGCTGCAGACTTTAGAAAATGGCCCGAAACACCCTCAAGATGGCCTCGGATAAAAAAGTGTTCAACATGAAAATTGTGCGTCTCGTCGAGGCGGTTGATTTGAATATAAAAAACGTCCAAATCCGTGGTCGTGTGAGGATTCTAGAGGCAAAACAGTAAGCTGCTGTCAAGAAACTGGGCTTGGCCGGATCATCCGGGCCTTGAGCCGGACATCCGGGCCGGGGGTCGTGAATAGTCCGTGTTTTACTAGGTTTTGATGATTTGGACGGCTAGGCAAGTCCTTTTCTTGTACGAGAAGTCCACCCGCCTCTTATATAGACAAGAGGTGACGGCCGATTGAACAACAACACACAATCGCAAAACTCATCTACTTTTTACCCTACTTTTACATCCCTCCCTTGTTCTTTCTCTCTCGTTCTTCGTTTGTTCTTCATATTGGAGGGCAGCGATCCTCGAGGCTCTAGGGGCGGGCAAACCGACCTAGGGCAGCCCATAGCCGCCGCGCGTCCGGACGGGGTCCCCCCCGGGCGCGTGGGGTTTCGGGTGCTCAAAAGCGCCCGCCGGATTGTCTTGCGTACCGCGCTTCCGGTGGGTCTCCTTCGACGTGAGCTGCGATGCATCACCCTCGGTGTTGAAGGTACACAGTGACGTGTTCGTGTGCGAACAACTGCTTCGCCAACGCCAGTGATGACGACGAGGATTGGCCTCCAAGGGCCAAGCCCCTGGCGAGATCGTAAGTATCCAGACTCCCGAATAACTTCATGGTTTTTCTTTTCGCCACATAGTGTCTTTCTAATGCCGCATACAACCCTGCAGTCCGCCCAAGGATGATTTTCCCACTTCGTCGAGCGGGTCCTTGGGTGCGTCGGATATGGATTCCCTGCTGACCGCCTCCACCCCTCGTGATGCGGATGATGCCGAGGTGGGATCCCGGGAAGGGACCCGCCAGGAGGGGGAGGCCCTGGAGGTGCCGAAGGGCAACCTCCCAGACTTTGCGCCGGACTCCGCACCGGAACCTGAAGTGGCTCCGGAGTCCGGCGGGCGTCCCCTTCGTAAGAAGGGCAAGACCGCGATGCCGGCGGCCTCCGTCCAACCGGAGGCACCGGATAGCTTGCTGGAGGCGCTCAACGGCGCCTCCATTGAAGAGGAACACCGCACCTTCATGAGTGCGGTGATTCAGAAGGTTCAGCTAGCCAAGAGCAGGCTGACCGAAGCCTGCAGCAGCCTTCTAACAGGCTTTGAGGTAAGAATTTTGATCTATGTAGAATAGTACCGCATAGACAGTAGCCCCTGATGCTCGGTTCGGTATTCGGAAAGAAAAGCCGGACTGAGGATCTAAAAAGATATACGCAGGAGTCATATATAAAAAATATGTCAATATGGGATTGCAGGCTGTGCTGCTGACCTCTGCCGCACTGACTGCGGAGGTTAATGCTTTGAAGCAAAGCCTCGAGCGGTCCGAGAACGAGCTCGGCCGTGCCAAGAAGCAGCTCAAGGACAAGGAAGGTGAATAACACCGTATTAAGATTGTACCTTACAGAAAAGGATTTGGTTGCAAGAAATTGACAAGGATAACTTGGGTATTGCAGGTGCCACGACCGAGGTGGCGACCCTGAAGGAGGCGGTGTCCGCGGCCGAACATAATGTGGCCCGGAGCGCACCGAGCGAGAGAAGCAGGAGGCGCGGGTGGCGGAGGTACAGCAAGAGCTCCAGGATCTCGTGGAAAAACATGAGAGCCTGGAGCGTGACTCGAAGACTCGAGAGTCCGAGCTTGCATCGGCTCTTGAGAGTGCCAAAGCTGCTAAGGCCGAAGCCTACAAGGCCCTCCAAGAAATCGAGGCGTTGAAGAAAATAGCAGCGGGTAAGGCATGTTTCATGCAAAGTAAGCATGTGAGTGTGAATTACCTATCACTTACCCGAATTCGGAGCTCTCCAGGAGCGTTCGCAGATCTTCCTCGCAGCGTGTCCGAGGAGGGGAGCTCAACGGAGAAGGTCTTCTGGTCTCAGTATGCTGAGGCCGGACATCCGGTGCCCCTTAGCGACCAGCTGAAGCAGCTGGTGGAGCTCCACAAGGTGGCCGAACAGGCCATGAGGGGCCTCATAGTTTGGCTGTGGCCTAAGGAGGCCATGCCTGGGAGCTACTTCGGCCTGGTGCGGCGGCTGGTGGATGCGTGTCCATGGGTTGAAGTCATCAAGCACTCCACCTGTATTGAAGGTGCCCGTCGGGCCCTTGCCCGCACAAAGGTGCACTGGGGCAAGATGGATGCTGAGAAGCTTGTGACGGACGCGCCACCACTGGGCAAGGAGTATCGTACTCCCAAGATGTATTATAAGACTGTTCTGAAGGGTGCCCGCACTATTGCGGGTGAGTGCTCCAAAGATGTAATATTTGAGTAGACTCGCATTTTGTTATCCTCTGCGCTGAAAACTTTGTTCATATGTGCTAAGAAACGCTTGTTAATTTAAAATATTACCTTCTGTGCGGCCGTTTATCAAATCTGAGAGATGGCAAGTCGTCGGCTTCGGCCCCCATGCCGCGAGTGCTGGGGTGTTCGGGATAAATTTGAGCGCTCTTGTTCCCATTTTTGGGTCCATCTAGGGAGGCGCTCAACACAACGAACAAGGCAACCGGACTTATAATGCTTGAACACTCTCACTTAGCCATAGAATTCTATAATTTTAAATTTTGGCGAAGCCCCTAGTGTTCGGAAGGCCGAATTTGGGGCGCTATCCACGCCTGGGCCGGACAAAGCCGGTTCCTCGCTCTAGGCGGCATAAGTCTTTAGGGACTCGAAAAAACCTCTCGAACAGCGACTGGCTCTCACCTCATCATGACGGTCAGTTTTAGCTTTCTCCACTGAGGCGCTCTCCCAGCTCAACTGGGGCGCAATCGCAGTGGTTCTCCCAGTGCTACCTTAGCCGATACAACGGAACGTAAGGTACCAAAACATGGGAGCCGGGCAAACCCAACTATTGACCCAAGACATGATTCGGAGCCGATGCATATAATGCTATAAGTTCGGGGTGCCGCACTTGTGAAAGTGTTTGGACTTATCGCACCATGATGCGGGAAACATAAGCCCCTGGTGTATTTAGCCGTACCAAAGTGTACGGATGCAACAAGTCATAAATGAACATATGTATTAAGAAAGGAATGCAATTGTAAGCAAAAAGGTGCATTGTTTATTCAGGAAATACTACTGTGAATGCAGAACGATACAAATGGTGCAATAAGCAAGGGATGATACTATTAAACATGTCCCCCTCCAGGGGTAGGCTGCGGAATGGTGTATAAAACAGATTTAATGCTCAAAATGGAGACCACCTGGATATTCGTCGTAGCCTTTCTCCTTCCCCGGCTGTTGTATCGTGAGTTCGGCAAGTCTACTGTCGGACAGGGCCTCTGATGAACGGGGTCCTGTGGGTAAAGAAAAAAGAACGACACACTTGAGAGCCCCTGGTGTGGTTAAGCCGCATTCTAGGCCTATCATGGTCGTGCCCCTCCCCCTATGCCCATGGTATCTTCAGAGCGTAATGATGTACGCGAAGGACCCGTCTTGAAATTTTGTAGGGGCTGGGGTTGGGGCCGCATTGCTACGCGTGCTCGGAACGTGCCAAGTGGTCTTGTTGTAGGTTACTCCGGGCACGTTTAGCCGTGTCCGGTCGCTTGACGGCCGGACTCCAGAATTGCCTTAAGAGGCTGCACTGTACTTCTGTCATGAGAGCCGCTGTATGTTCCTCCGTTCGGAGAGAGCGTTCAGTGTTTCCATTGACCGTGATGACTCCTCGAGGGCCTGGCGTCTTGAGCTTAAGGTATGCGTAGTGCGGTACCACGTTGAATTTTGCAAACACGGAGCGTCCGAGCAGAGCATGATAGCCGCTGCGAAACAGAACTATGTCAAAGATTAACTCTTCGCTTCGGAAGTTATCCGGGGATCCGAATACCACTTCCAGTGTAACTGAGCCTGTACAATTGGCCTCTACACCTGGTATGACGCCTTTAAAGGTCGTATTTGTAGGTTTAATCCTTGAGGGGTCTATGCCCATTTTGTGCACTGTATCCTGATAAAGCAGGTTCAGGCTGCTGCCGCCATCCATCAGGACTCTGGTGAGGTGAATCCATCCACGATTGGGTCTAAAACCAATGCGGCAAATCCGCCGTGGCGGATGCCGGTGGGGTGGTCCCTCCGGTCGAAAGTGATTGGGCAGGAGGACCATGGATTGAACTTCGGGGCAACTGGCTCCATCGCGTATACATCCCTGAGTGCACGCTTCCGCCCCCTTTTGGGTATGTGGGTTGCGTATATCATGTTCACCGTCCGCACTTGTGGGGGGAAACCCTTCTGTCCTCTATTGTTCGGCGGTCCGGTCTCTTCCTCGTCATCGCTATGCAGCCCCTTGTCGTTGTTTTCGGCAATTAACTTGCCTGCCTGCTTGAATACCCAACAGTCCCTGTTGGTGTGGTTAGCTGGCTTTTCGGGGGTGACGTGTATCTGGCACGAGCAGTCGAGTATTCGATCCAAATTGGACGGACCCGGAGTAGTTCTTTTGAATGGCTTTTTCCATTGACCGGGTTTAGAGCCTCTGAATCCGGCATTGACTGTCGTATCCTCGCTATTGTCGCCGTTAATGCGGCGTTTGTTTTTGTTGCGACGCGGCCTGCCATCGCGGTCCTTGATATCCGGACTGCCAGAATTTTTACTGAGGTTGTTGCTGCGTGCTAGCCAGCTGTCCTCGCCCGCGCAAAAGCGGGTCATGAGTGATGTGAGGGCTGCCATGGATTTTGGATTTTCCTGTCCCAGGTGCCGGGCAAGCCACTCGTCGTGGATGTTATGTTTGAAAGCCACGAGGGCCTCTGCATCCGGGCAATCGATGATTTGATTTTTCTTGGTTAAGAATCGTGTCCAGAATTGTCTGGCCGATTCGTCTGGCTGCTGAATTATGTGGCTTAGGTCGTCAGCGTCTGGTGGTCGCACGTACGTGCCTTGGAAGTTATCGAGGAATGCGGCTTCCAGGTCTTCCCAACTCCCAATTGACTCTTCTGGCAAGCTGTTAAGCCAATGTCGGGCTGGTCCTTTAAGCTTGAGTGGGAGATATTTGATGGCGTGGAGATCATCATCGCGGGCCATGTGGATATGAAGGAGATAGTCCTCGATCCAGACCGCGGGGTCTATTGTGCCATCATAAGATTCAATGTTCACGGGTTTAAACCCTTCGGGGATTTGATGATCCATTACTTCATCTGTGAAGCATAGTGGGTGTGCGGCGCCTCTGTATTGGGCGATATCACGACGGAGTTCAAAAGAGCTTTGTATATTTTGTTCGGCCCGGCCGGACTTACTGTGTCCGGCGCGACGGTTGTCGTCGCGTATCATGGGGCGCCCATGCGATCCATAGATCGATCTTGATTGTCTTGCCCTATCCTCCAATATATCTCGCAAGTCCAGAGCATTCCCCTGTGGCCTTGTGCTTTTCGAGCGATGCCGGGGTACGGTTCTGGTGGAGGGCCTAGAGGCCTCTCTGTCGCGGCCACGGGGTGGTCGGTCAGCCGTATTGTCTGCTGGTGATGCAGGTTCATATGCCTCCTCCTCTAATCGGGGGAGCACCTTGCGTTTAGGGTAGCTTTTGGAGGGGCGGTCGAGCTCATGCTCTTCGGCCGCAAGGACTTCAGTCCATCTGTCGGCTAGCAGATCTTGATCAGCTCTAAGCTGCTGCTGCTTTTTCTTGAGGTTGTTTTCCATGGCCATAAGCCTGCGTTTAAAACGCTCTTGTTCCACGGGATCCTCAGGAACGACGAATTCGTCGTCGTCGAGGCTTGGCTCGTCTCCCGAGGGAGGCATGTAATTCTCTACTTCTTCATCTGCTGCCATCTCATGAGGGCTGGCGTCTCCGTCCTCCTGCGCTGATTCTTGCTGGAGGGGGTTGTCTTCGGCACTGTCTGGGGTGTTATTATCTCCGGTGCCGGAATCTCCATTCTTGCTTTGGTGGGATTTAGAGCGGCGCCGCTGACGCCGACGCTTGGGATGTTTCTTGGAGGGGTCATCCTCCGCTGTTCCTTCGCCATTCCCATCCTTTGGGATATCCACCATGTATATGTCATATGATGAGGTGGCTTTCCAGTGCCCAGTAGGCGCTGGTTCTTGGTCGTCTCCGGCATCCTCGTCCATACCGTCGATGTCTTTGGAGTCGAAGTCTAGCATGTCGGTTAGATCGTCGACAGTGGCTACTAAGTGGGTGGTGGGTGGGATTCGAATTTCTTCGTCGTCCGCATCCCAACCGTCCTGACCGCAGTCCGGCCAGGGCTCTCCTGATAACGAGAGATACCTTAGCGAACTCAGGATGTCGCCGAAAGGTGAGTGTTGAAAGATGTTCGCAGCGGTGAACTCCATGATTGGCGCCCAATCGGATTTGATTCTAGCGGGCGCGGGAGGTTCGGAATTCGGCGAGGAGTCCGGCACCTCGGAGTCACGAGCTTCACGAGGAACTAGGTCAGTGTTTGGCTCTATCACCGTAGTGGTTGCAGCCCCCAAGGCGGTGTCTAGCCACCCGTCCTCGATCTGTGCGGCCGGCTCCGAATTGAAGATCAGAGCGGACTCGTGTGCGGCCTCCAGGTTACTGTCCGGCTGCAGAGCTAAGTCATGCCCGTCGTGACAGTGCGGCACACTTGGCTGTGGCTCGAATCCATCGAAGATCAAGTCCCCGCGGATGTCAGCCGTGAAGTTCAAACTTCCGAATCTGACCTGACGGCCAGGGGCGTAGCTTTCGATCTGCTCCAGATGGCCAAGCAAATTAGCCCGCAGTGCAAAGCCGCTGAATACGAAGATCTGTCCGGGGAGGAAGGTCTCACCCTGGACTGCGTCGTTGTTGATGATCGAAGAAGCCATCGAGCCTATCAGCGACGACACAGAGGAACTCTCAATGAAAGCACCAATGTCGGTGTCAAAACCGGCGGATCTCGAGTAGGGGGTCCCGAACTGTGCGTCTAGGCGGATGGTAACAGGAGACAAGGGACACGATGTTTTACCCAGGTTCAGGCCCTCTTGATGGAGGTAAAACCCTATGTCCTGCTTGATTGATATTGATGATGTCGGTATTACAAGAGTAGATCTACAACGAGATCAAGGAGGCCAAACCCTAGAAGCTAGCCTATGGTATGATTGTTGTTCGTCCTACGGACTAAAGCCATCTGGTTTATATAGACACCGGAGAGGACTAGGGTTACACAGAGTCGGTTACAATGGTAGGAGATCTACATATCCGTATCGCCAAGCTTGCCTTCCACGCCAAGGAAAGTCCCCATTCGGACACGGGACGAAGTCTTCAATCTTGTATCTTCATAGTCTTGGAGTCCGTCCAATGATGATAGTCCGGCTATCCGGACACCCCCTAGTCCAGGACTCACTCACTCATCGTTTAAGCTCAAAATGGGATTACCATTTTTCGTTTAAGCATCTTGATGTATTCACATCTTGTCGAGTTGCTTTAGCTCATGATTTAGAGTAAAGCTTCTCTAAGATGGAATAACATACCTTGGTTGATGATGTTGACCATGTAGTTGAACTTGTGTGGGTTTCTCAAGGTTGATGTAGCTCATCAAGAGTTGGGAGCACCACTTGGAATTTGATTCCATCTACCTACATGGGCTAGTTCTTGCAAGGAAGAGCACTTGTGTATCAAAAAATGACAATCATGAAGCTCAACATAGAATTTGTCAAAGGATATGTTTGAATGGTTTCGTGCTTCCTTGTCTTCAACCACCATAGTGTAGAAACTTGGTGATGTAGAGATTTCTCAAGATGTGAGTAGGTTACAATCTCATGAAATTTGATTCAACCAAGTACCTACATGGGTTATATGACATGCAAGATACAAATATATCTAAGACATAAGATTTTGTTCATAAGAGAAATATCAAGGATTAGTCATAAGCTCATGTCTTGCATGTATCCAATGGAGTTTCTACTCCAAGTTTGAAGCATCAATGATGTTCAATTCTCCTCTCAACCTGCAAAACACTTTCTCATCAAGAGGTTTAGTAAATATATCCGCTAATTGCTTTTCGGTGCGAACATGCTTAAGATCAATGTCACCCTTAGCAACATGATCTCGAATGAAATGATGACGAACTTCAATATGCTTAGTTCGAGAATGTTGTACGGGATTCTGACCAATTTTGATAGCACTTTCATTGTCACAAAGCAATGGAACATGTTTCACATATATCCCATAATCTTTAAGAGTTTGGGTCATCCAAAGTAATTGAGCACAACATGAACCAGCGGCAATGTATTCCGCTTCGGCGGTGGATAAGGATACCGAGTTTTATTTCTTGGAGGACCAAGACACAAGAGATCTACCAAGAAATTGACAAGTACCCGAAGTGGACTTTCTATCAACCTTGTCTCCGGCATAGTCCGAGTCGGAGTAGCCAACAAGATCGAAAGAGGCCCTCTTAGGATACCAAATGCCAAAATTTGGTGTATGGATTAAGTATCTCACTATCCTTTTCACGGCCTTAAGATGACATTCTTTAGGAGCAGCTTGATATCGTGCACACATGCACACACTTAGCATGATATCGAGACGTGAAGCACATAGATATAACAATGAACCAATCATAGAGCGGTAAACCTTTTAATCAACCGGTTCACCATCTTTGGTCAAGTCATGATGTCCACTAGTAGGCATGGGTGTAGACATACCTTTGCATTCTTGCATATTGAACTTCTTGAACAAATCCTCAGTGTACTTCGTTTGAGAACCAAAAGTACCTTCCTTAGTTTGCTTGATTTGTAACCCAAGAAAGAATTTGAGTTCACTCATCATTGACATCTCAAACTTCTCCGACATTAGCTTTCCAAACTTCTCACTAAAATGAGGGTTAGTTGATCCAAATATGATATCATCAACATAAATTTGGCATACAAATAATTCTCCATTAACCCTTTTAGTAAAAAGTGTAGAATCAATTTTTCCAATTTCAAATCCCTTTTCAAGAAGAAACTTAGTTAAGCATTTATACCAAGCTCTAGGGGCTTGTTTAAGACCATAAAGGGCTTTGTGAAGTTTGTAAACATGATTTGGTTTCTTAGGATTGACAAAGCCAGGAGGTTGCTTAACATAAACTTCCTCCTCTATTTCACCATTTAGAAAAGCACTTTTAATGTCCATTTGGTACAAGGTGATATCACGGTGATTAGCATAGGCAAGTAACATGCGAATGGACTCAAGTCTAGCAACGGGAGCATATGTCTCACCATAGTCCATACCTTCGACTTGTGTGTAGCCTTGGGCGACAAGACGTGCTTTGTTGCGAACTACTTTTCCATCTTCATCTTGCTTGTTGCGAAACACCCATTTGGTACCGATGATGTTGTGGTTGTTGTCGGGCTTCTCAACCAATGTCCAAACTTGGTTTCTCTCAAAGTTGTGTAGCTCTTCATGCATAGCGTTTATCCAATCCGGATCTTCCAATGCTTCTTCGACCTTCATAGGTTCAATGCTAGAGATGAAAGAATAGTTTTCACAAAAGTTAGCTAAACGAGTTTTAGAGCGAGTGATTCTCCCGGTTTGAATATCATTATAGATTTGCTCGACGGGATGGTCTTTAGCAATTCTTGCTCGAACTCGTGAAAGCTTTTGCTTGGGTCTCGGTTGAACATCTTCTTCATCTTGTTCTTCTTCTTGATCTTCTCCATTGTTGGCGTTGTCGTTCTCTTGTCGTGGTGGAGAAGGAGGTCGTTGACGTTCATCTTGATGCATTTCCTCGTTTTCTTCATCTTGGTGTGTCCCACTTGTGGATGCTTCCGTATCAACTCTTGGTTCACCTTGTCATGAAGTAGAAGCTTCCACTTGAACGGACGAGGTACTCTCCTTCACCTTTGTTGGACGAACTTTGCCAATAGACAAGTCTTGGATTGCTTCCGAAGGATCTTTGTCTCCTACATCAATTGGCAATTGCTCTACTTGCGAGCCGTTAGATTCATCAAACTTCACATCTACCGTCTCTTCAACCTCTCGGGTGAAATTGTTGTAGACACGATAAGTGTGAGAGTTTGAGCCATAACCTAGTAGGAAACCTTCATGGGACTTAGGAGCAAATTTAGAACGACGATGCTTATCAAGAATGTAGCACTTTGAGCCGAATACTCGAAAGTATCCAACTTGGGGTTTGTTACCGGTGAGGAGCTCGTATGCCGTCTTGCCGAGTAGCTTGTGAAGATACAAGCGATTTGTTGCATGACAAGCTGTCTCAACCGCTTCTGCCCAAAAGTGCTTCGGTGTCTTGTACTCATCAAGCATCGTTCTCGCCATTTCGATGAGCGTCCGATTCTTCCTCTCAACAACTCCATTTTGTTGAGGTGTGTACGTAGCCGAGAACTCGTGTGAAATCCCTTCTTCGTCAAGAAAGGTGTCCACATTTGTGTTCTTGAACTCCGTTCCGTTGTCGCTGCGAACCTTCTTGATCTTCACTTCAAATTGATTTTGGGCCTTCCTAGCGAAGTTTTTGAAGATCTTTTGGACCTGCGGTTTATCATCGAGAAAGAACACCCACGTAAATCTTGAAAAATCATCAACTATAACTAGACCAAAAGAATTTCCACCGAGACTATTGTAAGAGTTGGGACCAAAAAGATCCATGTGAAGTAGCTCGAGTGCCCTCCTTGTGCTCATGATGTTCTTCACGGGATGCCTTCCTCCGACCTGTTTACCTTCTTGACAAGCATTGCAAAGTCTATCCTTATCAAATATGACATCGTTAACACCAAGGATAGGATTCCCTTTAATGAGCTTGTCAAGGTTTCTCATGCCAACGTGACCTAGTCGTCTATGCCATAACCAATCTTTTGAGGATTTAGCAATGAAGCAAGTTTTAGGTTGAGCCTTTTTAGTGAAATCAACAATGTATAGATCACCTCTACGTATACCGGTAAAGACCATTTTATGATTGTCTCGATGAAACACTTGGCAATCTACTTCAGTAAATAGAACATTGAAACTGAAATCAGCAAGTCTAGATACTGAAAGTAAGTTGTAGCCAAGAGATTCAGCGAGCATGACATTTTGTATGGAGCTATCATGTGATATGGCCACCTTACCGAGGCCAACCACCTTACCCTTTGAGTTGTCACCGAAAGTGACATACTTTCGAGGACTATCATTTTCAGCGAGCTCACGAAACATGTCTTTATCTCCGGTCAAGTGATCGGTACATCCACTGTCAAGAACCCATTCCTTTCCTCCTGCCATATATCCCCGAAGATTTGCCATAAGACAAAAATGTCTCATTGCATCATCAAGATCAAAGTCATCATCATCATTCTTATCATAGTATCCATGTTCAACATCGTCATGTGGTGGATCAATTCCTAGTGAGAGTGATTCATTAGTATGAGTTTGACAATAATCTCCTCTATGAATTTTAGTAGCTTCGGAAATGATATCGCTAATAATTCCAACATTTCCTTTGGCACGCGTAAGATTTGTAAGTTCAAATAGACGATCACCAAACATAGGATCATTGGAATTCATCTTAGTCAAGGCAATAGACTTATGAAGAATTTCATTCAGATTTTTCAAAGAATAATCAGGAAATCGTTCCTCAAGAAATTTCCATATAGTGTAGGCACACTCAAGAGTAGGCAATTTTCCAACCAAGTTTATAGGCAAGCCTCTAGTGATAAGATTAACAGTTCTAACATTTCTAATCATGTCAATCGACTCATCAAGAGTAGGATGCATAGGATCAGCATAAGGTGCACAAGGACTAGCAATGTACTTGTTCAAATGATATTGATTGAAAATTACAAGCATCTCATTTTTCCACTCATGAAAATACTCTCCATAAAGAATAGGCACTCTATGTCTAAGACTCCCCAAAGTAGACTCATCCATCTTCCTCCAATGGTGATTAAACCAAGGCAATGGAGACCAAGGCTCTGATACCACTTATAGGACCTTGAGAAGAGGTGTCTAGAGGGGGGGTGATTAGACACTAAGTACAAAAGTTGCAATTTTTAACTTCTTTAAGTTTAAGTGGAGTTTAGGCACAAGTTTAACATTCACAACATATAGCAAGCAAGCATGCAAAGAGTATATGAGCAGCGGAAAGTAAAGTATGCAACTTGCAAGAATGTAAAGGGAAGGGTTTTGGAGGATTCAAATGCAATTGGAGACACGGATGTTTTTGGCGTGGTTCCGATAGGTGGTGCTATCGTACATCCACGTTGATGGAGACTTCAACCCACGAAGGGTAATGGTTGCACGAGTCCACGGAGGGCTCCACCCACGAAGGGTCCACGAAGAAGCAACCTTGTCTATCCCACCATGGCCGTCGCCCACGAAGGACTTGCCTCACTAGCGGTAGATCTTCACGAAGTAGGCGATCTCCTTGCCCTTACAAACTCCTTGGTTCAACTCCACAATATCGTCCGAGGCTCCCAAGTGACACCTAGCCAATCTATGTGACACCACTCTCCAAGAAGTAACAAATGGTGCGTTGATGATGAACTCCTTGCTCTTGTGCTTCAAATGATAGTCTCCCCAACACTCAACTCTCTCTCATAGGATTTGGATCTGGTGGAAAGAAGATTTGAGTGGAAAGCAACTTGGGGAAGGCTAGTGATCAAGATTCATATGGTAGGAATGGAATATCTTGGCCTCAACACATGAGTAGGTAGTTCTCTCTCAGAACTGGTATGTTGGAAGTGTAGGTTTGTTCTGATGGCTCTCTCCACGAATGAAGAGAAGGTGGAGGGGTATATATAGCCTCCACACAAAATCTAACCATTACACACAATTTACCAATCTCGGTGGGACCGAATCAACAAACTCGGTCGGACCGATTTAGTAAACCTAGTTACCGTTAGGATTTTCGGTGGGACCGATATGCAACTCGGTAGGACCGATATGATTAGGGTTAGGGCATAACGTAATCTCGGTGAGACCGATTACACAAACTCGGTGAGACCGATTTTGGTAATTAGCTAACCAGAGAGTTGGTCAGGCAAACTCGGTGGGACCGATTACTCAAACTCGATGGGACCGATTTTGGTAATAAGTTAACCAGAGAGTTTGCATTGTAATCTCGGTAGTACCGATTACACAAACCCGGTGAGACCGATTTTGGTAATGGACATACACAGAGAGATTACAATCCCATCTCGGTGAGGCCGAGATCCCTATCAGTGAGACCGATTTGCCTAGGGTTTGTGGCAGTGGCTATGACATCTAAACTCGGTGGCGCCGGATAGAAAGAATCGGTATGGTCGAGTTTGACTTTAGGTTTAGGTCATATGTGTGGAAGTGGGAAAGTAGTTTAGGGTTTTGGAGCATATCACTAAGCACTGTGGAGCAAGAAACTCATTAAGCAACACCTCATCCCTTCTTGATAGTATTGGCTTTTCCTATAGACTCAATGTGATCTTGGATCACTAAAATATAAAATGAATAGTCTTGAGCTTGAAGCTTGAGCCAATCCTTTGTCCTTAGCATCTTGAAGGAGTTCCCACATCTTTTAGTCCATGCCACTCCATTGTTGAACTTGTCTGAAATGTACTACATAAAAGTGTTAGTCCAACAAGAGATATGTTGTCATTAATTACCAAAACCACCTAGGGAGCACTTGTGCTTTCAATAGTGGACTCATTGGAATAACTTTGGGGTTTAAGGAGTTTGGATGCACAAGCAGTATTCCCGCTTAGTACAGGTGAAGGCTAGCAAAAGACTGGGAAGCGACCAACTGAGAGAGCGACAACGGTCATAAACATGCATTAAAACTAATTCACATCGAGTACACACATGAATAGGATATAATCCACCATGAACATAAATATCGTGAAGGCTATGTTGATTTTGTTTCAACTACATGCGTGAACATGTGCCAAGTCGAGTCAGTCAATTCATTCAAAGGAGGATATACCATCCCATCATACCACATCATAATCATTCTAATAGCATGTTGGCACGCAAGGTAAACCATTATAACTCATAGCTAATCAAGCATGGCACAAGCAACTATAATCTCTAAATGTTATTGAAAATATGTTTACTTCATAATAAACTGAATCAGGAACAATGAACTCATCATATTTACAAAAACAAGAGAGGTCGAGTTCATACCAGCTTCTCTCATCTCAATAAGTCCATCATATATTGTCATTATTGCCTTTCACTTGCACGACTGAATGATGTGTAATAATAAGAGTGTACGTGCATTGGGCTAAGCTGGAATCTGCAAGCATTCAACTTCAAAAGAGAAGACAAATAATATGGGCTCTAAATTAAATAAACAATCATGCATATGAGAGCCAGTAAACATTTTCAATATGGTCTTCTCGACCCCCAAAGGAAAGAAAAGAAAATAAAACTATTTACATGGGAGAGCTCCCAACAAGTAAAAAGAAGAACGAGAGATCTTTTTGGGTTTTCCTTTTAATTCTACTACAAGCATGGAAATTAAACTAACTAATTTTTTTGGTTTTTCTTAAGGTTTATCAAGCACACAACAAGAAAACTAGAAAAAGAAATTTAAACTAGCATGGATAATACAATGAAAGAGTATGAGCACCGATGACTAATATAGTGTGTGAACATGAATGTAAAGTCAGTGAGAAATACGTACTCCCCCAAGCTTAGGCTTTTGGCCTAAGTTGGTCTAATGCCAAGGGCCGCTGCTACTCTCCCCGGTGTACTAGGAAGTGTAATCAGAATACCACTGGTTGGCCATCTCCGGATCCCACTGGAAAGATGATGCACGATAAGGGTCCAGTGTAGGATCCGGCTCAGGTTTAGGTTCTGGAGTGGATGCTTGGCCTCGATGAGCGTACACTGCCTCCAATGTAACAAGAAAATTATCTGCAGTCAAATCAAACAACAAGGGTGCAGGCAGAATAATAGTCTCACTGTGTTTCTTATTAAATCTCAAGTTATACAAGAGCGTCTTATCATCATTCTAAACAATAAAGTTGTGTGCTACCATGCTCCTGTAATCTAAAATGTAAGAAGGCAAGATTGTCTCCCCTTTTTCGTAATGCCTAATAGGTATCCTAAAATGTCTAGCAAGACATGAAGCATAGATACCTCCAAATATGGGGCCTTTTGTACGATTCAGGCTTAGCCGTTTAGCAATGACGGCACCCATACTAAAACTATTGTCTCCAAACAAGGCATGCTGAAGAATGATAATATCAGGAACATTAAAGTTCCCACTATTTCCATGACCAACCAAGCATCTACTAGCAAATATAGCAAAGTAATGTAAAACAGGAAAGTGTATGCTAGAGATTTTTGCGTCGGAACCTTTCTTTGGCTCCTCTACAGCTATGGTGTTGACAAAGCCCTCCACATCTTCATGACGGGGTTCCTCTAACTCTCCCACAAAAGGTATCCTACATACCATGCAAAAATCTTGTAAAGCCATTTCTCTGAATTCATCATATAAATGAAATGATACTAAAGGCGGTGACTTCTTAGGATAGTAATAAATTTTTTGCACAAAAGTATTGGTAAGCAAGAGATACTAATCTATTCGGTCGAGGAGGAAATCATTGAGGCCCGCACTCTCGATCAAAGAATAAAAATCTTCATGAATTCTAGCTTCCTTCTACAAATTATCACATGGCCATTCACACGACCGTACTTCCGCTAAGCGAGGAAGATTATACTTGGCTTTTTCCTTCTCTTTAGCTTGTTTTTCCTAAGAGCCTTGGCTAGAAGAGCCCCTTAAAAGCCTCCTTAACATTTTCTGAAAATTTTAGTAACTTCAAAATAAAGGTGAATAAAACTTAACAAGAATGGTAGCAACTACTCCTACAAGTGCCTAGAGCCTATATCATGCATTAGAATTACTTGGAACCTCATACATTTAACATGCAAGCTCAAGAACAGGGTCACCAAGGCAGCAAGGATTTGCAATGAATAAAGCACTAGAACAAAAACTAATTGGACCAATTGAGGAGTCACATACCAAGCAACAATCTCCCAAAGCAGTTTTGTGAATGGAGCTTTGAACAAGGAGATCGAAAATCGCAGCAAAACGAGCTAGAACTCATGCTTGAGCTGGATAGGGATTTTTTTTGGTAGAAGATGGAGTGTGTGAGTGCTGGCATAAGTGGAGGGGGGCTACCAGGGGCCCACGAGATAGGGGGCGCGCCCAGGTGGGGTGGGCGCGCCCTCCACTCTCGTGGCTTGGTGCTTGCCCCTCCTGCAGTAATTTCAGTGCCTAAAATCCTCAAATATTCCATAAAAAATCATACTAAATTTGCAAGGCATTTGGAGTACTTTTATTTTCGGGATATTTTTTATTGCACGGATAATTCAGAAAACAGACGGATAATACTATTTTTGCTTTATTTATTGTAAATGACAGTAAGTAAAAAGAAAGTACAGAAGGTTGTGCCTTCTAGTTTCATCCATCTCATGATCATCAAAATGAATCCACTAACAAGGTTGATCAAGTCTTGTTAATAAACTCATTCCGAATAACACGGAACGAGAGAAATTTCGAAGTGACACTAAGTTACCTCAACGGGGATATGAAAATCCCCAACAATAAGAATATCATACTTTTTCTTAACAGTAGGGAGAGGAAATTCAAAACCTCCAATGATAATTGATGGAATTTTCTCAATAGTATTTATGCTATGAACTTGGATTTGCTTCCTCGGAAAATGTACCGTATGCTCATTTCCGTTAACATGAAAGGTGACATTGCCTTTGTTGCAATCAATAACAGCTCCTGTAGTATTTAAAAAGGATCTACCAAGGATAATAGACATACTATCGTCCTCGGGAATATCAAGAATAACGAAGTCTGTTAAGATAGTAACATTGCAACAACAACAGGCACGTCCTCACAAATGCCGACAGGTATAGCAGTTGATTTGTCAGCCATTTGCAAAGATATCTTAGTAGGTGTCAGCTTACTTAATTCAAGTCTACGATACAAGGAAAGAGGCATAACACTAACACCTACTCCTAAATCACATAAAGCAGTATTAACATAATTTCTTTTAATAGAGCAAGGTATAGTGGGTACTCCGGGATCACCAAGTTTCTTAGGTATTCCACCCTTAAAGGTATAGTTGGCAAGCATGGTGGAAATCTCAGATTCAGGTATTTTCCTCTTATTAGTGATGATATCTTTCATATATTTAGCATAAGGGTTTAATTTAAGCATATCAGTTAAGCACATGCGTAAAAAAATAGGTCTAATAATTTCAGCAAAACGCTCAAAGTCCTCATCATCCTTTGTCTTGGATGGTTTAGGAGGAAAGGGCATGGGTTTTTGAACCCATGGTTCTCTTTCCTTACCATGTTTCCTAGCAACAAAATATCTCTTATCATAACGTTGGTTTCTTGATTGTGGGTTATCAAGACCAATAGCAGTTTCAATTTCTATTTCATTGTTATTACTAGGTTGAGCATCTACATGAACATCATTATTAGCATTATCATCAGGTTCATGTTCATCTTCGGATTGTGTTTCATCATCAGAGATAGAAGTATTATTAGGATTCTCAGGTGTTTCTACATTAGGTTCACTAGAAGTTCGCAAAGTCCTATCATTCTTCTTTTTCTTCTTCTTAGAAGAACTAGGAGCATCTATATTATTATTCTGAGAATCTTGTTCAATTCTCTTAGGATGGCCTTCAGGATACAAAGGTTCCTGAGTCATTCTACCAGCAAAGTCATTTTTATTATTTAATTTAGCAAGCAATTCATTCTGAGCCTTAAGTACTTGTTCAGCTTGAGTAGCAACCATGGAAGCATGTTTACTAGTGAGTTTAAGTTCACCTTTAACTCTAGCAACATAATCATTCAAGCGTCCTATCGTATAAGCATTATTCTTCAATTGTCTACCAACATAACCATTGAAATTTGCTTGTCTATTCATGAAGTCATCAAATTCATCAAAGCATGGGCTATGAAATTTAGTAGATGGGATTTCATCTTTATCATATCTATAGAGAGAATTTACCTTTACTACCTGTGTCGGGTTATCAAGACAATGTGTTTCTTTAACAGGAGGTATATTAAGACCATGTATTTCTTCAATAGGAGGTAAATTCTTAACATCTTCAGCTATAATACCTTTTTCTTTCATTGATTTCTTTGCCTCTTGCATATCTTCAGGACTGAGAAATAGAACACCTCTCTTCTTTGGAGTGGGTTTAGGAATAGGCTCAGGAGTTGGCTCAATTGTCTCAGGAATTGGCTCGGGAATTGGCTCAGGAAGAGTCCAATTATTCTCATTAGTCAACATATTGTTCAATAATAATTCAGCTCCGTCGACTGTCCTTTCCCTGAAAACACAACCATCACAACTATCCAAGTAGTACTTGGAAGCATCGGTTAGTCCATTATAAAAGATATCAAGTATTTCATTTTTCTTAAGTGGATGATTAGGCAAAGCATTAAGTAATCGAGAAGCCTCCCCAAGCTTGTGGGAGACTCTCTTCTTTGATTTGCACAAAATTATATATTTACCGCAAGGCAGCTTGTTTCTTATGAGTAGGGAAATATTTAGCAGAGAAGTAATAAATCATATCCTAGGGACTACGCACACAATCAGGATCAAGAGAATTAAACCAAGCCTTAGCATCACCCTTGAATGAGAATGGAAATATCTTAAGGATATAAAAGTAGCGAGATTTATCATCATGAGTAAACAAGGTAGCTATATCATTCAACTTGGTAAGATGTGCCACAACAGTTTCAGATTCAAGGCCATAAAAAGGATCGGATTCTACCAAAGTAATAATTTTGGGATCAACAGAGAATTCATAATCCTTATCAGTAACACAGATAGGTGAAGTAGCAAAAGCAGGGTCAGGTTTCATTCTACCATTAAGAGACTCTTGCTTCCATTTAGCTAATAGTTTCTTAAGATCATATCTATCTTTGCAGGCAAAAATAGCTTTAGCAGCTTCTTTATTCATAACATAACCCTCAGGAACAACGGGCAATTCATAATCATTCGGAGAACGTTCATCATCACTATCATCAATAATAGCATCTTCAATAATTTCATTCTCTCTAGCCCTAGCAAGTTGTTCATCAAGAAATCCACCTAATGGCAAAGTAGTATCACACAGAGAAGTAGTTTCATCATAAGTATCATGCAAAGCGGAAGTGGCATCATCAATAACATGTGACATATCAGAATTCATAGCAGTAGCAGGTTTAGGTGTCGCAAGCTTATTAATAACAGAAGGAGAATCTAGTGCAGAGATAGATGGCAGTTCCTTACCTCCCCTCGTAGTTGAGGGATAGATCTTCATTTTAGAGTCTTTCAAATTCTTCATAGTGATCACAGATATAAATCCCAAGTGACTCAGAGAACAGAGCTATGGTCCCCGGCAACGGCGCCAGAAATTAGTCTTGATGACCCACAAGTGTAGGGGATCACAACAGCTTTTGAGGGTAGAGTATAAAACCCAAATTTATTGATTCGACACAAGGGGAGCCAAAGAATATTCTTGAGTATTAGCAGTTGAGTTGTCAATTCAACCACACCTGGATAACTTAGTATCTGCAGCAAGGTATTTAGTAGCAAAGTAATATGATAGTAATGGTAACAGTGGTAAAAGGTAAAGATAGTAATAGCAATATTTTTGGTGTTTTGTAGTGATTGTAATAGTAGCAAAGGAAAAGTAAATAAGCGAAGCACAATATATGAAAAGCTCGTAGGCAATGGATTAGTGATGGATAATTATGTCGGATGCGATTCCTCATGTAATATCTATAACATAGGGTGACATAGAACTAGCTCCAATTCATCAATGTAATGTAGGCATGTATTCCGAATATAGTCATACGTGCTTATGGAAAAGAACTTGCATGACATCTTTTGTCCTACCCTCCCGTGGCAGCGGGGTCCTAGTGGAAACTGAGGGATATTAAGGCCTCCTTTTAATAGAGAACCGGACCAAAGCATTAACACATGGTGAATACATGAACTCCTCAAACTACGGTCATCACCGAGAAGTATCCCCATTATTGTCACTTCGGGGTTGTCGGATCATAACACATAATAGGTGACTATAGACTTGCAAGATAGGATCAAGAACACACATATATTCATGAAAACATAATAGGTTCAGATCTGAAATCATGGCACTCGGGCCCTAGTGACAAGCATTAAGCATAGCAAAGTCATAGCACATCAATCTCAGAACATAGTGGATACTAGGGATCAAACCCTAACAAAACTAACTTGATTACATGATAAATCTCATCCAACCCATCACCGTCCAGCAAGCCTACGATGGAATTACTCACGCACGGTGGTGAGCATCATGAAATTGGTCATGGAGGATAGTTGATGATGACGACGGCGATGAATCCCCCTCTCCGGAGCCCCGAACGGACTCTAGATCAGCCCTCCCGAGAGAGATTAGGGCTTGGCGGCGGCTCCGTATCATAAAACATGATGAAACTTTCTCTCTGATTTTTTTTCTCCGCGAGACGGAATATATGGAGTTGGAGTTGAGGTCGGCGGAGCCTCAGGGGAGCCACGAGACAGGGGGGCGCGCCCAAGGGGAGGGCACGCCCCCCACCCTCGTGGACAGGGTGTGGGCCCCCTGGTCTTCATCTTTTGCGAGGATTTTTTTTGATTTTCTGAAACTTGTCTCCGAGGATTTTCAGGTCATTCCGAGAACTTTTGTTTTCTACACATGAAACAACATCATGGTAATTCTGCTGAAAACAGCGTCAGTCCGGTTAGTTTCATTCAAATCATGCAAGTTAGAGTCCAAAACAAGGGCAAAAGTGTTTGGAAAAGTAGATATGTTGGAGACGTATCAATAATCTCCGAACATACGACATCAAGCTCAACCCGGAAAAATGTGTTTTCGGCGTACCTGCCGGAAAGCTGCTAGGCTTCATTGTTTCCAATAGAGGAATTGAAGCAAATCCGGAAAAAATCGAGCTCTGTCATAGTTGGCTACCCCAACAGACCTCAAGCAAATCCAGAAACTAACTGGATGCGTGGCTGCCCTAAGCCGCTTTATATCCCGATTGGGAGAAAAGGCGCTACCTCTTTATCGCCTTCTTCGACGAACCGAACACTTCGAGTGGACGGATGCGGCCACGGCCGGACTGGAATAAATAAAGGCCCTCTTGGCCAGCAATCCAATCCTGGCCGCGCCAACTACTGGCGAACCCATGCTATTATATATAGCCGCAACACACCAGGTTGTAAGCGCAGTGCTTGTCATCGAACGAGAAACGGACGGACACAAGTTCTCGCTTCAAAAGCCAGTATACTACGTATCCACTATCCTCACTCCATGCAAGTCCCGGTACCCACATTATCAAAAGATAGCATACGCGGTCTTCATGGCATCCCGAAAATTACGACACTACTTTCAAGAGTGCTCAATCACGATGGCCTCCGAAGTACCACTCAATGATATAATAAATAACCGCGATGCCACGGGCCGGATTGCTAAATGGGCTATCGAGCTCCTCTCATTCGACATAACATATAAACCACGGCGAGCCATTAAGTCGCAAGTACTGGCTGACTTCGTCGCCGAATGGACAGAATCCGAACTCCCTAAAGAGTATGGTGCATACTCCAATTGGATCATGCACTTTGACGGCTCAAAAATGCTGGCCAGATTGGGAGCAGGTGTTGTCTTGACATCCCCCACCGGAGAGACGGTCCAGTATGTACACCACATACTATACACAGACTCCAACAATGCAGCCGAATACGAGGCTCTGTTGCATGGTCTTCAGATGGCAATTTCCATGGGCATCCAACGCCTAGAAGTGCGCGGGGATTCGAACCTTGCAATATCTCAGATAAATGGAGACTTTGATGCCAAGGATCCGAAAATGGCGGCCTACCGTAATGTCGTCCTCAAAATGTCAGCTCGGTTCGAGGGGCTCGAATTCCACCATGTGGTCTGAGAAAACAATCAAGCGGCGGGTATCCTCGCCCGCATCGGTGCTAAACGCGACCCCGTCCCACCTAATATCTTCTTGGAAAGGCTGTTCAAGACATCCGTGGTATGGGAACGGGAGACTGGCAATACCAGTCTGGATCCGAATATAACCCCAGATACTGAACCATCTGACGTAATCGGAGGCTCTGCCACCGAAATAACACCTGCGGCCCATGAGATCATGCTTGTCTTTGCCCCGTGGACAGAACCCTTCTTAGCCTACCTAAATAGGCAAGAACTCCTCGAGGACCAAAATGAAGCATGTTGCATTTGCGAGCCTCTAAAGCGTACAAAGTCCATGAGGGAGAGCTTTATAAGAAAAGCACCACCAGAGTCCTTGAAAGATGCATCTCCGAGGAGGAAGGGAGGCAGGTCTTGGCCGAAATCCACGCCGGACTCGGCGGCCATCATGCCACAGCTCGGGCTCTTGTAAGCAAGGCCTTCCGTACAGGTTTTTACTGGCCGACAGCCCGAGCACACGCACAGGATCTTGTCCAACATTGCGTCGGTTGCCAACTTTTCGCCAATCAGAGCCATATGCCCCCTACTGCTCTCCAAACAATCCCCATAACTTGGCCCTTCGCGGTCTGGGGGCTTGATATGGTCGGACCCCTTAAAGGGGGAAGCCATAAGAAAAAATACTTATTGGTCATGGTGGACAAATTCACCAAATGGATAGAAGCCAAACCAGTTAAATCGGCCGAATTCGGACCAGTGATAGACTTCATATCAGGGGTTGTACACAGTTTTGGTGTCCCCCACAGCATCATCACCGACAATGGCTCAAACTTCACAGCTGATGAGGTGAAAACTTGGTGCGGCAATATGGGCATTAAGCTCGATTACGCCTCTGTCTATCACCCTCAAACAAAAGGTCAAGTCGAACGCGCAAATGATCTTATTATGAGCGGAATAAAACCCAGATTGGTGCGATCCTTGAAGGAGTCAGATATGCACTGGGTCGAGGAGCTCGACTCCGTACTATGGGGACTGCAGACCACGCCGAATCGCACTACCGGATACACGCCATTCTTTATGGTGTACGGCGCAAAGGCGGTATTGCCCTGCGATATTATTCATGACTCACCTCGGGTGCGCATGTATGAAGAGAGAGAAGTCGAGCTCGATCGGCACGACAATCTAGATGCCTTGGAGGAGGAGTGCGATGTAGCAAAAGCCCGTTCCACATTCTATCAGCAGCAAGCTCGAAGGTATCAAAGCAGAGAGGTGCGGGCCAAAACTTACAATATTGGCGAACTCGTTCTACGCTTACCGGAGAAGAGAAAGGACAAGCTCAAGCCCAAGTGGGAGAGTCCCTTCATCATTGATAAAGTTCTCACCGGAGGAGCGTACCGCCTATGTGATGCATCGGATGATCGACTAGAGCCGAACCCATGGAATGCGGCCAGACTCCGAAGATTCTATGCCTAAGCGCCGGACTTTGTGTTTGTCTCCTTAGCTCCGCCCCTTTTATATTATATCCTCTCTCCTTTTTCTTCTTTATTTTTTATATAGTTCTGGAAGGCTTAAATTGTGACCCGTTTACACAATTTTGACGCGCTATGCACGGTAATTATACTTGGGGGCTTCTTATACAGAAGCTTATATAACTATTTTTGGGCTTAATGTCCAATGCATATGTGTAACTTCTCCATATGTGCCTTTTTTCGCCATTATATGCATCGATATGACTTAAGTTTTGGCCATGCTTGGTTTCCTGGCTCTTGTGTTTATGCCCTACATTCCCGTTAATTCGGCTAGGGCATAAGGGGAGCACCTCTGCGATTGTTACTGCTGGATCAGCCGGATGTGTACCTCAGACTCGGTGAAGCCGAAAGCTAGCATTCTTAAGGGAATATTCGGTCGGTTAACAAAAGATGTTTTTTATCTATTACAACATAAATTCCTAGATGTTTTGTATCCTGCGTCTCTGTTCGCAGTTCGTACATGCACATTAATGCATGCATACCCAGGGAAAGGAACCCTTAATAGAACTATTCTCTCTAGAAGATGTTTCTTTCTATCCATGTAATATGACATAACTAGTTGGGTACTTGTCTGTTCAAGCACTTATGACCCCTACGCCTGGTTTCCATGCGTACCCCGGTTTTACATAACTGAGCGGGTATTCGGATACACTTCGGACTGTCGGGTCCGGAGGCTGAAGAGAAAAGTTCCACCAAGACAAATGATTTACAATTCGGCTAGGGACTACATACGTCCACTGAAGTACATAGTCACTTGGACTGGCTAAATTCTTCTTCTATACCATCCAACAGGCTGTCTAGCCTACAATCCTGTTGGAAATACTTTGCGGCTAATTCTACTTGGTCATATACCAGACTTACGGGGATCTCTTTCCCATCTGGCCCTACCGGTCCGACCTCGGCCATCTGGTTCGGGTCAGCCTTGGCGTACCGCGTCTTCGCCATGGCCCAGGCTTCCCTTGCACCTTGTAGGTAGGCTGATATCTTCCATAATAGGAAGCGCCACCGTGCTCCCTTGAGCAGCTCCACAAGCTCCCCCATGCCTCCTAGCAGGGAAGCGGATGGCCACAAGGCCTAGGCAATACCTGAAGGAAATATGTCCTAGAGGCAATAATAAAGTTATTATTTATTTCCTTATTTCATGATAAATGTTTATTATTCATGCTAGAATTGTATTAACCGGAAACATAATACATGTGTGAATACATAGACAAACATAGTGTCACTAGTATGCCTCTACTTGACTAGCTCGTTAATCAAAGATGGTTAAGTTTCCTAACCATAGACATGAGTTGTCATTTGATTAACGGGATCACATCATTAGAAGAATGATGTCATTGACTTGACCCATTCTGTTAGCCTAGCACTTGATCGTTTAGTATGTTGCTATTGCTTTCTTCATGACTTATACAAAGTTCCTATGACTATGAGATTATGCAACTCCCGTTTACTATAGGAACACTTTGTGTGCTATCAAACGTCACAACGTAACTGGGTGATTATAAAGGATCTCAACAGGTGTCTTCGAAGGTACATGTTGGGTTGGCGTATTTCGAGATTAGGATTTGTCACTCCGATTGTCGGAGAGGTATCTCTGGGCCCTCTCGGTAATGCACATCACTATAAGCCTTGCAAGCAATGTAGCTAATGAGTTAGTTACGGAATGATGCATTACGTAATGAGTAAAGAGACTTGCCGGTAACAAGATTGAACTAGGTATTGGATACCGACGATCGAATCTCGGGCAAGTAACATACCGATGACAAAGGGAACAACGTTGTTATGCGGTCTGACCGATAAAGATCTTCGTAGAATATGTGGGAGCCAATATGAGCATCCAGGTTCCGCTATTGGTTATCGACCGGAGACGTGTCTCGGTCATGTCTACATAGTTCTCGAACCCGTAGGGTCCGCACGCTTAAGGTTTCGATGACAGTTATATTATGAGTTTATGAGTTTTGATGTACCGAAGGAGTTGGAGTCCCGGATGACATCGGGGACATGAAGAGGAGTCTCAAAATGGTCGAGATGTAAAGATCGATATATTGGACGACTATATTCAGAGTTCGGAAAGGTTCCGAGTGATTCGGGTATTTTTCGGAGTACCAGAGAGTTACGGGAATTCGTCGGGGAGTATATGGGCCTTATTGGGCTTTAGGGGAAACAGAGAGGAAAGGCTGGGCGCCCCCCCAAGGCCTTGTCCGAATTGGACTAGGGGGAGGGGCTGCGCCCCCTCCTTCCTTCTCTTCTCTTCCCCCTTTCCTTGGCTCCTACTCCTACTACTTGGGAGGGGGGGAATCCTACTCCCGATGGGAGTAGGACTCCTCCTTGGCGCGCCCTCCTTGGCCGGGCGCCCCCTCCCCCTTGGCTCCTTTATATACGGGGGCAGGGGGCACCCCAGGACACACAAGTTGATCTTCGTGATCGTTCCTTAGCCGTGTGCGGTGCCCCCCTCCACCATATTCCACCTCGGTCATATCATTGCGGTGCTTAGGAGAAGCCCTGCGTCGGTAGAACATCATCATTGTCACCACGCCGTCGTGCTGACGGAACTCATCCCCGACACCCTGCTGGATCAGAGTCCGGGGATCGTCATCGAGCTGAACGTGTCCTGAACTCGGAGGTGCCGTACGTTCGGTGCTTGGATCGGTCGGATCATGAAGACGTACGACTACATCAACCGCATTGTCATAACGCTTCTTCTTTCGGTCTACGAGGGTACGCGGACACACTCTCCCCTCTCGTTGCTATGCATCACCAAGATCTTGCGTGTGCGTAGGAAATTTGGAAATTACTACGTTACCCAACAGTGGCATCCGAGCCTAGGTTTTATGCGTTGATGTTATTTGTACGAGTAGAACACAAGTGAGTTGTGCGTGATACATGTCATACTGCTTACCAGCATGTCATACTTTGGTTCAGCGGTATTGTTGGATGAAGCGGCCCGGACCGACATTACGCGTACGCTTACGCGAGACTGGTTTTACCGCCGTGCTTCGCACACAGGTGACTAGCGGGTGTCTGTTTCTCCAACTTTAGTTGAACCGAGTGTGGCTACGCCCGGTCCTTGCGAAGGTTAAAACAGCACTAACTTGACGAACTATCATTGTGGTTTTGATGCGTAGGTAAGAACGGTTCTTGCTCAGCCCATAGCAGCCACGTAAAATTTGCAACAACAAAGTAGAGGACGTCTAACTTGTTTTTGTAGAGCATGTTGTGATGTGATATGGTCAAGACGTGATGCTATATTTTATTATATGAGATGATCATGTTTTGTAACCGAAGTTATCGGCAACTGGCAGGAGCCATATGGTTGTCGCTTTATTGTATGAAATGCAAACGCCCTGTAATTGCTTTACTTTTATCACTAAGCGGTAGCGATAGTCGTAGAAGCAATAGATGGCGTAACGACAACGATGCTACGATGGTGATCAAGGTGTCGCGCCGGTGACGATGGTGATCACGACGGTGCTTCGGAGATGGAGATCACAAGCACAAGATGATGATGGCCATATCATATCACTTATATTGATTGCATGTGATGTTTATCCTTTATGCATCTTATCTTGCTTTGATTGACGGTAGCATTTTAAGATGATCTCTCACTAAATTATCAAGAAGTGTTCTCCCTGAGTATGCACCGTTGTGAAAGTTCTTCGTGCTGAGACACCACGTGATGATCGGGTGTGATAGGCTCTACGTTCAAATACAACGGGTGCAAAACAGTTGCACACGCGAAATACTCAGGTTAAACTTGACGAGCCTAGCATATACAGATATGGCCTCGGAACACGGAGACCGAAAGGTCGAGCGTGAATCATATAGTAGATATGATCAACATAGTGATGTTCACCATTGAAAACTACTCCATCTCACGTGATGATCGGACATGGTTTAGTTGATTTGGATCACGTGATCACTTAGATGACTAGAGAGATGTCTGTCTAAGTGGGAGTTCTTAAGTAATATGATAAATTGAACTTTAATTTATCATGAACTTAGTCCTGGTAGTATTTTGCAAATTATATTGTAGATCAATAGCTTGCGTTGTTGCTTTCATATGTTTATTTTGATATGTTCCTAGAGAAAATTGTGTTGAAAGATGTTAGTAGCAATGATGCGGATTGGATCTATGATCTGAGGTTTATCCTCATTGCTGCACAGAAGAATTATGTCCTTAATGCACCGCTAGGTGACAGACCTATTGTAGGAGCAGATGCAGACGTTATGAACGTTTGGCTAGCTCAATATGATGACTACTTGATAGTTTAGTGCACCATGCTTAACGGCTTAGAATCGGGACTTCAAAGACGTTTTGAATGTCATGGACCATATGAGATGTTCCAGGAGTTGAAGTTAATATTTCAAGAAAATACCCGAGTTGAGAGATATGAAGTCTCCAACAAGTTCTATAGCTAAAAGATGGAGGAGAATTGCTCAACTAGTGAGCATGTGGTCAGATTGTCTAGGTACTACAATCGCTTGAATCAAGTGGGAGTTAATCTTCCAGATAAGATAGTGATTGGCAGAGTTCTCTAGTCACCATCACCAAGTTACTGGAACTTCGTGATGAACTATAATGCAAGGGATGACGAAAATGATTCCCGAGCTCTTCGTGATGCTGAAATCGACGAAGGTAGAAATCAAGAAAAGAGCATCAAGTGTTGATGATTGACAAGACCACTAGTTTCAAGAAAAGGGCAAAGAAAAAGAAGGGGAACTTCAAGTAGAATGGCAAGCAAGTTGTCACTCCCGCAATGAAGCCCAAAGCTGGACCAAAGCCTGAAACTGAGTGATTATACTGCAAAGGAAATGGTCACTAGAAGCGGAAATGCCCTGAATATTTGGTGGATAAAAAGGATGGCAAATTGAAAAAGGGTATATTTGATATACAGGTTATTGATGTGTACCTTACTAGTGTTTATACTAGCCCCTGAGTATTTGATAATTGTTCGGTTGCTAAGATTAGTAACTCGAAACAGGAGTTACAGAATAAACAGAGACTAGTTGAAGGGGAAGTGACGATGAGTGTTGGAAGTAGTTCCAAGATTGATATGATCATCATCGCACACTCCCTATACTTTCGGGATTAGTGTTGAACCTAAATAAATGTTATTTGGCGTTTGTGTTGAGCATGAATATGATTTGATCAAGTTTATTGCAATACGGTTATTCATTTAAAATCAGAGAATAATTGTTGTTCTGTTTAAATGAATAAAACCTTTGATGGTCATACACCCAATGAAAATAGTTTGTTGGATCTCGATCATAGTGATACACATATTCATAATATTGATGCCAAAAGATGCAAAGTTAATAATGATAGTGCAACTTATTTGTGGAACTGCCGTTTGGGTCATATCGGTGTAAAGCGCATGAAGAAACTCCATAAAGATGGATTTTCGGAATTATTTGGTTATGAATCATTTGATGCTTGTGAACCATGCCTTTTGGGCAAGATGACTAAAACTCCGTTCTCCGGAACAATGGAACGAGTTACTAACTTGATGGAAATAATACATACCGATGTATACGGTCCAATGAGTGTTGATGCTCGTGGTGGGTATCGTTATTTTCTGACCTACACAAGATGAATTGAGCAGATATGAGTATATCTACTTAATGAAGCACAAATTTGAAACATTTGAAAAGTTCAAAGAATTTCAGAGTGAAGTGGAGAATGATCGTAACAAGAAAATAAAGTTTCTCAATTTGATCGCGGAGACAAATATTTGAGTTACGAGTTTGGTCTTCAATTAAAACAATGTGGAATAGTTTCACAAACTCATGCCACCTAGAACACCACAGCTTAATGGTGTGTCCGAACATCATAACAGTACTTTATAGGATATAGTGCAATCTATGATGTCTCTTACCGATTTACCACTATCGTTTTGGGGTTATGCATTAGAGACAGCTGCATTCACTTTAAATAGGGCACCATCAAAATCCGTTGAGACGACGCCTTATGAACTGTGGTTTGGCAAGAAACCAAAGTTGTCGTTTCTTAAAGTTTGGGGATGTGATGCATTTGTGAAAAAAATTCAACCTGATAAGCTCGAACCCAAATTGGAGAAGTGCGTCTTCATAGAATACCCAAAGGTAACTATTGGGTACGCCTTCTATCACAGATCCTAAGGCAAGTTATTCGTTGCTAAGATGGATCCTTTCTAGAGAAGAAGTTTCTCTCGAAAGAAGTGAGTGGGAGGAAAGTAGAACTTGAGGAGGTAATTGTACCTTCTCCCTTATTGGAAAGTAATTCATCACAGAAATCAGTTCCAGTGATTCCTACACCAATTAGTGAGGAAGCTAATGATGATGATCATGAAACTTCAGATCAAGTTACTACAGAACCTCGTAGGTCAACCAGAATAAGATCCGCACCAGAGTGGTACGGTAATCCTGTTCTGGAAGTCATGTATCTAGACCATGATGAACCTACGAACTATGAGGAAGCGATGATGAGCCCAGATTCCGCGAAATGGCTTGAGGCCATGAAATCTAAGATGGGATCCATGTATGAGAACAAAGTGTAGACTTTGGTGGAGTTGCCCGATGATC
This sequence comes from Triticum dicoccoides, assembly GCF_002162155.2. NCBI lineage: Eukaryota > Viridiplantae > Streptophyta > Magnoliopsida > Poales > Poaceae > Triticum > Triticum dicoccoides. The sequence goes on from NC_041393.1 coordinate 581,913,827, forward strand.
GGCAAGCCATAGAAAATAAATGGATCTTCAAGAGGAAGACGGACGCTGATAGTAGTGTTACTATCTACAAAGCTCGACTTGTTGTGAAAGGTTTTTCAACAAGTTCAAGGTGCTGACTACAATGAGATTTTCTCAACTGTAGCGATGCTTAAGTCTGTCCGAATCATGTTGGCAATTGCCACATTTTATGAAATCTGGCAAATGGATGTCAAAACTGCATTCCTTAATGGTTTTCTTAAAGAAGAGTTGTATATGATGCACCCAGAAGGTTTTTTCAATCCTAAAGGTGCTAACAAAATGTGCAAGCTCCAGCGATCCATCTATGCACTGGTGCAAGCATCTCAGAGTTGGAATATACACTTTGATAAGTTGATCAAAGCATATAGTTCTATACAGACTTACGGTGAAGCCTGTATTTACAATAAAGTGAGTGGGAGCACTACCGCCTTTCTGATAAATATATGTGAATAACATATTGTTGATCAGAAATGATGTAGAATTTTTCTGGAAAGCATAAAGGAGTATTTGAAAGGAGTTCTTTAAAAGAAAGACCTCAGTAAATCTACTTACGTATTGAGCATCAAGATCTATTGAGATAGATCAAGACGCTTGATAAGTTTTTCAATAAGTACATACCTTGTCAAGATTTTGAAATAGTTCAAAATGGAACAGTCAAACAAAGAGTTCTTGCCTGTGTTGCAAAGGTGTGAAATTGAGTAAGACTCAAATCCCGACCACGATAGAAAATAGAAAAGAGAATGAAAGTCATTCCCTATGCCTCAGTCATAGGTTCTATAAAGTATGCTATGTACCAGACCTATTGTATACCTTGCTCTGAATTTGGCAAGGGAGTACAATAGTGATCTAGAAGTAGATCACTGGACATTGGTCAAAATTATCCTTAGAGAAATAAGGAGATGTTTCTCGATTATGGAGGTGATAAAAGAGCCCGTCGTAAAAAGTTACAACGATGCAAGCTTTTACACCAATCCAGATGACTCTAAGTCTTAATCTGGATACATATTGAAAGTGGGAGCAATTAGCTAGAGTAGCTCCGTGCAGAGCATTGTGGACATAGAATATTTGCAAAATACATACGGCTCTGAATATGACAGACCCGTTGACTAAACTTCTCTCACAAGCAAAACATGATCATACGTTAGTACTCTTTGGGTGTTAATCACATAACGATGTGAACTAGATTATTGACTCTAGTAAACCCTTTGGGTGTTGATCACATGACGACGTGAACTATGGGTATTAACACATACAGATGTGAATATTGGTGTTAAATCACATGGCGATGCGAACTAGATTATTGACTCTAGTGCAAGTGGTAGACTGAAGGAAATATGTCCTAGAGGCAATAATAAAGTTATTATTTATTTCCTTATTTCATGATAAATGTTTATTATTCATGCTAGAATTGTATTAACCGAAAACATAATACATGTGTGAATACATAGACAAACATAGTGTCACTAGTATGCCTCTACTTGACTAGCTCGTTAATCAAAAATGGTTAAGTTTCCTAACCATAGACATGAGTTGTCATTTGATTAACGGGATCACATCATTAGAAGAATGATGTGATTGACTTGACCCATTCCGTTAGCCTAGCACTTGATCGTTCAGTATGTTGCTATTGCTTTCTTCATGACTTATACAAAATTCCTATGACTATGAGATTATGCAGCTCCCGTTTACCGGAGGAACACTTTGTGTGCTACCAAACGTCACAACGTAAATGGGTGATTATAAAGGAGCTCTACAGGTGTCTCCGAAGGTACATGTTGGGTTGGCGTATTTCGAGATTAGGATTTGTCACTCCGATTGTCGGAGAGGTATCTCTGGGCCCTCTCGGTAATGCACATCACTATAAGCCTTGCAAGCAATGTAGCTAATGAGTTAGTTACAGAATGATGCATTACGTAACGAGTAAAGAGACTTGCCGGTAACGAGATTGAACTAGGTATTGGATACCGACGATCGAATCTCGGGCAAGTAACATACCGATGACAAACGGAACAACGTATGTTGTTATGCGGTCTGACTGATAAAGATCTTCGTAGAATATGTGGGAGCCAATATGAGCATCCAGGTTCCTCTATTGGTTATTGACCGGAGACGTGTCTCGGTCATGTCTACATAGTTCTCGAACCCGTAGGGTCCGCACGCTTAAGGTTTCGATGACAGTTATATTATGAGTTTATGAGTTTTGATGTACCGAAGGAGTTCGGAGTCCCGGATGATATCGGGGACATGACGAGGAGTCTCGAAATGGTCGAGACATAAAGATCGATATATTGGACGACTATATTCGGAGTTCCGAAAGGTTTCGAGTGATTCGGGTATTTTTCGGAGTACCAGAGAGTTACGGGAATTCGCCGGGGAGTATATGGGCCTTATTGGGCCCCCCCAAGGCCTGGTCCTAATTGGACTAGTGGGAGGGGCTGCGCCCCCTCCTTCCTTCTCTTCTCTTCCCCCTTTCCTTGGCTCCTACTCCTACTACTTGGAAGGGGGGGAATCCTACTCCCGGTGGGAGTAGGACTCCCTCCTTGGCGCGCCCTCCTTGGCCGGCCTCCCCCTCCCCCTTGGCTCCTTTATATACGGGGGCAGGGGGCACCCCAGGACACACAAGTTGATCTTCGTGATCGTTCCTTAGCCGTGTGCGGTGCCCCCCTCCACCATATTCCACCTCGGTCATATCGTTGTGGTGCTTAAGCGAAGCCCTGCGTCGGTAGAACATCATCATCGTCTCCATGCCGTCGTGCTAACGGAACTCATCCCCGACACTCTGCTGGATTGGAGTCCGGGGATCATCATCGAGCTGAACGTGTGCTGAACTCGGAGGTGCCGTACGTTCGGTGCTTGGATCGGTCGAATCGTGAAGACGTACGACTACATCAACCGCGTTGTCATAACGCTTCCGCTTTCGGTCTATGAGGGTACGTGGACACACTCTCTCCTCTCGTTGCTATGCATCACCATGATCTTGCGTGTGTGTAGGAATTTTTTTGAAATTACTACGTTACCCAACAATACCCTGCATCACCTACCGAACTCGTTCATGCAGTTGCAAAAGCTCTTGCAGAAGATCGCCTGCGGATCCGGACATTTCCTCTTCTGGACGGCCTGTCAGCATACCTTCAGACATTACACTGTTAACTCATTTCTTCGCCGAATTGTACAACAGTTCGTTTAACCACTTACCATAAATGCCGCATCGAAGCCTCCTATTCTCCTTCAGGGAGTCAGCAAGCCGGGCCCGAACATCTGCTAATTCGACGCCCAGCCGGATATTGGCATCTTGGAGATCGTTTTTATCCCGCCTAACCTGTGTAAGCACATGCTCGCCACCCTTTAGATATCTTCGAGCTTGCGGCCCATCCTCTCGTACGATCTTCGGATTCTCTCCGGGATTGTCTGTGGAATCTATTGTTAGATTTGTAAAGCATGCCGAATATTAACTGGTGTATGTAGTGACATTCTCTTTGATCAAGACAAGTACTACCAGATGAGGCCTTCTTGGATTTCTCTATTTCGGCAACTGCGGCCCTTAGCTGGGCTTTGCATTCCTCTAGCTCTTGAGATACATGGGTATTCTTCTCTGCAAGAACCTGTGCATACAATGATCCTTAAATTAGTTGTGCCAACTATTTCAAGTCTTAGGGGCTACTAATATACATACTTATCAAATTTTCTTACCCGTATATCCTTTACATACTGATCGGTGGCTTTGTCGAGTCCATCTTGAGCAGCTCGGATGTATGCGTCTCCTGAGTTGAAGGCATTAAATGCCTCTTCGGAGAAACTAGTGTCGCGGAGTACGGCCCGATGGTGCCGGTGATTCATGGCGCTCTCCACTTTAGAATTTGTAGCGGAGATTCTGTCTGCATCCTCTGTAGGAGGATAGTTTGGCCTTGTCCCCACATTAGCCTCCACCCTTGAGGCCGGTTCTGGAATCCGGCTGGCGGAGGCATGGCCGGCAGGGTCTCCGGACATGGTCCGGCGACCACTCTTTCTGCCAGGACACAATGGACACTGTTACATTTCAAAGGCGATAATCATGGAGCAGATTTTAAATTATACCTCTGCGACGGCGTCTCAATCCTAACCGCCTTCCTCTTAAGCCTGCCTGGCCTGGGTACCCTTTGCTGATGAGCCCCTGTGGGCTCGGCGCGGCGTCCCGGTAGCCGTTTCTATAAAATTACAATATATGTGCATAAGGTAAGGCATAAAGAAGGAATCCTTCTCGGAAGTTAGGACTTCGGTTTTACTTACATTTGATACAGGGAGCAGTCCGGGATAGTCGGTGATGATGGCCACCAAGGTGTCGTCACAGCTTGCTTGGTAAAATGTCTCGTCGACAAGCTCCACAGATATGTCCGGATCTTCTTCCAGTTCGGGATCGAGTGCCCGGTCAGGGTCCTTTGGCTGTGGAGATGGGCTGTTAACCTCTCTCATGGCCTTTTTCAGTTCCTTCTATGAAATAGCAAGGTAAATAATTGTGACAAGGGATGCAGGAATGAATAGAGTTGAGTAAAGGGTGACAGCTTACCCAGCTTGGGGGTTGTACATGGAAAATCCATCCCGTGGCTTAATATGGAGGAACTCCTCTTCTTCTCCTTTGTACAAATCGGACAACATTCTCGCCAAAGCGGTGGCGGAGTCCGGACCTTATTTACGACCGCAGCGGGTGGCGTCATCTTCTCCATTGAAGTGCCACATGGGTTTCCCCCGATATTGAAGTGGCTGAACCCCCCGCATTATGCATATTGACATAACTTCGACTATTGTCAATTCTTATTTGGCCAGCATTTTTATCCTGCCCATCAGGTAAAGGACTTCTCTGTTATCTTCCTCCTGGGGGCTCCGAGGGCACCAGCTTTGGCATTTCTTCAGCGGAGCATTAGAGAACTCAGGAAGGCCCGTTCGAATTGGGTCCGGAAGGGGAACGTCTTCTACATAAAACCACTCTGAGGGCCAGTCTTTGGATGTCTTCTTTGGAGTGTCGGACAAGTATCCGGTCTCGGCGACGCCCACTTGATATATTGATCCCTCTTGATTATGAGGGACGAGGCAGAATAGCCTCTTCCATAGCTCGAAATGAGCTTCGCGGCCCAGAAATAGCTCGCAAAGGGCAATATAACCTACGATGTGCAGTACGGAGGTAGGGGTGAAATTATGCAGCTGGAGGCCATAGAACTCCAGGAGCCCACGGAGGAACGGGTGGATTGGAAACCTAAGTCACCTCAGCAAATATGGGACAAGGCATACCCACTCCCCTTGAGATGGGTTAGGAAAGCTCTTTGCTTGCTCCCCGCCATTATAAGTGGCTAGTCCAGCTCGGACGGGGACCATGTATGCAGGCGGGAGAAACCCCTGGGTCTGCAACTCTACTAATCGGCTATGGGGGACAGAACATTTCTCCCAATCATCTGACTTAGTGCTATGAGGGCAAGAGGAGGAGCTGCGACAACCGGAAATGATGGGATGGCTTCTTCCGAGCGCGCTCTGTTGAAGTACTTGCGGAGGGAGGATGGTGTGATTTGGATCTAAGGATCCCCATCTCTTTAAATAGACTGTTTACTTACATGGTCAGGGTGGCAAATGTAAAAATGCCCTGACTTCTCGTATTCACTCGACACGTGGAGATAACCATTATTGAAGCACAGAAGCCGAGGAGTACAACATTAATGGGTAGCCGGACACTACTCGCTACAACAGGTACTCTGGATTCGGAGAGGAACCCGACTTGCAATGCCGAAGACAATTTTTGCGCGCTGGACTCATCGTCATTGAAGCCCGAGTCGGGGTCTACTGAGGGAGTCCTGGATTAGGGGGTCCTCGGACAGTCGGACTATATACTTTGGCCGGACTGTTGGACTATGAAGATACAAGATTGAAGACTTCGTCCCGTGTCCAGATGGGACTCTCCTTGGCATGGAAGGCAAGCTTGGCAATTCGGATATGTAGATTTCCTTCTCTGTAACTGACTCTATGTAACCCTAGCCCCCTCTGATGTCTATATAAACCGGAGGGTTTAGTCCGTAGGACAAGGAACAATAATAATCATAGGCTAGCTTCTAGGGTTTAGCCTCTATGATCTCGTGGTAGATCAACTCTTGTAATACTCATATCATCAAGATCAATCAAGCAGGAAGTAGGGTATTACTTCCATCGAGAGGGCCCGAACCTGGGTAAACATCATGTCCCCAGCCTCCTGTTACCATTAGCCTTAGACGCACAGTTCGGGACCCCCTACCCGAGATCCGCCGGTTTTGACACCAATAGTGGTTTCGTACCCTACCATCATCTCTTCGTTTGTTCTCCGCTATTAGTGGCTTTGGAGTGACTCTTTGTTGCATGTTGAGGGATAGCTATATGATCCAGTTATGTTATTATTGTTGAGAGAACTTGCACTAGTGAAAGTATGAACCTTAGGCCTTGTTTCCTACCATTGCAATACCGTTTACGCTCACTTTTATCGCTTGCTACCTTGCTGTTTTTATAAGTTAAGATTACAAATACCTTTATCTATCATCCATATTGCACTTGTATCACCATCTCTTCGCCGAACTAGTGCACCTATACAATTTACCATTGTATTGGGTATGTTGGGGACACAAGAGACTCTTTGTTATTTGGTTGTAGGGTTGTTTGAGAGAGACCATCTTCATCCTACGCCTCCTGCGGATTGATAAACCTTAGGTCATCCACTTGAGGAAAATTTGCTACTGTCCTACAAACCTCTGCACTTGGAGGCCCAACAACGTCTACAAGAAGAAGGTTGTGTAGTAGACATCAACGGTGTGTTTGCCGAGATCCGATGAATTGTGGATTTATCAACAAGATAACTATGAATATTATTTGGTTCTTCTCTGAATTCTTATATGCATGATTTGATATCTTTGCAAGTATCTTCGAATTATCAGTTTTGTTTGGCCTACTAGATTGATCTTTCTTGCAATAGGAAAAGTGCTTAGCTTTGGGTTCAATCTTGCGGTGTCCTTTCCCAGTGACAGTAGGGGCAGCAAGGCACGTATTGTATTGTTGCCATCAAGGATAAAAAGATGGTGTTTATATCATATTGCTTGAGTTTATCCCTCTACATCATGTCATCTTGCTTAATGCGTTACTCCGTTCTTATGAACTTAATACTCTAGATGCATGCTGGATAGTGGCCGATGTGTGGAGTAATAGTAGTAGATGCAGAATCGTTTCGGTCTACTTGACACAGACGTGATGCCTATGTTCATGGTCATTGCCTTAGATGTCTTCATAATTTATGCGCTTTTCTATCAATTGCTCAGCAGTAATTTGTTCACCCACCATAATACATGCTATCTTGAGAGAAGCCACTAGTGAAACATGTGGCCCCCCGGTCTCTTTCCTATTATATTACATCTCTTTCCCTTTTTATCGCATCTCGTTTACTATTTTGCAATCTTTACTTTCCTATCTATACAACAAAAATATCAAAAATATTTACTTTATTATATCTATTAGATCTCACTTTTGCGAGTGACCGTGAAGGGATTGACAACTCCTTTATCGCGTTGGTTGCAAGGTTCTTGATTTTTTGTGCAGGTACTAGGTGACTTGTGTGTCGTATCCTACTGGATTGATACCTTGGTTCTCAAAACTGAGGGAAATATTTATGCTACTTTGCTGCATCACCCTTTCCTCTTCAAAGGAAAACTAACGCATGCTCAAGAGGTAGCAAGAAGGATTTCTGATGCCGTTGCCGGGGAGATCTACGCCAAGTCAAGACATACCAAGTACCCATCATAAACTCTTCTCCCCCCGCATTACATTATTTGCCATTCGCCTCTCGTTTTCCTCTCCCCCACTTCTAAAATTATTTTCGAAAACCTTTGCCTTTTCTTCGCCCCCGTTCGTCTCTTTTCGCTTGCTTCTTGTGTGTTTGTGTGTTAGATCCCTTGATTTGCCTTCATGGCTAGTCCTCCTATCATTGTTAGTACTCCCGATAATGAGGTTCTCAATTTTAAACAAAGGGAGGGAGAAAATCTAAAAGATGCTTGGTATAGAATTTGCAATGCTCAAAATAGATCTGCTAGGAAGCAATCTACTTTCGTTCTTCTTTGCAATTTTTATGTAGGCATTACTCCTTGTAATAGACATGTTCTTGATACCATTACCGGAGGGAATTTCTTGGAAAGCCATACTTTTGATTCTTATATTTCCATGATAGATTTGTTAGGCCCACCATCTCTTTTGGTCAATGGAACTATTTTAACTTTGGAACATGTAACGCAAAGGCTTGATATTATTGAAAATAAAATTGGCACTGTTGAATTAATAGAAAATTTGGATAAAAAGATCCACAACCAAATTACCCAATATGGATCTAAGGTAGGAGTTACTCTGGAAAATCTTAAGGAAAAGGAACCCATAGTTAATGAAAGGATAGATCAAGATTCTACTAGAATTGATAAACTTGAAGATATTACTACCAACTTGGGTTCCGCTTTTTCTGCCATTAAAAATACCTCACATCCCCCTCCTACCAAAGTTTCCAAGTTTATCTACGTTCATAAGAATAAGGGTGAATCTTCTAGTAAGAAAAATGAAGATCTCAAATCAATAAGTGTTCACCCAATTTTTTTGATATCATTAAGTAACCTTTTGCCACAAATGAATTTCTTAATTTCTTGCCTAGGAGTTTGATCATTAACAAAATCAAAGAACCTCCTAAGGGTTATGTGTGTTTAATTGAAGAATTTCATGCCGAAGATGGCAATACCTAGATCTATTCTTGTTTTTATGCCTAGCTAGGGGCGTCAAACGATAGTGCTTGTTGGGAGGCAACCCAAATTTATTTTTGTTCTTTAGTTTTTGCTCATGTTTAGTGATAAACAATTCCTCTAGCTTCTGGTTAGATGTGGTTTTATGTTTTAATTAGTGTTTTTTCCAAGTAGAACCTTTGGGAAGACTTGGGTGAAGTCTTTGCGATCTTGCTGTAAAAAACAGAAACTTTTGCGCTCACGAGATTAGCTGTAATTTTTTATTGGAGAGTGATTTTAGATTGATTTTTTTTGCAGATGATTAATAGACAAATTACTCACGTCCAACAACTTATTTAAGAATTTTTAGAGTTACATAAGTATTCGAAAGTTACAGATTGGTACAGACTGTTCTGTTTTTGACAGATTCTGTTTTTCGTGTGTTGTTTGCTTATTTTTGATGAATCTACGAGTAGTATCGGGGGCTATGAACCATAGAGAAGTTGCAATAAAGTAGGTTTAACACCAATATAAATAAATAATGATTTCATTACAGTACCTTAAAGTGGTGGTTTATTTTCTTATACTAACGGAGCTCATGAGATTTTCTGTTGAAGTTTTGTGTTGTGAAATTTTCTAGTTTTTGGGTAAAGATTTGATGGATTTTGGAATACGAAGTGGCAAGAGCCTAAGCTTGGGGATGCCCAAGGCACCCCAAGGTAAAATTCAAGGACAAACAAAAGCCTAAGCTTGGGGATGCCCCGGAAGGCATCCCCTCTTTCGTCTTCGTCTATCGGTAACTTTACTTGAGGCTATATTTTTATTCACCACATGATATGTGTTTTGCTTGGAGCGTCTTGTATGATTTGAGACTTGATTTTTAGTTTACCACAATCGTACTTTCTGTACACACCTTTTGGGAGAGACACGCATGAATCGGAATTTATTAGAATACTCTATGTGCTTCACTTATATCTTTTGAGCTAGACAATATTGCTCTAGTGCTTCACTTATATCTTTTTAGAGCACGGTGGTGGTTTTATTTTATAGAAATTATTGATATCTCATGATTCACTTATATTATTTTGAGAGTCTTTTAGAACAGCATGGTAATTTGCTTTGGTTATAAAATTAGTCCTAATATGATGGGCATCCAAGATGGGTATAATAAAAACTTTCATATAAAATGCATTGAATACTATGAGAAGTTTGATTCTTTATGATTGTTTTGAGATATGAAGATGGTGATATTAGAGATATGCTAGTAGAGTAGTTGTGAATATGAGAGATGCTTATGCTAAGTTTGTGATTCCCGTAGCATGCACGTATGGTGAACCGTTATGTGATGAAGTTGGAGCATGATTTATTTATTGATTGCCTTCCTTATGTGTGGAGGTCGGGATCGTGCGATGGTTAACTCCTACCAACCCTTCCCCTAGGAGCATGCGTGTAGTACTTTGTTTTGATGACTTGTAGAGTTTTGCAATAAGTATGTGAGTTCTTTATGAATAATGTTGAGTCCATGGATTATACGCACTCTCACCCTTCCACCATTGGTAGCCTCTCTAGTACCGCGCAACTTTCGCCGGTACCATACACCCACCATATACCTTCCTCAAAACAGCCACCATACCTACCTGTTATGGCATTTCCATAGCCATTCCGAGATATATTGCCATGCAACTTTCCATTGTTCCATTTATTATGACACGCTTCGTCATTGTCATATTACCTTGCATGATCATGTAGTTGACATCTTATTTGTGGCAAAGCCGCTGTTCATAATTTTTCATACATGTCACTCTTGAATAATTGCACATCTCGGTACACCGCCGGAGGCATTCACATAGTCATATTTTGTTCTAAGTATTGAGTTGTAAGTAAATAAAAGTGTGATGATCTTCATTATTAGAGCATTGTCCCAGTGAGGAAAGGATGATGGAGACTATGATTCCCCCACAAGTCGGGATGAGACTTCGGACTAAATAAAAAAAAGAGGTCATAAAAAAGAGATGAAAGGCCCAAATAAAAAAATGATAGAAAAAGAGAGAAGGGGCAATGCTACTATCCTTTTACCACACTTGTGCTTCAAAGTAGCACCATAATCTTCATGATAGTGAGTCTCCAATGTTGTCACTTTCATATACTAGTGGGAATTTTTCATTATAGAACTTAGCCTGTATATTCCAATGATGGGCTTCCTCAAAAGTGCCCTAGATCTTCGTGAGCAAGCAAGTTGGATGCACACTCACTTAGTTTCTCTGTGAGCTTTCATACACTTATAACTCTAGTGCATCCGTTGCATGGCAATCCCTACTCTCTCACATTGATATATATTGATGGGCATCTCCATAGCCCGTTGATACGCCTAGTTGATGTGAGACTATCTTCTCCTTTTGTATTCTCCACAACCACCATTCTAATCCACCTATAGTGTTATATACATGGCTCACACTCATGTATTGCGTAAAGATTGAATTTTCTTCAAAATACTAAAGTATGAAACAATTGCTTGGCTAAAACCGGGGTTGTGCATGATTAAATACTTTGTGTGATGAAGATAGAGCATAGCCAGACTATATGATTTTGTAGGGATAACTTTCTTTGGCCATGTTATTTTGAGAAGACATGATTGCTTTGTTAGTATGCTTGAAGTATTATTATTTTTATGTCAATATTAAACCTTTGTCTTGAATCTTTTGGATCTGAACATTCATGCCACAATAAAGAAAATTACATTGATAAATATGCTAGGTAGCATTCCACATCAAAAATTATGTTTTTATAATTTACCTACTCGAGGACGAGCAGGAATTAAGCTTGGGGATGCTTGATATGTCTCCAATGTATCTATAATTTGTTATTGTTCCATGCTATTATATTATTTGTTTTGGATGTTTAATGGGCTTTAATATGCTCTTTTATATTATTTTTGGGACTAACCTATTAACCAGAGGCCCGGTGCCAGTTTCTGTTTTTTTTTTGCCTATTTTAGAGTTTTACAGAAAAGGAATACCAAACGGAGTCCAAACGGAATGAAACCTTCATAATGATCTTACTTGGACCGAAAGCAATCCAGAAGACTTGGAGTTGAAGTATGGGACTCCACGAGGAGGCCACGAGGTAGGAGGACGCGCCCCCACCCTCGTGGGCCCCTCGTAGCTACACCGGCGTACCTCTTTCGCCTATATATACTCTTATACCCTAGAAACACCAGGGAGAGCCACGAAACCACTTTTCCACCACCGCAACCTTCTGTACCCGTGAGATCCCATCTTGGGGCCTTTTCTGGCGATCTGCCGGAGGGGGAATCGATCACAGAAGGCTTCTACATCAACACCATTGCCTCTCCGATGAAGCGTGAGTAGTTTACCACTAACCTCCGGGTCCATAGTTATTAGCTATATGGCTTCTTCTCTCTCTTTGATTCTCAATACAAAGTTCTCCTTGATGTTCTTGGAGGTCTATTCGATGTAATTCTTTTGTGGTGTGTTCGCCGAGATCCGATGAATTATAGATTTATGAACATGATTATTTATGAATATTATTTGGTTCTTCTCTGAATTCTCATATGCATGATTTATATCTTTGCAAGTCTCTTTGAATTATCGGTTTAGTTTGGCCTACTAGATTGATCTTTTTTGCAATGGGAGAAGTGCTTAGCTTTGGGTTCAATTTTGCGGTGTCCTTTCCCAGTGACAGTAGGGGCAGCAAGCCACGTATTGTATTGTTGCCATCGAGGATAAAAATATGGGGTTTATATCATATTGCTTGAGTTTATCCCTCTACATCATGTCATCTTGTACAATGCGTTACTCCATTCTTATGAACTTAATACTCTAGAGGCATGCTGGATAGCGGTCGATGTGTGGAGTAATAGTAGTAGATGCATAATCGTTTGGTCTACTTGACATGGACGTGATGCATGTGTTCATGATCATTGCCTTAGATGTCTTCATAATTATGCGCTTTCCTATAAATTGCTCGGCAGTAATTTGTTCACCCACCGTAATACATGATATCTTGAGAGAAGCCACTAGTGAAACCTATGGCCCCGGGACACTTTCCTATTATATTACATCTCTTTTCCATTTTATCACATCTCGTTTACTATTTTGCAATCTTTACTTTCTAATTTATACAACAAAAATACCAAAAATATTTACTTTATTATCTGTATTAGATCTCACTTTTGCGAGTGACCGTGAAGGGATTGACAACACTTTATCGCGTTGGTTGCAAGGTTCTTGATTGTTTATGCAGCTACTAGGTGACTCGTGTGTCGTCTCCTACTAGATTAATAACTTGGTTCTCAAAACTGAGGGAAATACTTATGCTACTTTGATGCATCACCCTTTCCTCTTCAAGGGAAACCAACGCATGCTCAAGAGGTAGCAGGGAGCCACGAAACCACTTTTCCACCACTACAACCTTCTGTACCGTGAGATCCCATCTTGGGGCCTTTTCCGGCAATCTGCCGGAGGGGGAATCGATCATGGAGGGCTTATACATCAACACCATTATCTCTCCGATGAAGCGTGAGTAGTTTACCATAGACCATCGTGTCCATAGTTATTAGCTAGATGGCTTCTTCGCTCTCTTTGATTCTCAATACAAAGTTCTCCTCGATGTTCTTGGATATCTATTTGATGTAATATTCTTTTGCGGTGTGTTTGCCGAGATCTGATGAATTGTGGATTCATGATAAAAATTATCTATGAATATTATTTGGTTCTTCTCCGAATTCTTATATGCATGATTTGATATCTTTGCAAGTCTCTTTGAATTATCGGTTTAGTTTGGCCTAATAGATTGATCTTTCTTGCCATGGGAGAAGTGCTTAGCTTTTGGTTCAATCTTGTGGTGTCCTTTCCTAGTGACAATAGGGGCAGCCAGGCACGTATTGTATTATTGCCATCGAGGATAAAAAGATGGGGTTTTCATCATATTGCTTGAGTTAATTCCTCTACATCATGTCATCTTGCTTAATGCGTTACTCCGTTCTTTATGAACTTAATACTGTAGATGCATGCTGGATAGCGGTCGATGTGTTGATTAATAGTAGTAGATGTAGGCAGGAGTCGATCTACTTGACAAGGACGTGATGCCTATGTTTATGATCATTGCCTTAGATGTCATCATCATTATGCACTTTTCTATCAATTGCTCGGCAGTAATTTGTTCACCCACCGTAATACATGATATCTCGAGAGAAGCCACTAGTGAAACCTATGGCCCCCGGGTCTCTTTTCCATTATATTGAATCTCTTTTCCATATTATTGAATCTCGTTTACATCTTACTAGTTTCCGATCTATTATTTTGCAATCTTTACTTTCCAATCTATACATCAAAAATACCAAAAACATTACTTTATTATCTCTATCTGATCTCACTTTTGCGAGTGACCATGAAGGGATTGACAACCCCTTTATCGCGTTGGTTGCAAGTTCTTGATTGTTTGTGCAGGTATTTGGTGATTTGTGCGTCGTCTGTACTGGATTGATACCTTGGTTCTCAAAACTGAGGGAAATACTTATGCTACTTTGATGCATCACCCTTTCCTCTTCAAGGGAAAACCAACGCATGCTCAAGAGGTAGCAGGGAGCCACGAAACCACTTTTCCACCACTACAACCTTCTGTACCGTGAGATCCCATCTTGGGGCCTTTTCCGGGAATCTGCCGGAGGGGGAATCGATCATGGAGGGCTTATACATCAACACCATTATCTCTCCGATGAAGCGTGAGTAGTTTACCATAGACCATCGGGTCCATAGTTATTAGCTAGATGGCTTCTTCGCTCTCTTTGATTCTCAATACAAAGTTCTCCTCGATGTTCTTGGATATCTATTTGATGTAATATTCTTTTGCGGTGTGTTTGCCGAGATCTGATGAATTGTGGATTCATGATAAAAATTATCTTTGAATATTATTTGGTTCTTCTCCGAATTCTTATATGCATGATTTGATATCTTTGCAAGTCTCTTTGAATTATCGGTTTAGTTTGGCCTAATAGATTGATCTTTCTTGCCATGGGAGAAGTGCTTAGCTTTTGGTTCAATCTTGCGGTGTCCTTTCCTAGTGACAATAGGGGCAGGAAGGCACGTATTGTATTATTGCCATCGAGGATAAAAAGATGGGGTTTTCATCATATTGCTTGAGTTAATTCCTCTACATCATGTCATCTTGCTTAATGTGTTACTCCGTTCTTTATGAACTTAATACTGTAGATGCATGCTGGATAGCGGTCGATGTGTTGATTAATAGTAGTAGATGTAGGCAGGAGTCGGTCTACTTGACAAGGACGTGATGCCTATGTTTTTGATCATTGCCTTAGATGTCATCATCATTATGCGCTTTTCTATCAATTGCTCGGCAGTAATTTGTTCACCCACCGTAATACATGATATCTCAAGAGAAGCCACTAGTGAAACCTATGGCCCCTGGGTCTCTTTTCCATTATATTGAATCTCTTTTCCATATTATTGAATCTCGTTTACATCTTACTAGTTTCCGATCTATTATTTTGCAATCTTTACTTTCCAATCTATACATCAAAAATACCAAAAACATTACTTTATTATCTCTATCTGATCTCACTTTTGCGAGTGACCATGAAGGGATTGACAACCCCTTTATCGCGTTGGTTGCAAGTTCTTGATTGTTTGTGCAGGTATTTGGTGATTTGTGCGTCGTCTGTACTGGATTGATACCTTGGTTCTCAAAACTGAGGGAAATACTTATGCTACTTTGATGCATCACCCTTTCCTCTTCAAGGGAAAACCAACGCATGCTCAAGAGGTAGCAGGGAGCCATGAAACCACTTTTCCACCACTACAACCTTCTGTACCGTGAGATCCCATCTTGGGGACTTTTCCGGCAATCTGCCGGAGGGGGAATCGATCATGGAGGGCTTATACATCAACACCATTATCTCTCCGATGAAGCGTGAGTAGTTTACCATAGACCATCGGGTCCATAGTTATTAGCTAGATGGCTTCTTCGCTCTCTTTGATTCTCAATACAAAGTTCTCCTCGATGTTCTTGGATATCTATTTGATGTAATATTCTTTTGCGGTGTGTTTGCCGAGATCTGATGAATTGCGGATTCATGATAAAAATTATCTTTGAATATTATTTGGTTCTTCTCCGAATTCTTATATGCATGATTTGATATCTTTGCAAGTCTCTTTGAATTATCGGTTTAGTTTGGCCTAATAGATTGATCTTTCTTGCCATGGGAGAAGTGCTTAGCTTTTGGTTCAATCTTGCGGTGTCCTTTCCTAGTGACAATAGGGGCAGGAAGGCACGTATTGTATTATTGCCATCGAGGATAAAAAGATGGGGTTTTCATCATATTGCTTGAGTTAATTCCTCTACATCATGTCATCTTGCTTAATGTGTTACTCCGTTCTTTACGAACTTAATACTGTAGATGCATGCTGGATAGCGGTCGATGTGTTGATTAATAGTAGTAGATGTAGGCAGGAGTCGGTCTACTTGACAAGGACGTGATGCCTATGTTTTTGATCATTGCCTTAGATGTCATCATCATTATGCGCTTTTCTATCAATTGCTCGGCAGTAATTTGTTCACCCACCGTAATACATGATATCTCGAGAGAAGCCACTAGTGAAACCTATGGCCCCCGGGTCTCTTTTCCATTATATTGAATCTCTTTTCCATATTATTGAATCTCGTTTACATCTTACTAGTTTCCGATCTATTATTTTGCTTTACTTTCCAATCTATACATCAAAAATACCAAAAACATTACTTTATTATCTCTATCTGATCTCACTTTTGCGAGTGACCATGAAGGGATTGACAACCCCTTTATTGCGTTGGTTGCAAGTTCTTGATTGTTTGTGCAGGTATTTGGTGATTTGTGCGTCGTCTGTACTGGATTGATACCTTGGTTCTCAAAACTGAGGGAAATACTTATGCTACTTTGATGCATCACCCTTTCCTCTTCACGGGAAAACCAACGCATGCTCAAGAGGTAGCAGGGAGCCACGAAACCACTTTTCCACCACTACAACCTTCTGTACCGTGAGATCCCATCTTGGGGCCTTTTCCGGCAATCTGCCGGAGGGGGAATCGATCATGGAGGGCTTATACATCAACACCATTATCTCTCCGATGAAGCATGAGTAGTTTACCATAGACCATCGGGTCCATAGTTATTAGCTAGATGGCTTCTTCGCTCTCTTTGATTCTCAATACAAAGTTCTCCTCGATGTTCTTGGATATCTATTTGATGTAATATTCTTTTGTGGTGTGTTTGCCGAGATCTGATGAATTGTGGATTCATGATAAAAATTATCTATGAATATTATTTGGTTCTTCTTCGAATTCTTATATGCATGATTTGATATCTTTGCAAGTCTCTTTGAATTATCGGTTTAGTTTGGCCTAATAGATTGATCTTTCTTGCCATGGGAGAAGTGCTTAGCTTTTGGTTCAATCTTGCGGTGTCCTTTCCTAGTGACAATAGGGGCAGGAAGGCACGTATTGTATTATTGCCATCGAGGATAAAAAGATGGGGTTTTCATCATATTGCTTGAGTTAATTCCTCTACATCATGTCATCTTGCTTAATGCGTTACTCCGTTCTTTATGAACTTAATACTGTAGATGCATGCTGGATAGCGGTCGATGTGTTGATTAATAGTAGTAGATGTAGGCAGGAGTCGATCTACTTGACAAGGACGTGATGCCTATGTTTATGATCATTGCCTTAGATGTCATCATCATTATGCACTTTTCTATCAATTGCTCGGCAGTAATTTGTTCACCCACCGTAATACATGATATCTCGAGAGAAGCCACTAGTGAAACCTATGGCCCCCGGGTCTCTTTTCCATTATATTGAATCTCTTTTCCATATTATTGAATCTCGTTTACATCTTACTAGTTTCCGATCTATTATTTTGCAATCTTTACTTTCCAATCTATACATCAAAAATACCAAAAACATTACTTTATTATCTCTATCTGATCTCACTTTTGCGAGTGACCATGAAGGGATTGACAACCCCTTTATCGCGTTGGTTGCAAGTTCTTGATTGTTTGTGCAGGTATTTGGTGATTTGTGCGTCGTCTGTACTGGATTGATACCTTGGTTCTCAAAACTGAGGGAAATACTTATGCTACTTTGATGCATCACCCTTTCCTCTTCAAGGGAAAACCAACGCATGCTCAAGAGGTAGCAGGGAGCCATGAAACCACTTTTCCACCACTACAACCTTCTGTACCGTGAGATCCCATCTTGGGGCCTTTTCCGGCAATCTGCAGGAGGGGGAATCGATCATGGAGGGCTTATACATCAACACCATTATCTCTCCGATGAAGCGTGAGTAGTTTACCATAGACCATCGGGTCCATAGTTATTAGCTAGATGGCTTCTTCGCTCTCTTTGATTCTCAATACAAAGTTCTCCTCGATGTTCTTGGATATCTATTTGATGTAATATTCTTTTGCGGTGTGTTTGCCGAGATCTGATGAATTGTGGATTCATGATAAAAATTATCTATGAATATTATTTGGTTCTTCTCCGAATTCTTATATGCATGATTTGATATCTTTGCAAGTCTCTTTGAATTATCGGTTTAGTTTGGCCTAATAGATTGATCTTTCTTGCCATGGGAGAAGTGCTTAGCTTTTGGTTCAATCTTGCGGTGTCCTTTCCTAGTGACAATAGGGGCAGCAAGGCACGTATTGTATTATTGCCATCGAGGATAAAAAGATGGGGTTTTCATCATATTGCTTGAGTTAATTCCTCTACATCATGTCATCTTGCTTAATGCGTTACTCCATTCTTTATGAACTTAATACTGTAGATGCATGCTGGATAGCGGTCGATGTGTTGATTAATAGTAGTAGATGTAGGCAGGAGTCGATCTACTTGACAAGGACGTGATGCCTATGTTTATGATCATTGCCTTAGATGTCATCATCATTATGCACTTTTCTATCAATTGCTCGGCAGTAATTTGTTCACCCACCGTAATACATGATATCTCAAGAGAAGCCACTAGTGAAACCTATGGCCCCTAGGTCTCTTTTCCATTATATTGAATCTCTTTTCCATATTATTGAATCTCGTTTACATCTTACTAGTTTCCGATCTATTATTTTGCAATCTTTACTTTCCAATCTATACATCAAAAATACCAAAAACATTACTTTATTATCTCTATCTGATCTCACTTTTGCGAGTGACCATGAAGGGATTGACAACCCCTTTATCGCGTTGGTTGCAAGTTCTTGATTGTTTGTGCAGGTATTTGGTGATTTGTGCGTCGTCTGTACTGGATTGATACCTTGGTTCTCAAAACTGAGGGAAATACTTATGCTACTTTGATGCATCACCCTTTCCTCTTCAAGGGAAAACCAACGCATGCTCAAGAGGTAGCAGGGAGCCACGAAACCACTTTTCCACCACTACAACCTTCTGTACCGTGAGATCCCATCTTGGGGCCTTTTCCGACAATCTGCCGGAGGGGGAATCGATCATGGAGGGCTTATACATCAACACCATTATCTCTCCGATGAAGCGTGAGTAGTTTACCATAGACCATCGGGTCCATAGTTATTAGCTAGATGGCTTCTTCGCTCTCTTTGATTCTCAATACAAAGTTCTCCTCGATGTTCTTGGATATCTATTTGATGTAATATTCTTTTGCGGTGTGTTTGCCGAGATCTGATGAATTGTGGATTCATGATAAAAATTATCTATGAATATTATTTGGTTCTTCTCCGAATTCTTATATGCATGATTTGATATCTTTGCAAGTCTCTTTGAATTATCGGTTTAGTTTGGCCTAATAGATTGATCTTTCTTGCCATGGGAGAAGTGCTTAGCTTTTGGTTCAATCTTGCGGTGTCCTTTCCTAGTGACAATAGGGGCAGCAAGGCACGTATTGTATTATTGCCATCGAGGATAAAAAGATGGGGTTTTCATCATATTGCTTGAGTTAATTCCTCTACATCATGTCATCTTGCTTAATGCGTTACTCCGTTCTTTATGAACTTAATACTGTAGATGCATGCTGGATAGCGGTCGATGTGTTGATTAATAGTAGTAGATGTAGGCAGGAGTCGGTCTACTTGACAAGGACGTGATGCCTATGTTTATGATCATTGCCTTAGATGTCAACATCATTATGCACTTTTCTATCAATTGCTCGGCAGTAATTTGTTCACCCACCGTAATACATGATATCTCGAGAGAAGCCACTAGTGAAACCTATGGCCCCCGGGTCTCTTTTCCATTATATTGAATCTGTTTTCCATATTATTGAATCTCGTTTATATCTTACTAGTTTCCGATCTATTATTTTGCAATCTTTACTTTCCAATCTATACATCAAAAATACCAAAAACATTACTTTATTATCTCTATCTGATCTCACTTTTGCGAGTGACCATGAAGGGATTGACAACCCCTTTATCGCGTTGGTTGCAAGTTCTTGATTGTTTGTGCAGGTATTTGGTGATTTGTGCGTCGTCTGTACTGGATTGATACCTTGGTTCTCAAAACTGAGGGAAATACTTATGCTACTTTGATGCATCACCCTTTCCTCTTCAAGGGAAAACCAACGCATGCTCAAGAGGTAGCAGGGAGCCATGAAACCACTTTTCCACCACTACAACCTTCTGTACCGTGAGATCCCATCTTGGGGCCTTTTCCGGCAATCTGCCGGAGGGGGAATCGATCATGGAGGGCTTATACATCAACACCATTATCTCTCCGATGAAGCGTGAGTAGTTTACCATAGACCATCGGGTCCATAGTTATTAGCTAGATGGCTTCTTCGCTCTCTTTGATTCTCAATACAAAGTTCTCCTCGATGTTCTTGGATATCTATTTGATGTAATATTCTTTTGCGGTGTGTTTGCCGAGATCTGATGAATTGTGGATTCATGATAAAAATTATCTATGAATATTATTTGGTTCTTCTCCGAATTCTTATATGCATGATTTGATATCTTTGCAAGTCTCTTTGAATTATCGGTTTAGTTTGGCCTAATAGATTGATCTTTCTTGCCATGGGAGAAGTGCTTAGCTTTTGGTTCAATCTTGCGGTGTCCTTTCCTAGTGACAATAGGGGCAGCAAGGCACGTATTGTATTATTGCCATCGAGGATAAAAAGATGGGGTTTTCATCATATTGCTTGAGTTAATTCCTCTACATCATGTCATCTTGCTTAATGCGTTACTCCATTCTTTATGAACTTAATACTGTAGATGCATGCTGGATAGCGGTCGATGTGTTGATTAATAGTAGTAGATGTAGGCAGGAGTCGATCTACTTGACAAGGACGTGATGCCTATGTTTATGATCATTGCCTTAGATGTCATCATCATTATGCACTTTTCTATCAATTGCTCGGCAGTAATTTGTTCACCCACCGTAATACATGATATCTCGAGAGAAGCCACTAGTGAAACCTATGGCCCCCGGGTCTCTTTTCCATTATATTGAATCTCTTTTCCATATTATTGAATCTCGTTTACATCTTACTAGTTTGCGATCTATTATTTTGCAATCTTTACTTTCCAATCTATACATCAAAAATACCAAAAACATTACTTTATTATCTCTATCTGATCTCACTTTTGCGAGTGACCATGAAGGGATTGACAACCCCTTTATCGCGTTGGTTGCAAGTTCTTGATTGTTTGTGCAGGTATTTGGTGATTTGTGCGTCGTCTGTACTGGATTGATACCTTGGTTCTCAAAACTGAGGGAAATACTTATGCTACTTTGATGCATCACCCTTTCCTCTTCAAGGGAAAACCAACGCATGCTCAAGAGGTAGCAGGGAGCCACGAAACCACTTTTCCACCACTACAACCTTCTGTACCGTGAGATCCCATATTGGGGCCTTTTCCGACAATCTGCCGGAGGGGGAATCGATCATGGAGGGCTTATACATCAACACCATTATCTCTCTGATGAAGCGTGAGTAGTTTACCATAGACCATCGGGTCCGTAGTTATTAGCTAGATGGCTTCTTCGCTCTCTTTGATTCTCAATACAAAGTTCTCCTCGATGTTCTTGGATATCTATTTGATGTAATATTCTTTTGCGGTGTGTTTGCCGAGATCTGATGAATTGTGGATTCATGATAAAAATTATCTATGAATATTATTTGGTTCTTCTCCGAATTCTTATATGCATGATTTGATATCTTTGCAAGTCTCTTTGAATTATCGGTTTAGTTTGGCCTAATAGATTGATCTTTCTTGCCATGGGAGAAGTTCTTAGCTTTTGGTTCAATCTTGCGGTGTCCTTTCCTAGTGACAATAGGGGCAGCAAGGCACGTATTGTATTATTGCCATCGAGGATAAAAAGATGGGGTTTTCATCATATTGCTTGAGTTAATTCCTCTACATCATGTCATCTTGCTTAATGCGTTACTCCGTTCTTTATGAACTTAATACTGTAGATGCATGCTGGATAGCGGTCGATGTGTTGATTAATAGTAGTAGATGTAGGCAGGAGTCGATCTACTTGACAAGGACGTGATGCCTATGTTTATGATCATTGCCTTAGATGTCATCATCATTATGCACTTTTCTATCAATTGCTCGGCAGTAATTTGTTCACCCACCGTAATACATGATATCTCGAGAGAAGCCACTAGTGAAACCTATGGCCCCCGGGTCTCTTTTCCATTATATTGAATCTCTTTTCCATATTATTGAATCTCGTTTACATCTTACTAGTTTGCGATCTATTATTTTGCAATCTTTACTTTCCAATCTATACATCAAAAATACCAAAAACATTACTTTATTATCTCTATCTGATCTCACTTTTGCGAGTGACCATGAAGAGATTGACAACCCCTTTATCGCGTTGGTTGCAAGTTCTTGATTGTTTGTGCAGGTATTTGGTGATTTGTGCGTCGTCTGTATTGGATTGATACCTTGGTTCTCAAAACTGAGGGAAATACTTATGCTACTTTGATGCATCACCCTTTCCTCTTCAAGGGAAAACCAACGCATGCTCAAGAGGTAGCAGGGAGCCACGAAACCACTTTTCCACCACTACAACCTTCTGTACCGTGAGATCCCATCTTGGGGCCTTTTCCGGCAATCTGCCGGAGGGGGAATCGATCATGGAGGGCTTATACATCAACGCCATTATATCTCCGATGAAGCGTGAGTAGTTTACCATAGACCATCGGGTCCTTAGTTATTAGCTAGATGGCTTCTTCGCTCTCTTTGATTCTCAATACAAAGTTCTCCTCGATGTTCTTGGATATCTATTTGATGTAATATTCTTTTGCGGTGTGTTTGCCGAGATCTGATGAATTGTGGATTCATGATAAAAATTATCTATGAATATTATTTGGTTCTTCTCCGAATTCTTATATGCATGATTTGATATCTTTGCAAGTCTCTTTGAATTATCGGTTTAGTTTGGCCTAATAGATTGATCTTTCTTGCCATGGGAGAAGTGCTTAGCTTTTGGTTCAATCTTGCGGTGTCCTTTCCTAGTGACAATAGGGGCAGCAAGGCACGTATTGTATTATTGCCATCGAGGATAAAAAGATGGGGTTTTCATCATATTGCTTGAGTTAATTCCTCTACATCATGTCATCTTGCTTAATGCGTTACTCCATTCTTTATGAACTTAATACTGTAGATGCATGCTGGATAGCGGTCGATGTGTTGATTAATAGTAGTAGATGTAGGCAGGAGTCGATCTACTTGACAAGGACGTGATGCCTATGTTTATGATCATTGCCTTAGATGTCATCATCATTATGCACTTTTCTATCAATTGCTCGGCAGTAATTTGTTCACCCACCGTAATACATGATATCTCGAGAGAAGCCACTAGTGAAACCTATGGCCCCCGGGTCTCTTTTCCATTATATTGAATCTCTTTTCCATATTATTGAATCTCGTTTACATCTTACTAGTTTGCGATCTATTATTTTGCAATCTTTACTTTCCAATCTATACATCAAAAATACCAAAAACATTACTTTATTATCTCTATCTGATCTCACTTTTGCGAGTGACCATGAAGGGATTGACAACCCCTTTATCGCGTTGGTTGCAAGTTCTTGATTGTTTGTGCAGGTATTTGGTGATTTGTGCGTCGTCTGTACTGGATTGATACCTTGGTTCTCAAAACTGAGGGAAATACTTATGCTACTTTGATGCATCACCCTTTCCTCTTCAAGGGAAAACCAACGCATGCTCAAGAGGTAGCAGGGAGCCACGAAACCACTTTTCCACCACTACAACCTTCTGTACCGTGAGATCCCATATTGGGGCCTTTTCCGACAATCTGCCGGAGGGGGAATCGATCATGGAGGGCTTATACATCAACACCATTATCTCTCCGATGAAGCGTGAGTAGTTTACCATAGACCATCGGGTCCGTAGTTATTAGCTAGATGGCTTCTTCGCTCTCTTTGATTCTCAATACAAAGTTCTCCTCGATGTTCTTGGATATCTATTTGATGTAATATTCTTTTGCGGTGTGTTTGCCGAGATCTGATGAATTGTGGATTCATGATAAAAATTATCTATGAATATTATTTGGTTCTTCTCCGAATTCTTATATGCATGATTTGATATCTTTGCAAGTCTCTTTGAATTATCGGTTTAGTTTGGCCTAATAGATTGATCTTTCTTGCCATGGGAGAAGTTCTTAGCTTTTGGTTCAATCTTGCGGTGTCCTTTCCTAGTGACAATAGGGGCAGCAAGGCACGTATTGTATTATTGCCATCGAGGATAAAAAGATGGGGTTTTCATCATATTGCTTGAGTTAATTCCTCTACATCATGTCATCTTGCTTAATGCGTTACTCCGTTCTTTATGAACTTAATACTGTAGATGCATGCTGGATAGCGGTCGATGTGTTGATTAATAGTAGTAGATGTAGGCAGGAGTCGATCTACTTGACAAGGACGTGATGCCTATGTTTATGATCATTGCCTTAGATGTCATCATCATTATGCACTTTTCTATCAATTGCTCGGCAGTAATTTGTTCACCCACCGTAATACATGATATCTCGAGAGAAGCCACTAGTGAAACCTATGGCCCCCGGGTCTCTTTTCCATTATATTGAATCTCTTTTCCATATTATTGAATCTCGTTTACATCTACCTAGTTTGCGATCTATTATTTTGCAATCTTTACTTTCCAATCTATACATCAAAAATACCAAAAACATTACTTTATTATCTCTATCTGATCTCACTTTTGCGAGTGACCATGAAGGGATTGACAACCCCTTTATCGCGTTGGTTGCAAGTTCTTGATTGTTTGTGCAGGTATTTGGTGATTTGTGCGTTGTCTGTACTGGATTGATACCTTGGTTCTCAAAACTGAGGGAAATACTTATGCTACTTTGATGCATCACCCTTTCCTCTTCAAGGGAAAACCAACGCATGCTCAAGAGGTAGCAGGGAGCCACGAAACCACTTTTCCACCACTACAACCTTCTGTACCGTGAGATCCCATCTTGGGGCCTTTTCCGGCAATCTGCCGGAGGGGGAATCGATCATGGAGGGCTTATACATCAACACCATTATCTCTCCGATGAAGCGTGAGTAGTTTACCATAGACCATCGGGTCCATAGTTATTAGCTAGATGGCTTCTTCGCTCTCTTTGATTCTCAATACAAAGTTCTCCTCGATGTTCTTGGATATCTATTTGATGTAATATTCTTTTGCGGTGTGTTTGCCGAGATCTGATGAATTGTGGATTCATGATAAAATTTATCTATGAATATTATTTGGTTCTTCTCTGAATTCTTATATGCATGATTTGATATCTTTGCAAGTCTCTTTGAATTATCGGTTTAGTTTGGCCTAATAGATTGATCTTTCTTGCCATGGGAGAAGTGCTTAGCTTTTGGTTCAATCTTGCGGTGTCCTTTCCTAGTGACAATAGGGGCAGCAAGGCACGTATTGTATTATTGCCATCGAGGATAAAAAGATGGGGTTTTCGTCATATTGCTTGAGTTAATTCCTCTACATCATGTCATCTTGCTTAATGCGTTACTCCGTTCTTTATGAACTTAATACTGTAGATGCATGCTGGATAGCGGTCGATGTGTTGATTAATAGTAGTAGATGTAGCAGGAGTCGGTCTACTTGACAAGGACGTGATGCCTATGTTTATGATCATTGCCTTAGATGTCATCATCATTATGCGCTTTTCTATCAATTGCTCGGCAGTGATTTGTTCACCCACCGTAATACATGGTATCTCAAGAGAAGCCACTAGTGAAACCTATGGCCCCTGGGTCTCTTTTCCATTATATTGAATCTCTTTTCCATATTATTGAATCTCGTTTACATCTTACTAGTTTCCGATCTATTATTTTGCAATCTTTACTTTCCAATCTATACATCAAAAATACCAAAAACATTACTTTATTATCTCTATCTGATCTCACTTTTGCGAGTGACCATGAAGGGATTGACAACCCCTTTATCGCGTTGGTTGCAAGTTCTTGATTGTTTGTGCAGGTATTTGGTGATTTGTGCGTCGTCTGTACTGGATTGATACCTTGGTTCTCAAAACTGAGGGAAATACTTATGCTACTTTGATGCATCACCCTTTCCTCTTCAAGGGAAAACCAACGCATGCTCAAGAGGTAGCAGGGAGCCATGAAACCACTTTTCCACCACTACAACCTTCTGTACCGTGAGATCCCATCTTGGGGACTTTTCCGGCAATCTGCCGGAGGGGGAATCGATCATGGAGGGCTTATACATCAACACCATTATCTCTCCGATGAAGCGTGAGTAGTTTACCATAGACCATCGGGTCCATAGTTATTAGCTAGATGGCTTCTTCGCTCTCTTTGATTCTCAATACAAAGTTCTCCTCGATGTTCTTGGATATCTATTTGATGTAATATTCTTTTGCGGTGTGTTTGCCGAGATCTGATGAATTGCGGATTCATGATAAAAATTATCTTTGAATATTATTTGGTTCTTCTCCGAATTCTTATATGCATGATTTGATATCTTTGCAAGTCTCTTTGAATTATCGGTTTAGTTTGGCCTAATAGATTGATCTTTCTTGCCATGGGAGAAGTGCTTAGCTTTTGGTTCAATCTTGCGGTGTCCTTTCCTAGTGACAATAGGGGCAGGAAGGCACGTATTGTATTATTGCCATCGAGGATAAAAAGATGGGGTTTTCATCATATTGCTTGAGTTAATTCCTCTACATCATGTCATCTTGCTTAATGTGTTACTCCGTTCTTTACGAACTTAATACTGTAGATGCATGCTGGATAGCGGTCGATGTGTTGATTAATAGTAGTAGATGTAGGCAGGAGTCGGTCTACTTGACAAGGACGTGATGCCTATGTTTTTGATCATTGCCTTAGATGTCATCATCATTATGCGCTTTTCTATCAATTGCTCGGCAGTAATTTGTTCACCCACCGTAATACATGATATCTCGAGAGAAGCCACTAGTGAAACCTATGGCCCCCGGGTCTCTTTTCCATTATATTGAATCTCTTTTCCATATTATTGAATCTCGTTTACATCTTACTAGTTTCCGATCTATTATTTTGCTTTACTTTCCAATCTATACATCAAAAATACCAAAAACATTACTTTATTATCTCTATCTGATCTCACTTTTGCGAGTGACCATGAAGGGATTGACAACCCCTTTATTGCGTTGGTTGCAAGTTCTTGATTGTTTGTGCAGGTATTTGGTGATTTGTGCGTCGTCTGTACTGGATTGATACCTTGGTTCTCAAAACTGAGGGAAATACTTATGCTACTTTGATGCATCACCCTTTCCTCTTCACGGGAAAACCAACGCATGCTCAAGAGGTAGCAGGGAGCCACGAAACCACTTTTCCACCACTACAACCTTCTGTACCGTGAGATCCCATCTTGGGGCCTTTTCCGGCAATCTGCCGGAGGGGGAATCGATCATGGAGGGCTTATACATCAACACCATTATCTCTCCGATGAAGCATGAGTAGTTTACCATAGACCATCGGGTCCATAGTTATTAGCTAGATGGCTTCTTCGCTCTCTTTGATTCTCAATACAAAGTTCTCCTCGATGTTCTTGGATATCTATTTGATGTAATATTCTTTTGTGGTGTGTTTGCCGAGATCTGATGAATTGTGGATTCATGATAAAAATTATCTATGAATATTATTTGGTTCTTCTTCGAATTCTTATATGCATGATTTGATATCTTTGCAAGTCTCTTTGAATTATCGGTTTAGTTTGGCCTAATAGATTGATCTTTCTTGCCATGGGAGAAGTGCTTAGCTTTTGGTTCAATCTTGCGGTGTCCTTTCCTAGTGACAATAGGGGCAGGAAGGCACGTATTGTATTATTGCCATCGAGGATAAAAAGATGGGGTTTTCATCATATTGCTTGAGTTAATTCCTCTACATCATGTCATCTTGCTTAATGCGTTACTCCGTTCTTTATGAACTTAATACTGTAGATGCATGCTGGATAGCGGTCGATGTGTTGATTAATAGTAGTAGATGTAGGCAGGAGTCGGTCTACTTGACAAGGACGTGATGCCTATGTTTATGATCATTGCCTTAGATGTCATCATCATTATGCGCTTTTCTATCAATTGCTCGGCAGTAATTTGTTCACCCACCGTAATACATGATATCTCGAGAGAAGCCACTAGTGAAACCTATGGCCCCCGGGTCTCTTTTCCATTATATTGAATCTCTTTTCCATATTATTGAATCTCGTTTACATCTTACTAGTTTCCGATCTATTATTTTGCAATCTTTACTTTCCAATCTATACATCAAAAATACCAAAAACATTACTTTATTATCTCTATCTGATCTCACTTTTGCGAGTGACCATGAAGGGATTGACAACCCCTTTATCGCGTTGGTTGCAAGTTCTTGATTGTTTGTGCAGGTATTTGGTGATTTGTGCGTCGTCTGTACTGGATTGATACCTTGGTTCTCAAAACTGAGGGAAATACTTATGCTACTTTGATGCATCACCCTTTCCTCTTCAAGGGAAAACCAACGCATGCTCAAGAGGTAGCAGGGAGCCACGAAACCACTTTTCCACCACTACAACCTTCTGTACCGTGAGATCCCATCTTGGGGCCTTTTCCGGCAATCTGTCGGAGGGGGAATCGATCATGGAGGGCTTATACATCAACACCATTATCTCTCCGATGAAGCGTGAGTAGTTTACCATAGACCATCGGGTCCATAGTTATTAGCTAGATGGCTTCTTCGCTCTCTTTGATTCTCAATACAAAGTTCTCCTCGATGTTCTTGGATATCTATTTGATGTAATATTCTTTTGCGGTGTGTTTGCCGAGATCTGATGAATTGTGGATTCATGATAAAATTTATCTATGAATATTATTTGGTTCTTCTCCGAATTCTTATATGCATGATTTGATATCTTTGCAAGTCTCTTTGAATTATCGGTTTAGTTTGGCCTAATAGATTGATCTTTCTTGCCATGGGAGAAGTGCTTAGCTTTTGGTTCAATCTTGCGGTGTCCTTTCCTAGTGACAATAGGGGCAGCAAGGCACGTATTGTATTATTGCCATCGAGGATAAAAAGATGGGGTTTTCGTCATATTGCTTGAGTTAATTCCTCTACATCATGTCATCTTGCTTAATGCGTTACTCCGTTCTTTATGAACTTAATACTGTAGATGCATGCTGGATAGCGGTCGATGTGTTGATTAATAGTAGTAGATGTAGCAGGAGTCGGTCTACTTGACAAGGACGTGATGCCTATGTTTATGATCATTGCCTTAGATGTCATCATCATTATGCGCTTTTCTATCAATTGCTCGGCAGTGATTTGTTCACCCACCGTAATACATGGTATCTCAAGAGAAGCCACTAGTGAAACCTATGGCCCCTGGGTCTCTTTTCCATTATATTGAATCTCTTTTCCATATTATTGAATCTCGTTTACATCTTACTAGTTTCCGATCTATTATTTTGCAATCTTTACTTTCCAATCTATACATCAAAAATACCAAAAACATTACTTTATTATCTCTATCTGATCTCACTTTTGCGAGTGACCATGAAGGGATTGACAACCCCTTTATCGCGTTGGTTGCAAGTTCTTGATTGTTTGTGCAGGTATTTGGTGATTTGTGCGTCGTCTGTACTGGATTGATACCTTGGTTCTCAAAACTGAGGGAAATACTTATGCTACTTTGATGCATCACCCTTTCCTCTTCAAGGGAAAACCAACGCATGCTCAAGAGGTAGCAGGGAGCCATGAAACCACTTTTCCACCACTACAACCTTCTGTACCGTGAGATCCCATCTTGGGGACTTTTCCGGCAATCTGCCGGAGGGGGAATCGATCATGGAGGGCTTATACATCAACACCATTATCTCTCCGATGAAGCGTGAGTAGTTTACCATAGACCATCGGGTCCATAGTTATTAGCTAGATGGCTTCTTCGCTCTCTTTGATTCTCAATACAAAGTTCTCCTCGATGTTCTTGGATATCTATTTGATGTAATATTCTTTTGCGGTGTGTTTGCCGAGATCTGATGAATTGCGGATTCATGATAAAAATTATCTTTGAATATTATTTGGTTCTTCTCCGAATTCTTATATGCATGATTTGATATCTTTGCAAGTCTCTTTGAATTATCGGTTTAGTTTGGCCTAATAGATTGATCTTTCTTGCCATGGGAGAAGTGCTTAGCTTTTGGTTCAATCTTGCGGTGTCCTTTCCTAGTGACAATAGGGGCAGGAAGGCACGTATTGTATTATTGCCATCGAGGATAAAAAGATGGGGTTTTCATCATATTGCTTGAGTTAATTCCTCTACATCATGTCATCTTGCTTAATGTGTTACTCCGTTCTTTATGAACTTAATACTGTAGATGCATGCTGGATAGCGGTCGATGTGTTGATTAATAGTAGTAGATGTAGGCAGGAGTCGGTCTACTTGACAAGGACGTGATGCCTATGTTTTTGATCATTGCCTTAGATGTCATCATCATTATGCGCTTTTCTATCAATTGCTCGGCAGTAATTTGTTCACCCACCGTAATACATGATATCTCGAGAGAAGCCACTAGTGAAACCTATGGCCCCCGGGTCTCTTTTCCATTATATTGAATCTCTTTTCCATATTATTGAATCTCGTTTACATCTTACTAGTTTCCGATCTATTATTTTGCTTTACTTTCCAATCTATACATCAAAAATACCAAAAACATTACTTTATTATCTCTATCTGATCTCACTTTTGCGAGTGACCATGAAGGGATTGACAACCCCTTTATCGCGTTGGTTGCAAGTTCTTGATTGTTTGTGCAGGTATTTGGTGATTTGTGCGTCGTCTGTACTGGATTGATACCTTGGTTCTCAAAACTGAGGGAAATACTTTTGCTACTTTGATGCATCACCCTTTCCTCTTCAAGGGAAAACCAACGCATGCTCAAGAGGTAGCAGGGAGCCACGAAACCACTTTTCCACCACTACAACCTTCTGTACCGTGAGATCCCATCTTGGGGCCTTTTCCGGCAATCTGCCGGAGGGGGAATCGATCATGGAGGGCTTATACATCAACACCATTATCTCTCCGATGAAGCATGAGTAGTTTACCATAGACCATCGGGTCCATAGTTATTAGCTAGATGGCTTCTTCGCTCTCTTTGATTCTCAATACAAAGTTCTCCTCGATGTTCTTGGATATCTATTTGATGTAATATTCTTTTGTGGTGTGTTTGCCGAGATCTGATGAATTGTGGATTCATGATAAAAATTATCTATGAATATTATTTGGTTCTTCTTCGAATTCTTATATGCATGATTTGATATCTTTGCAAGTCTCTTTGAATTATCGGTTTAGTTTGGCCTAATAGATTGATCTTTCTTGCCATGGGAGAAGTGCTTAGCTTTTGGTTCAATCTTGCGGTGTCCTTTCCTAGTGACAATAGGGGCAGGAAGGCACGTATTGTATTATTGCCATCGAGGATAAAAAGATGGGGTTTTCATCATATTGCTTGAGTTAATTCCTCTACATCATGTCATCTTGCTTAATGCGTTACTCCGTTCTTTATGAACTTAATACTGTAGATGCATGCTGGATAGCGGTCGATGTGTTGATTAATAGTAGTAGATGTAGGCAGGA
>NC_041393.1:581947052-581975619 GCF_002162155.2 Triticum dicoccoides
GAATTCTTATATGCATGATTTGATATCTTTGCAAGTCTCTTTGAATTATCGGTTTAGTTTGGCCTAATAGATTGATCTTTCTTGCCATGGGAGAAGTGCTTAGCTTTTGGTTCAATCTTGCGGTGTCCTTTCCTAGTGACAATAGGGGCAGCAAGGCACGTATTGTATTATTGCCATCGAGGATAAAAAGATGGGGTTTTCGTCATATTGCTTGAGTTAATTCCTCTACATCATGTCATCTTGCTTAATGCGTTACTCCGTTCTTTATGAACTTAATACTGTAGATGCATGCTGGATAGCGGTCGATGTGTTGATTAATAGTAGTAGATGTAGCAGGAGTCGGTCTACTTGACAAGGACGTGATGCCTATGTTTATGATCATTGCCTTAGATGTCATCATCATTATGCGCTTTTCTATCAATTGCTCGGCAGTGATTTGTTCACCCACCGTAATACATGGTATCTCAAGAGAAGCCACTAGTGAAACCTATGGCCCCTGGGTCTCTTTTCCATTATATTGAATCTCTTTTCCATATTATTGAATCTCGTTTACATCTTACTAGTTTCCGATCTATTATTTTGCAATCTTTACTTTCCAATCTATACATCAAAAATACCAAAAACATTACTTTATTATCTCTATCTGATCTCACTTTTGCGAGTGACCATGAAGGGATTGACAACCCCTTTATCGCGTTGGTTGCAAGTTCTTGATTGTTTGTGCAGGTATTTGGTGATTTGTGCGTCGTCTGTACTGGATTGATACCTTGGTTCTCAAAACTGAGGGAAATACTTATGCTACTTTGATGCATCACCCTTTCCTCTTCAAGGGAAAACCAACGCATGCTCAAGAGGTAGCAGGGAGCCATGAAACCACTTTTCCACCACTACAACCTTCTGTACCGTGAGATCCCATCTTGGGGACTTTTCCGGCAATCTGCCGGAGGGGGAATCGATCATGGAGGGCTTATACATCAACACCATTATCTCTCCGATGAAGCGTGAGTAGTTTACCATAGACCATCGGGTCCATAGTTATTAGCTAGATGGCTTCTTCGCTCTCTTTGATTCTCAATACAAAGTTCTCCTCGATGTTCTTGGATATCTATTTGATGTAATATTCTTTTGCGGTGTGTTTGCCGAGATCTGCTGAATTGCGGATTCATGATAAAAATTATCTTTGAATATTATTTGGTTCTTCTCCGAATTCTTATATGCATGATTTGATATCTTTGCAAGTCTCTTTGAATTATCGGTTTAGTTTGGCCTAATAGATTGATCTTTCTTGCCATGGGAGAAGTGCTTAGCTTTTGGTTCAATCTTGCGGTGTCCTTTCCTAGTGACAATAGGGGCAGGAAGGCACGTATTGTATTATTGCCATCGAGGATAAAAAGATGGGGTTTTCATCATATTGCTTGAGTTAATTCCTCTACATCATGTCATCTTGCTTAATGTGTTACTCCGTTCTTTATGAACTTAATACTGTAGATGCATGCTGGATAGCGGTCGATGTGTTGATTAATAGTAGTAGATGTAGGCAGGAGTCGGTCTACTTGACAAGGACGTGATGCCTATGTTTATGATCATTGCCTTAGATGTCATCATCATTATGCGCTTTTCTATCAATTGCTTGGCAGTAATTTGTTCACCCACCGTAATACATGATATCTCGAGAGAAGCCACTAGTGAAACCTATGGCCCCCGGGTCTCTTTTCCATTATATTGAATCTCTTTTCCATATTATTGAATCTCGTTTACATCTTACTAGTTTGCGATCTATTATTTTGCAATCTTTACTTTCCAATCTATACATCAAAAATACCAAAAACATTACTTTATTATCTCTATCTGATCTCACTTTTGCGAGTGACCATGAAGGGATTGACAACCCCTTTATCGCGTTGGTTGCAAGTTCTTGATTGTTTGTGCAGGTATTTGGTGATTTGTGCGTCGTCTGTACTGGATTGATACCTTGGTTCTCAAAATTGAGGGAAATACTTATGCTACTTTGATGCATCACCCTTTCCTTTTCAAGGGAAAACCAACGCATGCTCAAGAGGTAGCAGGGAGCCACGAAACCACTTTTCCACCACTACAACATTCTGTACCGTGAGATCCCATCTTGGGGCCTTTTCCGGCAATCTGCCGGAGGGGGAACCGATCATGGAGGGCTTATACATCAACACCATTAAATCTCCGATGAAGCGTGAGTAGTTTACCACAGACCATCGGGTCCATAGTTATTAGCTAGATGGCTTCTTCGATCTCTTTGATTCTCAATACAAAGTTCTCCTCGATGTTCTTGGATATCTATTTGATGTAATATTCTTTTGCGGTGTGTTTGCCGAGATCTGATGAATTGTGGATTCATGATAAAAATTATCTATGAATATTATTTGGTTCTTCTCCGAATTCTTATATGCATGATTTGATATCTTTGCAAGTCTCTTTGAATTATCGGTTTAGTTTGGCCTAATAGATTGATCTTTCTTGCCATGGAAGAAGTGCTTAGCTTTTGGTTCATTCTTGCGGTGTCCTTTCCTAGTGACAATAGGGGCAGCAAGGCACGTATTGTATTATTGCCATCGAGGATAAAAAGATGGGGTTTTCATCATATTGCTTGAGTTAATTCCTCTACATCATGTCATCTTGCTTAATGCGTTACTCCGTTCTTTATGAACTTAATACTGTAGATGCATGCTAGATAGCGGTCGATGTGTTGATTAATAGTAGTAGATGTAGGCAGAAGTCGGTCTACTTGACAAGGACGTGATGCCTATGTTTATGATCATTGCCTTAGATGTCATCATCATTATGCGCTTTTCTATCAATTGCTCGGCAGTAATTTGTTCACCCATCGTAATACATGATATCTCAAGAGAAGCCACTAGTGAAACCTATGGCCCCCGGGTCTCTTTTCCATTATATTGAATCTCTTTTCCATATTATTGAATCTCGTTTACATCTTACTAGTTTCCGATCTATTATTTTGCAATCTTTACTTTCCAATCTATACATCAAAAATACCAAAAACATTACTTTATTATCTCTATCTAATCTCACTTTTGCGAGTGACCATGAAGGGATTGACAACCCCTTTATCGCGTTGGTTGCAAGTTCTTGATTGTTTGTGCAGGTATTTGGTGATTTGTGCGTCGTCTGTACTGGATTGATACCTTGGTTCTCAAAATTGAGGGAAATACTTATGCTACTTTGATGCATCACCCTTTCCTTTTCAAGGGAAAACCAACGCATGCTCAAGAGGTAGCAGGGAGCCACGAAACCACTTTTCCACCACTACAACCTTCTGTACCGTGAGATCCCATCTTGGGGCCTTTTCCGGCAATCTGCCGGAGGGGGAACCGATCATGGAGGGCTTATACATCAACACCATTAAATCTCCGATGAAGCGTGAGTAGTTTACCACAGACCATCGGGTCCATAGTTATTAGCTAGATGGCTTCTTCGCTCTCTTTGATTCTCAATACAAAGTTCTCCTCGATGTTCTTGGATATCTATTTGATGTAATATTCTTTTGCGGTGTGTTTGCCGAGATCTGATGAATTGTGGATTCATGATAAAAATTATCTATGAATATTATTTGGTTCTTCTCCGAATTCTTATATGCATGATTTGATATCTTTGCAAGTCTCTTTGAATTATCGGTTTAGCTTGGCCTAATAGATTGATCTTTCTTGCCATGGAAGAAGTGCTTAGCTTTTGGTTCATTCTTGCGGTGTCCTTTCCTAGTGACAATAGGGGCAGCAAGGCACGTATTGTATTATTGCCATCGAGGATAAAAAGATGGGGTTTTCATCATATTGCTTGAGTTAATTCCTCCACATCATGTCATCTTGCTTAATGCGTTACTCCGTTCTTTATGAACTTAATACTGTAGATGCATGCTAGATAGTGGTCGATGTGTTGATTAATAGTAGTAGATGTAGGCAGGAGTCGGTCTACTTGACAAGGACGTGATGCCTATGTTTATGATCATTGCCTTAGATGTCATCATCATTATGCGCTTTTCTATCAATTGCTCGGCAGTAATTTGTTCACCCATCGTAATACATGATATCTCAAGAGAAGCCACTAGTGAAACCTATGGCCCCCGGGTCTCTTTTCCATTATATTGAATCTCTTTTCCATATTATTGAATCTCGTTTACATCTTACTAGTTTCCGATCTATTATTTTGCAATCTTTACTTTCCAATCTATACATCAAAAATACCAAAAACATTACTTTATTATCTCTATCTGATCTCACTTTTGCGAGTGACCACGAAGGGATTGATAACCCCTTTATCGCGTTGGTTGCAAGTTCTTGATTGTTTGTGCAGGTATTTGGTGATTTGTGCGTCGTCTGTACTGGATTGATACCTTGGTTCTCAAAACTGAGGGAAATACTTATGCTACTTTGATGCATCACCCTTTCCTCTTCAAGGGAAAACCAACGCATGCTCAAGAGGTAGCAGGGAGCCATGAAACCACTTTTCCACCACTACAACCTTCTGTACCGTGAGATCCCATCTTGGGGCCTTTTCCGGCAATCTGCCGGAGGGGGAATCGATCATGGAGGGCTTATACATCAACACCATTATCTCTCCGATGAAGCGTGAGTAGTTTACCATAGACCATCGGGTCCATAGTTATTAGCTAGATGGCTTCTTCGCTCTCTTTGATTCTCAATACAAAGTTCTCCTCGATGTTCTTGGATATCTATTTGATGTAATATTCTTTTGCGGTGTGTTTGCCGAGATCTGATGAATTGTGGATTCATGATAAAAATTATCTATGAATATTATTTGGTTCTTCTCCGAATTCTTATATGCATGATTTGATATCTTTGCAAGTCTCTTTGAATTATCGGTTTAGTTTGGCCTAATAGATTGATATTTCTTGCCATGGGAGAAGTGCTTAGCTTTTGGTTCAATCTTGCGGTGTCCTTTCCTAGTGACAATAGGGGCAGGAAGGCACGTATTGTATTATTGCCATCGAGGATAAAAAGATGGGGTTTTCATCATATTGCTTGAGTTAATTCCTCTACATCATGTCATCTTGCTTAATGCGTTACTCCGTTCTTTATGAACTTAATACTGTAGATGCATGCTGGATAGCGGTCGATGTGTTGATTAATAGTAGTAGATGTAGGCAGGAGTCGATCTACTTGACAAGGACGTGATGCCTATGTTTATGATCATTGCCTTAGATGTCATCATCATTATGCACTTTTCTATCAATTGCTCGGCAGTAATTTGTTCACCCACCGTAATACATGATATCTCGAGAGAAGCCACTAGTGAAACCTATGGCCCCCGGGTCTCTTTTCCATTATATTGAATCTCTTTTCCATATTATTGAATCTCGTTTACATCTTACTAGTTTCCGATCTATTATTTTGCAATCTTTACTTTCCAATCTATACATCAAAAATACCAAAAACATTACTTTATTATCTCTATCTGATCTCACTTTTGCGAGTGACCATGAAGGGATTGACAACCCCTTTATCGCGTTGGTTGCAAGTTCTTGATTGTTTGTGCAGGTATTTGGTGATTTGTGCGTCGTCTGTACTGGATTGATACCTTGGTTCTCAAAACTGAGGGAAATACTTATGCTACTTTGATGCATCACCCTTTCCACTTCAAGGGAAAACCAACGCATGCTCAAGAGGTAGCAGGGAGCCACGAAACCACTTTTCCACCACTACAACCTTCTGTACCGTGAGATCCCATCTTGGGGCCTTTTCCGGCAATCTGCCGGAGGGGGAACCGATCATGGAGGGCTTATACATCAACACCATTATCTCTCCGATGAAGCGTGAGTAGTTTACCACAGACCATCGGGTCCATAGTTATTAGCTAGATGGCTTCTTCGCTCTCTTTGATTCTCAATACAAAGTTCTCCTCGATGTTCTTGGATATCCATTTGATGTAATATTCTTTTGCGGTGTGTTTGCCGAGATCTGATGAATTGTGGATTCATGATAAAAATTATCTATCAATATTATTTGGTTCTTCTCCGAATTCTTATATGCATGATTTGATATCTTTGCAAGTCTCTTTGAATTATCGGTTTAGTTTGGCCTAATAGATTGATCTTTCTTGCCATGGAAGAAGTGCTTAGCTTTTGGTTCAATCTTGTGGTGTCCTTTCCTAGTGACAATAGGGGCAGCAAGGCACGTATTGTATTATTGCCATCGAGGATAAAAAGATGGGGTTTTCATCATATTGCTTGAGTTAATTCCTCTACATCATGTCATCTTGCTTAATGCGTTACTCCGTTCTTTATGAACTTAATACTGTAGATGCATGCTAGATAGCGGTCGATGTGTTGATTAATAGTAGTAGATGTAGGCAGGAGTCGGTCTACTTGACAAGGACGTGATGCCTATGTTTATGATCATTGCCTTAGATGTCATCATCATTATGCGCTTTTCTATCAATTGCTCGGCAGTAATTTGTTCACCCATCGTAATACATGATATCTCAAGAGAAGCCACTAGTGAAACCTATGGCCCCCGGGTCTCTTTTCCATTATATTGAATCTCTTTTCCATATTATTGAATCTCGTTTACATCTTACTAGTTTCCGATCTATTATTTTGCAATCTTTACTTTCCAATCTATACATCAAAAATACCAAAAACATTACTTTATTATCTCTATCTGATCTCACTTTTGCGAGTGACCATGAAGGGATTGACAACCCCTTTATCGTGTTGGTTGCAAGTTCTTGATTTTTTGTGCAGGTATTTGGTGATTTGCGCGTCGTCTGTACTGGATTGATACCTTGGTTCTCAAAACTGAGGGAAATACTGACGCTACTTTGTTGCATCACCCTTTCCTCTTCAAGGGAAAACCAACGCAAACTCAAGAGGTAGCAGGCTTCTAGCAAGAACCGTTCTTACGTAAGCAAAAACACAATGGTGATTATCAAGTTTGTTGCTTTAACCTTCTTCAAGGACTGGTCGTAGTCAAATGCGATTCAACTAAAGTAGGAGAAAAAAATACCCGCCGGCCACCTTTATGCAAAACTTGTTGCATGTCAATCGGTGGAACCAGTCTCATGTGCATGGACATGTTTAGATTGGTCCGGGCCACTTCATCCCACAATACCGCCGAATCAAAATAAGACGTTGGTGGTAAGCAGTATGACTATCACCGCCCACAAATCTTTGTGTTCTACTCGTGCATATCATCTATGCATAGACCTGGCTCATGATGCCACTGTTGGAAAACGTTGCATGGAAAACAAAAAAAATTCTACGCACACGCAAGATCTAACCATGGAGATGCATAGAAATGAGGGGAGGTGTTTCTACGTACCCTCATGGACCATAAGTGGAAGTGTTTAACAATGTGTTGATGTAGTCATACGCCTTCACGATCCATCCGATCAAGTACCGAACGTACGGCACCTCCGCATTCAGAACACCTCCAGCTCGATGACGTCCTTTCCTTCTTGATCCAGCAAGACGTGCGAAGTAGTAGATGAGTTCTGGCAGCACGACGACGTGGTGACGGTGGTGATGAAACTATCTCCGCGGGGCTTCGCCAAGCACTACAAAAATATGACTGAGGACGAACTAGAGGGAGAGGGGCACCGCACACGGCTAGGGAATCGTGGTCTCTGTTGCCCCTCTCCCTCCTCTCATATATATAGGTGGAGGGGGAGGGAAGGCAGCCCCTAGGGCACCCCAAGTGGTCGGAGGCTGCCCTAGGGTGCCTACCCTGGCCGACCCCCCCCTTCCATATTTGTGCATGGGGGGGAGGAAAGGAGGGTTGGCTGCCTTTAGGGCGCCTCTCCCTTCCTTCCCTCCTGATGTCTACTATGCAACCTTCTTCTTGTAGACTCGTGTTGGGCCTCCAAGCGCAGAGTTTAGTAGGACAGTAGCAAATTTCCCTCAAGTGGATGACCTAAGGTTTATCAATCCATGGGAGGCGTAGGATGAAGATGGTCTCTCTCAAACAACCCTGCAACCAAATAACAAAGAGTCTCTTGTGTCCCCAACACACCCAATACAATGGTAAATTGTATAGGTGCACTATTTCGGCGAAGAGATGGTGATACAAGTGCAATACGGATTGTAGGTATAGGTTTTTGTAATATGAAAATATAAAAAACAGGAAGGGAACAAGTAATAAAAGTGAGCCAAAATGGTATTGCAATGCTTGGAAACAAGGCCTAGGGTTCATACTTTCACTAATGCAAGTTCTCTCAACAATGATAACATAATTAGATCATATGGCAATCCCTCAACGTGCAACAAAGAGTCACTCCAAAGTCACTAATAGCGGAGAAAAAATGAAGAGATTATTGTAGGGTACGAAACCACCTCAAAGTTATTCTTTCTGATCGATCTATTGGGCTATTCCTATAAGTGTCACAAACAGCCCTAGAGTTCATACTAAAATAACACCTTAAGACACACATCAACCAAGACCCTAATGTCTAGATACTCCAATGTCACCACAAGTATCCGCGAGTTTGATTATATGATATGCATCACACAATCTCGGATTCATCTATTCAAACCAACACAAAGAACTTCAAAGAGTGCCCCAAAGTTTCTATCAGAGAATCAAGACGAAAACATGTGCAAACCCCTATGCATAAGTGAAGGAAAAATGCCCTAGAAGCAATAATAAAGTTATTATTTATTTCCTCATATCATGATAAATGTTTATTATTCATGCTAGAATTGTATTAACCGGAAATGTAATACATGTGTGAATACATAGACCAACATAACGTCACTAGTATGCCTCTACTTGACTAGCTCATTAATCAAAGATGGTTATGTTTCCTAACCATAGACATGTGTTGTCATTTGATTAATGGGATCACTCATTAGGAGAATGATGTGATTGACATGACCCATTCCGTTAGCCTAGCACTTGATCGTTTAGTATATTGCTATTGCTTTCTTCATGACTTATACATGTTCCTGTAACTATGAGACTATGCAACTCCTGTTTACCGGAGGAACACTTTGGGTACTACCAAACTTCACAACGTAACTGGGTGATTATAAAGGAGTACTACAGGTGTCTCCAAAGGTACATGTTGGGTTGGCGTATTTCGAGATTAGGTTTTGTCACTCCGATTGTCGGAGAGGTATCTCTGGGCCCTCTCGGTAATGCACATCACTATAAGCCTTGCAAGCAATGTAGCTAATGAGTTAGTTACGGAATGATGCATTACGTAACGAGTAAAGAGACTTGCCGGTAACGAGATTGAACTAGGTATTGGATACCGACGATCGAATCTCGGGCAAGTAACATACCGATGACAAAGGGAACAACGTATGTTGTTATGCGGTTTGACCGATAAAGATCTTCGTAGAATATGTAGGAGCCAATATGAGCATCCAGGTTCCACTATTGGTTATTGACCAGAAACAGTTCTAGGTCATGTCTGCATAGTTCTCGAACCCGTAGGGTCCGCATGCTTAACGTTACGATGACAGTTTTATTATGAGTTTATATGTTTTGATGTACCGAAGGTTGTTCGGGGTCCCGGATGTGATCACGGACATGACGAGGAGTCTCAAAATGGTCGAGACATAAAGATTGATATATTGGATGACTATATTCGGACACCGGAATTGTTCCGGGTGATTTCGGAGAAAACCGGAGTGTCGGAGGGGTTACCGGAACCCCCCGGGGAAGTATTGGGCCTCAGTGGGCCTGAGGGGAGAGAGAGGGCAGCAGCCTAGGAGGTGGCGCCCCGCCCCCCATGGGGAGTCCGAATTGGACTAGGGAGGGGGCGCGGCCCCTCTTTCCCTCTCCCTCTCCCTCTCTTTCCTTCCCCCTTCCTCCTTCCTAGTGGGACTAGGAAAGGGGAATCCTACTCCCACTAGGAGGAGGATTCCCCCCTCCTTGGCGCGCCCCCTAGGGCCGGCCGGCCTCCCCCTTGCTCCTTTATATACGGGGGCAGGGGGCACCCCAAGGCACACAAGTTGATCTTCGTGATTGTTCCTTGGCCGTGTGCGGTGCCCCCCTCCACCATATTCCACCTCGGTCATATTGTTGCGGTGCTTAGGCGAAGCCCTGCGTCGGTAGAACATCATCATCGTCACCACGCCGTCGTGCTGACGGAACTCATCCCCAACACTTTGCTGGATCGGAGTCCGGGGATCGTCATCGAGCTGAACGTGTGCTAAACTCGGAGGTGCCGTACGTTCGGTGCTTGGATCGGTCGGATCGTGAAGACGTACGACTAGATTAACCGCGTTGTCATAACGCTTCCGCTTACGGCTACGAGGGTACATGGACATTACTCTCCCCTCTCGTTGCTATGCCATCACCATGATCTTGCATGGGCGTAGGAAATTTTTTGAAACTACTACGTTCCCCAACAGTGGCATCAGAGCCAGGTTTTATGCATTGATTTTATATGCACGAGTAGAACACAAGTGAGTTGTG
The DNA here is from genome assembly GCF_002162155.2 of Triticum dicoccoides. Classification (NCBI taxonomy): domain Eukaryota; kingdom Viridiplantae; phylum Streptophyta; class Magnoliopsida; order Poales; family Poaceae; genus Triticum; species Triticum dicoccoides. The sequence goes on from NC_041393.1 coordinate 581,957,483, forward strand.
GGCGATATAAGTCATACTGCTTACCAGCATGTCATACTTTGGTTCGGCGGTATTGTTGGATGAAGCGGCCCGGACCGACATTACGCGTACGCTTACGCGAGACTGGTTCTACCGACGTGCTTTGCACACAGGTGGCTGGCGGGTGTCAGTTTCTCCAATTTTAGTTGAACCGAGTGTGGCTACGCCCGGTCCTTGCGAAGGTTAAAACAGCACCAACTTGAAAAACTATCGTTGTGGTTTTGATGCGTAGGTAAGAACGGTTCTTGCTAAGCCCGTAGCAGCCACGTAAAATTTGCAACAACAAAGTAGAGGACGTCTAACTTGTTTTTGTAGGGCATGTTGTGATGTGATATGGTCAAGACGTGATGCTATATTTTATTGTATGAGATGATCATGTTTTGTAACCGAGTTATCGGTAACTGGCAGGAGCCATATGGTTGTCGCTTTATTGTATGGAATGCAATCGCCCTGTAATGCTTTACTTTATCACTAAGCGGTAGCGATAGTCGTAGAAGCATAAGATAGGCGAGACGACAACGATGCTACGATGGAGATCAAGGTGTCGCGCCGGTGATGATGGTGATCATGACGGTGCTTCGGAGATGGAGATCACAAGCACAAGATGATGATGGCCATATCATATCACTTATATTAATTGCATGTGATGTTTATCCTTTATGCGTCTTATCTTGCTTTGATTGACGGTAGCATTTTAAGATGATCTCTCACTAAATTATCAAGAAGTGTTCTCCCTGAGTATGCACCATTGCCAAAGTTCGTCGTGCCCAGACACCACGTGATGATCGGGTGTGATAAGCTCAACGTCCATCTACAATGGGTGCAAGCCAGTTTTGCACACGCAGAATCCTCAGGTTAAACTTGACAAGCCTAGCATATGCAGATATGGCCTCGGAACACGGAGACCGAAAGGTCGAGCGTGAATCATATAGTAGATATGATCAACATAATGATGTTCACCATTGAAAACTACTCCATCTCACATGATGATCGGTTATGGTTTAGTTGATTTGGATCACGTGATCACTTAGATGACTAGAGAGATGTCTGTCTGAGTGGGAGTTCTTAAGTAATATGATTAATTGAAATTAAATTTATCATGAACTTAGTACCTGATAGTATCTTGCTTGTCTATGTTGATTGTAGATAGATGGCCCGTGCTGTTGTTCCGTTGAATTTTAATGCGTTCCTTGAGAAAGCAAAGTTGAAAGATGATGGTAGCAATTACACGGACTGGGTCCGTAACTTGAGGATTATCCTCATTGCTGCACAGAAGAATTACGTCCTGGAAGCACCGCTGGGTGCCAGGCCTGCTGCAGGAGCAACACCAGATGTTATGAACGTCTGGCAGAGCAAAGCTGATGACTACTCAATAGTTCAGTGTGCCATGCTTTACGGCTTAGAACCGGGTCTTCAACGACGTTTTGAACGTCATGGAGCATATGAGATGTTCCAGGAGTTGAAGTTAATATTTCAAGCAAATGCCCGGATTGAGAGATATGAAGTCTCCAATAAGTTCTATAGCTGCAAGATGGAGGAGAATAGTTCTGTCAGTGAGCATATACTCAAAATGTCTGGGTATAATAATCACTTGATTCAGCTGGGAGTTAATCTTCCGGATGATAGCGTCATTGACAGAATTCTCCAATCACTGCCACCAAGCTACAAGAGCTTCATGATGAACTATAATATGCAAGGGATGAACAAGACAATTCCCGAGCTCTTCGCAATGCTAAAAGCTGCAGAGGTAGAAATCAAGAAGGAGCATCAAGTGTTGATGGTCAACAAGACCACTAGTTTCAAGAAAAAGGGCAAAGGGAAGAAGAAAGGGAACTTCAAAAAGAACAGCAAACAAGTTGTTGCTCAAGAGAAGAAACCCAAGTCTGGACCTAAGCCTGAAACTGAGTGCTTCTACTGCAAACAAGCTGGTCACTGGAAGCGGAACTGCCCCAAGTATTTGGCGGATAAAAAGGATGGCAAGGTGAACAAAGGTATATGTGATATACATGTTATTGATGTGTACCTTACTAGAGCTTGAAGTAGCACCTGGGTATTTGATACTGGTTCTGTTGCTAATATTCGCAACTCGAAACAGGGACTATGGAATAAGCGAACACTGGCCAAGGACGAGGTGACGATGCGTGTGGGAAATGGTTCCAAAGTCGATGTGATCGCAGTTGGCACGCTACCTCTACATCTACCTTCGGGATTAGTTTTAGACCTGAATAATTGTTATTTGGTGCCAGCATTAAGCATGAACATTATATCTGGATCTTATTTGATGCGAGACGGTTATTCATTTAAATCAGAGAATAATGGTTGTTCTATTTATATGAGTAATATCTTTTATGGTCATGCACCCTTAAAGAGTGGTCTATTTTTGATGAATCTCGATGGTAGTAATACACATATTCATAATGTTGAAGCCAAAAGATGCAGAGTTGATAATGATAGTGCAACTTATTTGTGGCACTGCCGTTTAGGTCATATTGGTGTAAAGCGCATGAAGAAACTCCATACTGATGGACTTTTGGAACCTCTTGATTATGAATCACTTGGTACTTGCGAACCATGCCTCATGGGCAAGATGACTAAAACGCCGTTCTCCGGTACTATGGAGAGAGCAACAGATTTGTTGGAAATCATACATACAGATGTATGTGGTCCGATGAATGTTGAAGCTCGTGGCGGATATCGTTATTTTCTCACCTTCACGGATGATTTAAGCAGATATGGGTATATCTACTTAATGAAGCATAAATCTGAAACATTTGAAAAGTTCAAAGAATTACAGAGTGAAGTTGAAAATCATCGTAACAAGAAAATAAAGTTTCTACGATCTGATTGTGGAGGAGAATATTTGAGTTACGAGTTTGGTTTACATTTGAAACAATGCGGAATAGTTTCGCAACTTACGCCACCTGGAACACCACAATGTAATGGTGTGTCCGAACGTCGTAATCGTACTTTACTAGATATGGTGCGATCTATGATGTTCTTACCGATTTACCGCTATCATTTTGGGGTTATGCTTTACAGACGGCCGCATTCACGTTAAATAGGGCACCATCAAAATCCATTGAGACGACTCCTTATAAACTATGGTTTGGCAAGAAACTAAAGTTGTCATTTCTGAAAGTTTGGGGCTGCGATGCTTATGTGAAAAAACTTCAACCTGATAAGCTCGAACCTAAATCGGAAAAATGTGTCTTCATAGGATACCCAAAGGAGATAGTTGGGTACACCTTCTATCACAGATCCGAAGGCAAGACATTTGTTGCTAAGAATGGATCCTTTCTAGAGAAGGAGTTTCTCTCAAAAGAAGTGAATGGGAGGAAAGTAGAACTTGATGAGGTAACTATGCCTGCTCCCTTATTGGAAAGTGGTTCATCACAGAAACCGGTTCCTGTGACGTCTACACCAATTAGTGAAGAAGTTAATGATGGTGATCATGAAATTTCAGATCAAGTTGTTACTGAGCCTCGTAGATCAACCAGAATAAAAACCGCACCAGAGTGGTACGGTAATCCTGTTCTGGAAGTCATGTTACTAGACCATGATGAACCTACGAACTATGAAGAAGCGATGGTGATCCCAGATTCCGCAAAATGGCTTGAGGCCATGAAATCTGAGATGGGATCCATGTATGAGAACAAAGTGTGGACTTTGGTTGACTTGCCCAATGATCGGCAAGCAATTGAAAATAAGTGAATTTTTAAGAAGAGGACTGACGCTGACGGTAATGTTACTGTCTACAAAGCTCGACTTGTCGCAAAAGGTTTTCGACGAGTTCAAGGGATTGACTACGATGAGACCTTCTCACCCGTAGCGATGCTTAAGTCTATCCGAATCATGTTGGCGATTGCCGCATTTTATGATTATGAAATATGGCAGATGGATGTCAAAACTGCATTCCTGAATGGGTTTCTGGAAGAAGAGTTGTATATGATGCAGCCAGAAGGTTTTGTCGATCCAAAGGGAGCTAACAAAGTGTGCAAGCTCCAGCGATCCATTTATGGACTGGTGCAAGCCTCTCGGAGTTGGAATAAACGTTTTGATAGTGTGATCAAAGCATTTGGTTTTATACAGACTTTTGAAGAAGCCTGTATTTACAAGAAAGTGAGTGGGAGCACTGTAGCATTTCTGATATTATATGTAGATGACATATTATTAATTGGAAATGATATAGAATTTCTGGATAGCATAAAGGGATACTTGAATAAAAGTTTTTCTATGAAAGACCTCGGTGAAGCTGCTTATATATTGGGCATCAAAATTTATAGAGATAGATCAAGACGCTTAATTGGACTTTCACAAAGCACATACCTTAATAAAGTTTTGAAAAAGTTCAAAATGGATCAAGCAAAGAAAGGGTTCTTGCCTGTGTTACAAGGTGTGAAGTTGAGTAAAACTCAAAGCCTGACCACTGCAGAAGATAGAGAGAAAATGAAAGATGTTCCCTATGCTTCAGCCATAGGCTCTATCATGTATGCAATGCTGTGTACCAGACCTGATGTGTGCCTTGCTATAAGTCTAGCAGGGAGGTACCAAAGTAATCCAGGAGTGGATCACTGAACAGCGGTCAAGAACATCCTGAAATACCTGAAAAGGACTAGGGATATGTTTCTCATTTATGGAGGTGACAAAGAGCTTGTCGTAAAGGGTTACATCGATGCAAGCTTTGACACTGATCCGGACGATTCTAAATCGCAAACCGGATACGTATTTATATTAAACGGTGGAGCTGTCAGTTGGTGCAGTTCTAAACAAAGCGTCGTAGCGGGATCTACATGTGAAGCGGAGTACATAGCTGCTTCGGAAGCAGCAAATGAAGGAGTCTGGATGAAGGAGTTCATATCCGATCTAGGTGTCATACCTAGTGCATCGGGTCCAATGAAAATCTTTTGTGACAATACTGGTGCAATTGCCTTGGCAAAGGAATCCAGATTTCACAAGAGAACCAAGCACATCAAGAGACGCTTCAATTCCATCCGGGATCTAGTCCAGGTGGGAGACATAGAAATTTGCAAGATATATACGGATCTGAATGTCGCAGACCCGCTGACTAAGCCTCTTCCACGAGCAAAACATGATCAGCACCAAGACTCCATGGGTGTTAGAATCATTACTGTGTAATCTAGATTATTGACTCTAGTGCAAGTGGGAGACTGAAGGAAATATGCCCTAGAAGCAATAATAAAGTTATTATTTATTTCCTCATATCATGATAAATGTTTATTATTCATGCTAGAATTGTATTAACTGGAAACATAATACATGTGTGAATACATAGACCAACATAACGTCACTAGTATGCCTCTACTTGACTAGCTCATTAATCAAAGATGGTTATGTTTCCTAACCATAGACATGTGTTGTCATTTGATTAACAGGATCACATCGTTAGGAGAATGATGTGATTGACATGACCCATTCCGTTAGCCTAGCACTTGATCGTTTAGTATATTGCTATTGCTTTCTTCATGACTTATACATGTTCCTGTAACTATGAGATTATGCAACTCCCGTTTACCGGAGGAACACTTTGGGTACTACCAAACATCACAACGTAACTGGGTGATTATAAAGGAGTACTACAGGTGTCTCCAAAGGTACATGTTGGGTTGGCGTATTTCGAGATTAGGTTTTGTCACTCCGATTGTCGGAGAGGTATCTCTGGGCCCTCTCGGTAATGCACATCACTATAAGCCTTGCAAGCAATGTAGCTAATGAGTTAGTTACGGAATGATGCATTACGTAACGAGTAAAGAGACTTGCCGGTAACGAGATTGAACTAGGTATTGGATACCGACGATCGAATCTCGGGCAAGTAACATACCGATGACAAAGGGAACAACGTATGTTGTTATGCGGTTTGACTGATAAAGATCTTCGTAGAATATGTAGGTGCTAATATGAGCATCCAGGTTTCGCTATTGGTTATTGACCAGAAACAGTTCTAGGTCATGTCTGCATAGTTCTCGAACCCGTAGGGTCGGCACGCTTAACGTTACGATGACAGTTTTATTATGAGTTTATATGTTTTGATGTACCGAAGGTTGTTCGGGGTCCCGGATGTGATCACGGACATGACGAGGAGTCTCGAAATGGTCGAGACATAAAGATTGATATATTGGACGACTATATTCGGACACCGGAATTGTTCCGGGTGATTTCGGAGAAAACCGGAGTGCCGGAGGGGTTACCGGAACCCCCCGGGGAAGTATTGGGCCTTAGTGGGCCTGAAGGGAGAGAGAGGGCAGCAGCCCAGGAGGTGGCGCCCCCTCCCCCCCCCCATGGGGAGTCCGAATTGGACTAGGGAGGGGGGGCGCGGCCCCTCTTTCCCTCTCCCTCTCCCTCTCTTTCCTTCCCCCTTCCTCCTTCCTAGTGGGACTAGGAAAGGGGAATCCTACTCCCACTAGGAGGAGGATTCCCCCCTCCTTGGCGCGCCCCCTAGGGCCGGCCGGCCTCCCCCCTTGCTCCTTTATATGCGGGGGCAGGGGGCACCCCAAGACACACAAGTTGATCTTCGTGATCGTTCCTTAGCCGTGTGTGGTGCCCTCCTCCACCATATTCCACCTCGGTCATATCGTTGCCGTGCTTAGGCAAAGCCCTGCATCGGTAGAACATCATCATCGTCACCACGCCGTCGTGCTGACGGAACTCATCCATGACACTTTGCTGGATCGGAGTCCGGGGATCGTCATCGAGCTGAACGTGTGCTGAACTCGGAGGTGCCGTACGTTCAGTGCTTGGATCGGTCGGATCGTGAAGACGTACGACTACATCAACCGCGTTGTCATAACGCTTCCGCTTACGGTCTACGAGGGTACGTGGACATTACTCTCCCCTCTCGTTGCTATGCCATCACCATGATCTTGCGTGTGCGTAGGAAATTTTTTGAAATTACTACGTTCGCCAACAATAAGTTCACAAGGTCACAGAGCCCACAAGTTGATCACCAAAACATACATCAATTGGATCACGTGAATATCCCATTGTCACCACAGATAAGCACATGCAAGACATACATTAAGTGTTCTCAAATCCTTAAAGACTCAATCCGATAAGATAACTTCAAAGGGACAACTCAATCCATTACAAGAAGGTAGAAAGGGGAAAACACCATAAGATCCAACTATAGTAGCAAAGCTCGCGGTACATCAAGATTGTGCCGAATCAAGAACACGAGAGAGAGAGAGAGAGAGAGAGAGAGAGAGAGATCAAACATATAGCTACTGGTACATACCCTCAACCCCGAGGGTGAACTACTCCCTCCTCGTCATGGAGAGCGCCGGGATGATGAAGATGGCCACCGGTGATGGATTACCCCTCCGACAAGGTACCGGAACAGGGTCTCGAGAGGTTTTTCGTGGCTACAGAGGCCTGCGGCGGCGGAACTCCCGATCTAGGTTTCTTTTTGCAGGTTTATGTATTTATAGGAATTTTTGGCGTCGGTTTCACGTCAGGGGGGAGGGGGTCCACGAGTCAACGACAAGACCGGAGCACCCTCCCGGGGGGTAGGGCATGCCCTCCACCCTTGTGGTTGACTCGGGACTCTTCTGGCCCAAATATTTTGATTCGGGGGCTTCTTCTGGTCCATAAAAAATCACCGTAAATTTTCAGGTCATTCGGACTCCGTTTGGTATTCCTTTTCTGTAAAACTCAAAAACAAGGAAAAAACAGAAACTGGCACTGGGCTCTAGGTTAATAGGTTAGTTCCAAAAATCATAAAAAAAAGAATATAAATGCATATAAAACATCCAAGATGGATAATATAATAGCATGGAACAATCAAAAATTATAGATACATTGGAGACGTATCACCTCCCTCTTTGGTGCGTGGGCAAGGGGTGGAGGGGCACATCAGCCCCCTTGTGGGCTGGTGTGCTTACCCCCTTTGGCCCATAAGTCCCACCTCTTGTCGGTGGCCTCCCGGAACCCCTTCCGGCACTCCGATAAAATACCCGGTACTTCCGAAATCTTTTCTGTGACCTCGTCCTATATATCAATCTTTACCTCCGGACCATTTCGGAGCTCCTCGTCATGTCTGTAATCTCATCCGGGACTCCGAACAACCTTTAGTCATCAACTCACATAACTCATATAACACCATATCATCAATGAACGTTAAGCGTGCGGACCCTATACGGGTTCGAGAACTATGTAGACATGATCAAGACACCTCTTGGTCAATAACCAATAGCGGAACCTGGATGCCCATATTGGTTCCTACATATTCCACGAGGATCTTTATCGGTCGAACCGTTATGACAACATACGTAATTCCCTTTGTCTGTCCGTATGTTACTTGCCCGAGATTCAATCGTCGGTATCTCCATACCTAGTTCAATCTCGTTACTGGCACGTCTCTTTACTCATTCCATAATACATCATCTGTAACTAACTCCTTAGTCATTTTGCTTGCAAGCTTATTATGATGTGTATTACCGAGAGGGCCCAGAGATACCTCTCCGATACTCTGTGTGACAAATCTCAATCTCGATACATGCCAAATCAACAGACACCCTTGGAGATACATGTAGAGCATCTTTATGATCACCCAGTTACGTTGTGACATTGATAGCACACAAGGTATTCCTCCGGTATCCGAGAGTTGCATAATCTCTTGGTCGAAGGAACATGTATGTGACATTCAAGGAAGCAGTAGCAATAAACTGAATGATCATATGCTAAGCTAACAGACGGGTCTTGTCCATTACATCATTCTCCTAATGATGTGATCCCGTTATCAAATGACAACTTATGTATATGGCTAGGAAACCTTAACCATCTTTTGATCAACGAGCTAGTCTAGTAGAGGCTCACTAGGGACACGTATTTGTTTATGTATCCACACATGTATTCAAGTTTCTGGTCAATACAATTCTAGCATGAATAATAAACCTTTATCATGATTAAGGAAATATAATAATTACCATTTTATTATTGCCTCTAGGGCATATTTCCAACAAATACGTCAACCACACATTCACGCATGTTACATCTTATTATCATGTGCTCCCAATGATTTAAAAAAGCCACCCGTTCACATTTACTCCGCATACAAGATTTGTTTTGAATTAAAACTACATACAGCGTGACAAAAAAATTATTTAAGAAAATCTACACTTACAATACTACAAAGTTATATATGAAAGTTAGTTGCATGGTGCATCCAATGATATTTGTTTCGTATTGTGAATATTCATATTTTTCTCCTACAAAATTAGTCACTGTAAAGAGAAACGAAGGGCATATCTCTCTTTCTCCATTGCACACACCCTCTCTCTACACCCCTTTTACATATGCACACGAACTATCTCTCGGCCCTCTAAAAGTATGCCCCGACACATTCACGCATGACGATCATTGTATTTCAAGCGAAAGCACAATACGGTCAGTGGACTCCAGAATACGCCCATTATGGTCACCATATACATTTTGTGGTGATTATATGGTCATTAGCTCGCTGCACTGCTTCGTATTTTATTGATGACTCTGACGGTAATTGTATTTGAAGAGAAAGCACGATACGATCACTGGACTTCAGAATAAGCTCATTACAATCACCATATACATTTTGTGGTGATTATACAGTCACTGGCTCATCGTACAACCCTGTATTTTGTTGATGACATGATCAATTGACCAGTCAAACAGTCCACATGGCGCAACTAGTGTTGCATCATCAGCGCACATTATCTCCCTATCATAGGGCCCACCCATCAGCAGGTATAAGAAAGAATGAAATGGTAATAAATTAGTGCTCGGTGGGGATTCGAAGTCGAGACCTCAGGTTGGCAGCCGACGCACGCTAACCATAGTGGACAAGGTCGCCTAGTGATGATACTAGAGGTTGGGGCGCCACCGGTGGCGCCGCCTGAGCGGTGACTCTGCGGTGCCAGGTATGCCTTCGCCCATTCAGCTACTTTGTTCACCTCTTGTTAGCACATACACACAACAATGGTGAGCTCTTTGATCCAAAGAGAAAAGCATTACAAGCAATGCAAATGAATCTCGTCTCTTTCCATACAAGTGAAACTGTAGCACATCACTAACAAACTGCAGCTTAGCTGCTTTTCGGGTGTGGATAAGTAAAAGTGTTACAAGAGCGTTTACGGACTGACAGCTCCACAATTTTTTACTCCCTGCTCGGCGTCCAACACCCTCACCTAAAGGAGATGCAAGGCAATATCAGGACAGGAAGGGCAGCGGCTGCTCGCCGGAGCAGGACCAGCCGATGTGCGTGACTGGAGCCACCGGCTACATCATCCAGTGGCTCGACCACACCCGCTTCGGCAGGGCCACCGTGTCCACGCCACGGCGTGGGACCCAGATGCACCAATATTGAAAATCAATCAATAATGGAACATGTTCAATTGTGTAGCAAACCTGCAATGTACCAAATATGATAAAAACTGGTATCAACCCAATTATTTTCCTTATAGAAACTTCCAAGTAAGGTGAAAGTCTTTTGTACATGATAATATTGCACCTTCTGTCCGTCCTTTCCTCTCTTCTAATGGCCATTCATTATAAATCCTTGTCACGGATGATGCTACTGATCAGAAAGATATTAATCTCACACGAAGTTCCTTCTCTTCAAATGTCCAACGTTTGACCAATCCAGCACAAAGAATGATGATGCTAGTTGCTAGCATAGATCTACTTTATCAGACTGAACAATTTTTCAGTTGTTAATCTCTGAAAATGCAGAATGCTTGTTCTGAAACATAGAACTTGTGTGGTGTTGCTCCGTACAGGAATTACTTGTATGCATTCCTAAATAGTGGACAGGTGGTAGCTAGACCGAAGCTCGCTTGTGAAACATCAATCATAAACATGTAGATGACCATGGTTTAACCAGTGAAGGGGCTAAAATTCAGTAGCCCAAATTAGGATTACACTTGACCTTTTCTATAGAGAAACCTAGGTACTGTAGTAGCATATGTTTAGGTTAGCAGGTCGTAGCAAATGCAAAATCATGCTCAGTAAAGCCATGTATAGATGTATGCTAGTTACATTAGCACATACATACATGGAGAGAATTAATTTACCAATAATGTCAACTGCTACCTTCTGCCTTTAATTGTAACTGAAAAAGCTCTGCTCTGAAAGTATGGTTGTGATCAATCACCTGTTCCGGTGTCTTTTTCTTCTCAAGCTTGAAAAAAAAAACATGTGATTTTGCTCAACCTGGCCATCATAAAACCAAAATACATCCATCAATCATGTCTTTAAAGCAAAAGAGCACCCTCCCAATCAAATCTGCTACAGCAGAAAGGAACATACACTACATAAGAACTTGGAAGAAGGAACAAATTAATTAGGCCAAGAACCATATCTTACAGCAGGCCAAGTAAAAGGGTGTAGTCGTGTTGGACGCCATAGCAGGAAAGCGGACCACCACCAATATGCGGTACCATGACATGACCATGCTCTTCACCTACAGCACAGTCGTCGCGCCGTCCTCCTCGATCTGCGGGGCTTCCCTCCTCGCCATCAAGCCGATGGTATATATATTTGTTAAAACACCATGAGAATATTAGTAAGTGGGCTTATTCATTGAAACAGATAAATAGATAAGTAATAATCGCTTCAACTTTGAATGGAAGTCAAAGGTAAGGTACTGATTAACATCCTACAAGATGATAATCACAAATAGGAATAGCTACACACACACACACAGACCATGAGAATATTAGTAAGTGGGCTTCAACCCAAAGGCATTTTTCTTGCATCAATATTGGAATCCACTGCACTGATTGCCTTCTCTGTATGTCTTTAGGATATTTGCTAGCACTGAAATCTATAGGGAAAATTTTATGACGCAGACTATGACAGAAAAGCATGAAGCACAGTAAAACATAATTAGCTCACCGCTTCGTATGATCTCAGGTCAGTGTCATACTCTGATCTTCTTTAATTCCAAAGGCAAATGCTTCTGCAAAAAATTATCATTGAAGCAATCATATCAGAAATTCGTGAAACTGATTTGTAGTGTGTACAGCAAGAACAAGGAAAAAGGGAACATAAATGGGCATAGAATGCGTAGGCCATAGGATGGTCAGGACCAGTTTTAGCACCAGCAATCCCATCCATCTCAGAGAATGGATCATGCATACGTATGCAATCTAAAGATTAAAAGGATCATATGCATTTGAAGCTGCAATTCCCATATCAAATAATGGATTTGCAAGTTTCCCTAAATACCAAGCAAAAAAAATTGGTTTTGTCAAAGCAAGATATAGAATGAGTAAAGCAATTCATATGTTCAAGAAAGGAAAATACCAGACTGACTACACAAGCATGGTATAAACTTCGTCGTTGCAAATTTGTGTTGATGCTCCTGTAAGGCTGTAACTTCAAACAACAAGTCATGTTGCATTTTCTCAACGCATTCCCAGCAACTGTCCAGGACGGAAGTCATGCTACATATCAAGATTCCATCACATAAATCAACAAAAACCTAAAACCTACAGAAAGATCAAACATAATTAGTTCGGAGAGCACTCTGAAATTTGATATGGAATGTCATCAGCGACAGTGCATACAGAACCTGCATATGGGCCAGTATAGGGTCTGTATTGGCACTCTGATTCATGTTTTAACTTGCAATAATAAGGATACATTCCCAAGCATCCAAAGTTCTGGAACTTGGACATAAAGTCTAGAGAGGCGCCAACCTTCTCCAAAGCAAGGCATCTTATGTTACCCAATTCACTCCTGCAAGTTGGGCGACCATTATGAACCCTTGGCTTGCATTCAGAACAAATGGTTTGACCATTGGAGCACTGCATGCAGAAATGTGACAAAATAGTTAAAGTACCTCTAGAGTCTAAACACATTCATAAATTTCTTTCTGAGCTTAAGAATATGTAGTGTAAATTCAAAATAGTCATGAGATATCAGACCCTCCTAGTAGAATAATTTCACAAGGAACACTCTCAACAACGTTGAAATTAAAAAAGGAGGGTGCTGCAATCTGTAAGTCCAAAATGTTTGCAGGGAGCTAGTCAGAGGTCGGCGTGATGCATGGGGTGGTTAACAGAAAGGAAGGGATGTCACCTATTAGTGTGAAAGTGATTCATAGAAAAAGGTTACAAACCAAAACCCTATTTTAGCTTTGCCTACCTTGGTCGGCAATTTCATATTCTTTTGCAACTGGATATTCTAATATATCAGCATACACATAGAAAGCCAAAAGCCTAGAATAAGGCTAGTATGATGCAACCGAGATGCTATAGTTAAATGTGATTAGTTCAGCAAGAAGACATACCCGATGAATTGGAGGATACATGGGAACCAAACACACAGGGCATTCCAATAGCTCATGCACATTTGTAGAAACCATGACATTTGGTTTCCCTGAATGCTCGATAACATCACCGACGAGTTCTGTGACATTTGAATATCCCATTCTTTTTCGAAAAGGGGGAAAAAACCCCGGCCTCTGCATCAGCACGATGCATACGACCCTCTTATTAATAAGAAAAGTAGTGCCAACATGGTTCCAATGGTCGTAAAAAGTAGAAAAAGCTCACACAGAGCCAAAAAAAGGCTAGAAACAACAACTAGCCAAACCAAGATGCCACAACCGGCTGGGAAAAGTAGATAGGAACACTAAATGCCTATCCTATTACATGACTGCCATCCAAACCGGTTGAAGATATCCCGAGCTACCATCTCCCAGCGGACAGACCCAGTAACCAAATGCTCCCTGGCCTCCGTCTGGGTGAGTGGCGACCACGAACGAATCAGTGCCGTAGTCCGGAATAAAACCTGCAAAAATTGTATACATGATATTCTGTTAAAGACCAAATCATTTCTGCAATTCCAGATAGTCCAGAACAACGCACAAGCCCCAACCCGAATATGTCTCGCTACGTTAGACTCAAACCCATTAAGCCATGTCCCAAAGAACGCATAAACAGAAGTCGGGGGTTTGATATTGAAAGCAATGTGGACCGTCTGCCAAAGTACCTTGGCCAGCGGGCAATCAAAAAATAGGTGTTTAATAGTCTCATCCCGATCGCAAAAACTACACCTAGTAGATCCTGTCCAATTACGCTTCATCAAGTTATCCTTAGTTAAAATTACTTGTTTATGGACAAACCACATAAACACTTTTATTTTCAAAGGAACTTTGACATCCCACACATGTTTGGACGTAGGAATGGAGTTCAAATTAATTACATCAATATACATTGATTTAACCGTGAATACTCCAGACTTAGTCAACTTCCAGCGTAATTCATCGGGTTGTTGAGAAAGCTGCACTGCCATCAGTCTCCTAACCAGACGGAGCCATTCTTCCCAATGATTGCCCGCTAGCACTCGTCTGAAAACTGTATATTAAGGGGGATAGATTGAAAGACCGATGCAACGGACACCTCACGTCGTTGAACAATGCGGTACAAGGAGGGATATTGGATGGCTAAGGGTGTGTCACCGAGCCAAGTATCTTCCCAGAAACGTGTACTCGTGCCGTTTCCAACAACAAACTTTGTCCTATTAAACAAAGCCTGCTTGACCTTCATGAGACCCTTCCAGAAGGGCGAGTCGGTAGGCCTTACTGTGACCTGTGACAAGGTTTTTGACTGGAGGTACTTGCCGCGAAGGATTTGAGCCCATATAGCATCATTTTCCGACGAAAGCTTCCACAGCCACTTGCTAAGAAGGCATTTATTCTTAATTTCTAGATTCTCAATACCCAGACCCCCTTGGTCTTTCGGTCTACAGATGATATCCCAGTTAGCAAGCCTATATTTTCTTTTAAGCTCATCACCCTGCCAAAAGAACCGCAATCTATAGAAGTCCAGTCTCTTCCTAACACCAACTGGTACCTCAAAGAATGAGAGAAGAAACATCGGCATACTTGTGAGCACCGAATTAATAAGGATTAATCGGCCTCCATATGACATGAGCTTGCCCTTCCAGCAGCTCAGTTTCTTCTCAAATTGGTCCTCGATACACTTCCATTCTCTGTTCGTTAGCCTACGATGGTGGATAGGAATTCCCAAGTATGAGAATGGTAGCTCTCCCAACTCACATCCAAACAATTGCCTATAAGCATCCTGTTCATCTTTGGCCCTACCAAAACAGAACAGCTCGCTCTTATGAAAGTTTATCTTTAACCCGGTCAATTGTTCAAATAGGCATAACACCAGCTTCATATTTCTTGCCTTAGCCAAGTCATGCTCCATAAAGATGATTGTATCATCAGCGTATTGTAGGATAGAAACACCTCCATCAATAAGATGAGGCACCAATCCACCTACTTGACCATTTTCCTTAGCCCTTCCTATCAAGACTGCCAACATATCCGCCACTATGTTAAACAAGATAGGGGACATCGGATCTCCTTGTCTTAGGCCTTTATGTGTCTGGAAATAGTGACCTATGTCATCATTAACTCTAATTCCCACACTACCTTTTTGCGTAAATGATTGAACCTGTCTGCGCCAGGCTTCATCAAAGCCTTTCATACGCAAAGACTGTTGGAGAAATGGCCATTTGACCTTGTCATACGCTTTCTCGAAATCCACTTTAAAAATCACTCCATCTAATTTTTTGGAGTGGATTTCATGGAGCGTTTCATGCAGGACTACCACCCCTTCAAGGATATTTCTGTCCGGCATGAAAGCGGTTTGGGACTGTTGCACCACAGAATGCGCAATCTGTGTGAGCCTGTTAGTCCCGACCTTAGTGAAAATTTTGAAACTAACATTAAGGAGACATATAGGCCTGAATTGCTCAATTCTGACCGCATCCGTCTTCTTAGGAAGTAGTGTGATAGTCCCAAAATTCAAGTGGAATAGTTGAAGCTGTCCAGAGAACAGATCATGAAACATAGGTAGAAGATCCCCCTTAATAATGTGCCAGCACTTCTTATAGAACTCAGCCGGGAAACCATCCGGTCCAGGAGCCTTATTATTTTTCATCTGTGCAATGGCATCGAAAACCTCCTTCTCCGTGAACGGGGCAACTAGAATGTCATTATCAGCAGCCGATAACTGAGGCACATCCTCAGTTCTGGACTCATCGAGGGACACTGTATTCTCCTCCGGCGGTCCAAATAACTGCTTATAATAGTCGGTTATGTATGTTTTTAGGTTATGCTGACCTAAAATAGTGCCCTCATCCTGCTCAAGCTGAAATATTCGCTTCTTTCTGTGTTTGCCATTAGCTATTAAATGGAAGAACTGAGTGTTTGCGTCCCCCTGGACCACTCTACGTACTTTAGCACGTAAAGCCCACTTCAGTTCTTCTTCGCGGAGTAGTTCTTTTAACCTCTTTTCCGCCTCATTTTTAACCTGAAGCTCTGCTGGTGCCAAAATGTTGGATTCAGCCTTGATGTCCAGGTCATGTATAAGAGTAAGGAGTCTATCCTTTTCAATCTTATACACACCACTAAGGTGCTTAGCCCAACCTCGTAAGAAACTTCTCAAGTTCCTAATCTTATTCTGCCACCTCTCAAGTGGAGATTTGCCTCGAACATCTTTAACCCATTCCCTGGCTATCAAATCTAAGAACGCTTCCCGTTCAAACCACGACGTCTCGAAGGAGAAGGTGTTCTTGTTACCCACATGATTCGGCTCCCCTGAGTCCACGAACAATGGGGTATGATCAGATATTCCCCTCGAAAGAGCTTGCACCGTAACCAGCGGGAATTTCTGTTCCCACTCCACGCTTGCAAGAACTCTATCAAGTTTTTCGTAGGTTGGGTTTGGCAGAGCGTTAGCCCATGTGAACTTTCGACCAGAAATTTCTATCTCTCTCAGATCCAAGCTTTCAATAATGGTGTTGAACATGAAGGACCATCTGCCATCAAAGTTATCATTGTTCTTCTCCTCTCTCCTCCTGATGATATTAAAATCACCTCCAACTAAAATTGGCAGCTGCTCTGATCCACAGATTCGAACAAGGTCTGCGAGAAACTCCGCTTTAAGCTCTGGTTGCGCGGCACCATAAACCGCCACCAAAGCCCAGTTAAAGCCATCCATCTTAGACCTAACTCGAAACTTGACCGCGAAATCGCCCATCACTACACTACGGACTTCAAGCGAATCGCGTCTCATACCGAGTAAGATACCACCCGATCTTCCTCGCGGAGGGAGGCAATGCCAGTCGAAATCAATACCACCAACCAGAGAGGAAAGAAACTGCGGTGCAAAGTTATCTCTACCCGTCTCTGATAGAGCAACGAAGTCTAACTTCTCTTCTACAGCTGTCTCAGCCAGGAATCTTCTTTTAGCCAAGTCCTTTAGACCTCTGCTATTCCAAAAAATTCCTCTCATAGTTCATCATGGAATTTTTTGGTAGTTCGAATCCTAGCACTCCTACGAACTGCGGAATCGGGATAGATCTTCCGTTTCCACTTACGCTTAGGTTTACTAAGCTCAGGCACCCGGTCCTCATGACCGGGTTCACCAATATTAGTCGAATCATTCTCTGGGGAAACATGATCTTCCTCAGCGTCATGGTTGGTGGGTGCTAGATCTGCACACAAGCTATCAAGCACTCTAACCCCTAACGCATTAATCTCATCATCATTCATTGGTTTAACTACTACAAGATTACGAATAGTCTCTAAAGCACGTTCTGCCTCCAGATCTAAAATATCATTCACCGACTTAGTAATCTCACTGTCCGTAGCACCTAGTGAAACTCCTAATTGGTTTGCATTACTTATAATGTCCTCATTAGAAAAATGCAATAGTGAATTAGATAAGTTGACGGACATACCAGATGTAAACGCAGCCTCCTAAAGCTTGGCCGCCCTCATAGCGCACCGCTGCTGCATATCATCTATCTCGGGGACGTCCAGGATGCGAGCACTCATCCGTCTCCCCTCGGCAATCGGGTCCGGGATCCCGCCAAACGCGACCACCTCCTCCCTAGTAACACCTGGCATAGAGCCCTCCGAAGGCTGTACCGGGGTTACCTGAGAAGGCGTCAGCGGGCTCCCGATCCCCCTAGACAGGAATCCCACACTAGGGACCCTGGTCATAGGTAGGGGCGAAGAGGAGATGATGATGGGGGCCGCCTGCCCGCGCCCTCCTCCGACCGCAGCCGCAGGCTCCGACACATGAGCCATCAGCGAGGGAGAGACG
>NC_041393.1:581976103-581989676 GCF_002162155.2 Triticum dicoccoides
CGCTACTGCTGCGGTGGTTACCGCCACCGTCGGGGAGGCAGGAGCCGAGGCCGCCTGCCTCGGGCTCCCGCCCCTCGTACCGGCCGACCCACACTGGGCCAGCGTGACCGACGCCGCCGAGGGCGTGGTGGGGTGGGAAGAAGGCGAGACCACCTGCCTCGAATCTCCCCCCCCCTCGACTCACCCTGCCCGTAGACGCCGACACCGGAGTCGCGTCCGCCTGGGGTGCCAGTGCAAGAGAAGCTCCCTCCAGGCTCCTCTCTGTAGCTCCGACCATAGTCCTGGGCTGGCGACCCACAGAAAAGCCGGCCTCCCTCTCGAACTCCAACGGGGGGAGCGTGTACTCAAGACAATCATCAGAATCTACCCGGTCACTCCATAATCTGGGAGGTGCCGAGGCTGGCTGAAAAGACCCAAAGCGCAGAGTACTCATGGGTACCGCTGGGGAAGCAGCAGGCTCAACCCCGGTCCCATCCCCGGGCAACTGCGAAGAACCATTAGACCCCTCGTGCGTGGGCTCATCTGACGGTGCCCCCTTGGCCCTGGCATTACCATCACTGTCTTGCATGTCAACATCATTACCATTAACCGCATCATCAAATAAATATGTGTCCTCAAACTCGATGTCTAGCGGGAACACCACTCCCCTGTAGGTCCAGTTGACCTTATCGGGCACGAACTCAATATCCAGAACACTCACCAATATCCGGGCCACCCCATGGGCACGTGTGAACGCCATATCCACTTTTTCTGTCTTCCCCACCATTATGCCCATGCTAGACACCACTCGAGCATCCTGCAGAGGCTTAGAAGGAGCTCCTGTAAACCGCAACCAAACCTGCGTAAGCGGCTTCCCCTTAGGCTCAACCTGCTTCCACTCATGGAACTCCAAGATACACGTAGTACCAGGAACTCGACACAGGCCAAAGCTCAATAATCTCTGCAGATCATCCACAGTTGGGAACTCAACCTTAAAAGACCTATCCTCGATAAGCACCAGTTCCCATTGAGAATCCCCGGGAACCAACTCCTGAAGCCTCCTCACAATCTGTGCCTCAGTCACCTCGCCCTGGGTTGCCTTCACAATCCCGGTAGTCAAGCTTAGTGTATCCTCCGGGACCTCTCTTGCCGCCGGGGACTCAAAAAACATGAGCTCAGCACAATAGACTCCATAAATGTTCAGCATCGGAGGCAGGTCACGCAACAACGTGCACTCCCCGGAATCGTGTACCCGCTTGCCACACGTCTCGCACAGTTGGGCCACACATTCAGCAATGAAGTGACCCTTCTCACCGCAGCGGTAACAAAGCATCCTTTCCTTCTTTCGAGCATATTTGGACGCCCTTTCAGTAACCTCCTCCACCATCCCAGCCTCAGGAACCTCAACACTGACCCCGACGTTTGCCTCCATCGGCTGGGGCTCGGTAAGAGTATGACCATCCTCCGCTGTAGACGCCGCGGGCTCAACTGCCCTGGGCGGGGGCGGTCGGCGAAACCTCCCACGACCCCCACCCCGACCCCCACGATGGCCACGAAATCCTCCTCTCTGACGGTGATCCGGGCCGGAAGCCCCCTCAACAAAACCACCTGCCGGGCCGAGAAACGGTCTCTCAGCAGACCCGTCACTCTGCCAGGCATAGCCCCGGCCGCCCCCCGTGGACGAAGACCCTCGATGCTGTCCAACTCCATACGCGTCCGAACCGTCGTCCCCCCACTGACCTCGGGGCGGGTCATAGGACTCTGCCGTGTTGGTGTTCTGTCTCGTTTGCAATGATCCCGAACGATCTTGCGCAGGCCGCGCGACGTAGTGCGGTGGAGGCTTGGCACGAGGCTGGTAGCCGACAGTAGGCGCAGCTCCTGAGACCGCACCACCCCGGCCTAGTACTGCAGCTCCCGGCGCCGAGGGCCGTGTCCCGCCCCGACCCGCGGCCGGTTGCACACCGGTCGTCACGCCCGGAACCGGGGGCCGAGTCCCTCCTCGGCTCGCAGCCGTCGGCGTAGCGACCACTCCTGGTGCTGGAGGTCTCGGCCCGCCCCGTCCAGGCAAAGTAAGCAGCGGCACTTGCCCTGGCCGGTGGGTGCCCAGATTGCCCGCTCCGCGACCAGGGAAGCCGGGCACCGCGCCATCACCCGCCGGTGCCCCACGTCCAGTAGCCGCATTTGTCGGCGATGCAGCCCCGCCCCGACCCGAGGGCACCACCGTGACGGTTTTCTTGGCCGGCGGCGCTGCCGCCCCGCGGCCAACCATAGGCCGGAGAGGCGTGATCCTCTTCGCCCGACCCGAGCCACACGCTGGGAATCCCGGAGTCCCTCGCCTCAGAACCCTAGCGCTAGCAATCGACGGCGCGATAGCAGAAGAAAGAGATAACGCTGCGCTCGTGCATGGAGGTTCGCTACGTAGGAGAATCAGGTCCGGTCTAGCCTGGGCCACATACCCAGCCATCCCAGGCCCATCTCCTCGCCTCCCCGACCGACACATAGTCGGCCCATCGCAGCCCACCAAAAAATTCAAACGAGCCGATCGCATCTGAGCGATCTGGGAAGGTTCTGCGGACGCCATGGCCGCCGCCGGCGCCGGATGCACGCCCCTCCGCTTCTCATTCTTTCGTCTCTTAACAGTAATCCACGACTCCGGCTTAATCATGTCGAAAAGAGTAAGATTCGGAAGGCATACCTTGGGTATAGGGCCCTTCCATGGCCTGACCGTCGATGCCGCATTTCTCCGATGAACGACACGTCGTACCACTTCCCTCCTCTCGTCCGGGTGAAGCCCCACCCGCGCCGGATCTTCCACCGGCACCACCGTGTCTACGTTATTGGCGACCGCATCTTCATCATAACCTGCATGAAATAGATCGCCTATCAAAGAACTAGGCGTAGGTGACAACGGCGAACGTATCGCCATGTCTCCATCTCCGGCGTCGTCCTCGTTGTCTGACTCCATCAGGGCCCAAAACCGGCCGCCAATACCCGCCCGAGCCGCCGCGGGGAGGCATGGCGCGGCGGCGGCCTCCGTGGTCCCCCGGGGACACACCCTGGGAGTCGCCCGGGGAGTCGCCCCCCCAGTCGCCTCGCCCCCCATCCCTGACCACCAGTCGGTTGTTTACCAGAAATATCCCATTCTTTGGAGGCTCGATAACTTCAGCACCAATGTTGCCAAGATAGGCAGTCGATGTCGCGACCAAACTTATAGATAAAATCATGTATGGATGAGAAATATTTAGGCTTGGAAGCAAATAGCAAGATAACATGATTTAATCCTGGGTGCAAAAAATGCCATGTCAAGCTCAAAGGATGGCTGGAACCTGATATAACTCTCAACACAAGTATTATCATTAACATCACATCACCGGCGGTACATAAAACTGATACATCAACCTGATAACATGAATTAAATAAAGGATCTATCATGAGTACTTTTACCCACTATACAGAGAACATTTCTCTCTGTCAAATAAGTAACCTCATAGTAGATTAAATAGATTTTTGGAAGAAAAACTTGATCCAGTCCATGGGGTACCACGGAATAAAATTGTTGGGGTACTAAAAAAACCCATTGATTTCAGCAAACATCATTCCTCGAAGTGAGGAATATTCAGTCCAAAACTACATCAAGTCACAATAGCAGTCTTCCATCCATTTGCAACAAATCAGTGTTATGATCAATACAAACATCAAATGGAAGGAACACATGATCGAGTTCAAGCAGAGGCAGAGTTGGATCGTCCGCATGGACATGAACAGGATCTGCCACAGTCTACACTCTACAAGATTGAAATTAAATCATGTCGATGTGAAAATCAAACTCCAACTGAGCATTGCATGTAGATTTTTACATTATTTTGCATTGTGGTAAGTACAATCAGGAATTGGTTGATTCTTGCTTATTTCTAATCGATGAACAAAATCTTATAGTTCAAGTTTCATCATCAGAACTCAAGTTAAAGAAGGTCCTTGCTAGAAAATCCTGTGTATGCTCCACAGTTTTATCATGGTCAACTAAGATCAACCATCCAATCATACGTAATCGTGTTTAGAGCTAACAGATGACTAATCTTCAATTCTTGATCCCCTTAATCTGAACTATAACAATCCGATTACAGCTGCAGTGTCGAAATAGAACCTTTCAGATGGTCACTGGGCAACATAATCAACAGGTAGAATTTCAATTCAGTAGCAATTTTTCATTTTAGACAGATTCATGGACCATGATTCAGCTACTAAACCAACTTCGAAACCCTAGTGAAGCCACATACCGTCAAGAAGGCCGCTGCCGGGGAGGAGGGGCCGAGTGAAGCCACATATGGCGTCATAACCGTCGCCAAGGAGCTAGCAGCACCAGTACAGGAAGAAAATGGGGATCCTGGCGACGGCGTAAGTCGTGTGTGAGGGAGATGGAGGGTAGCAACGTCGCAAGCTTCCTGTGAATCTACGGTTGAAAGCATCAAGCGGGCCACCCGCACTCGCCGGCGCATCCATGGGTCATTGGAGCTCAGCGTCTCTCCGAGCCGTGCGAGGCATAGGCGGGAGTCCCGCTGCTCCGACCCGCATCCACTAGCTGGCCACAAACATTCTCGTCCCATCCTGCATGGTCGGGCTGGTGAAGAGAGAGGAGATGAGGCGAGCGAGGCTGATGACGGCCGATGGATCAGGGCGCTATCGAGAGAAAAGGGTGAGACGAGAGAGAAAAGGGTGCTCACCTCGGGGAACCCGTGGAGATGCCTCCTCCGCGCGTGGAGGTTGTCCGGCGACGCCGCTGAGGAGGCCGCCGCCACGAGGCCCACAACCACCCCGAGCCTCCTACACCAGATGCCGATCTAGTCGAGGTTGGTGGCAAAACGAGTGCGGGGCAGAGACGCGGGCGAGGAGGGATGGTCGCTGGTCGGGAGTTGCTTCACCAGTTGCTGGATCGGGCAGCCGCCTCCAGCAACGAGGCACACACAGATCGAAATCGCCGCCACCCGCGCGCAACCCCTCCGCCGGATATGGAGTGCTGGCGCTCGAATCCCTGTCGCCAAGCTCGAGTTCGTCATTCCCCCACTCGTGGAGATGTCGAGGAGAAGGAGGGGAAGAGGCGAGGGAGTGGAGGCAAAGGTTGCGTGTGCGAGGAGAGGAAGACGAAAGTGAGGAGAGGGGGCGGCCGTATACGGACAGGCTAATCTGAGGATAATATATCTGCCTCCCCTATTCTTTTCTAGCCAATACGCGTGCGCGCTCAACAGTACAGCTTGCCGACGTGGCATGCGCGAGCATCCGCCCTTGCGCGACTGTTATTGGGGTAAATGTTGAGCCAACCCTTTTAATACACATGAGCTACTATGGTGAATACACACATCACACAAGTACGCACGCAACGCCCGCATGCATGCATGCAATACTCACATGTACACATGCACAAACAATACTCGCATAAACAAACCTACGCGTGCATGCACGCACGCAACGCTCGCACGAACACACGCAAGCATGCATGCATGCAACACTCGCATATACACATGCACAGACGCAACACTCGCACGAACACATGCATGCATGTACGCACGCGTCACACGACGCAACACATACGTTCACGCTCCAGTGCTCAACCTACACATAGCCAGAATGGTTCGCCCACAAGGACCAGTTCCGCGGGGTCTCATGTTCGAATCCTACCGTGCCTACGTAATTTTTTTACCAACTGACAGGTGGGACCCGCAAACCACGTGGTCGATTTGACCAGTCAACAAAGTGCCACGTACACTTTTTAATCGGTCAACTGAGTGCAATTTGTAATTACGATTTTCACATCCGTATTGTGCCGACGGGTTTCGGATGTTCACTCCCACCTCGCGCGCACGTGAGGAGCTAGTCGACCGGCTTAAATAGTCGAGTCATCTAGAAGCGACAAGTTACAGTCATCATTGCATCCTTTATTAAGGACATGGATTGTTAGTATTAATCTTTTTGTGATAAGCAAAACATTAATGTTTGCACCTTTCTCTTTGAATCACAATGTGTCAAACAGGTTATCAATGTATATGAATAGTTCAAAAAGAACTTAACACTCGATGAACAATCATCAGTTTGTGAGTTGGTCTGCGTCAGGCTCGCGCGGCGAGGTGAGACAAAAAACCAGCTCAGGCGAGCTTGTCTCCTCTAAGAGAGGAAAGAGCTTCGGCTGGCAGCAGGTGGGACCGCTATGTGTTGGAGCGGGGTGCCCGGTCGTGTCCGGTCGTCCCTACATTTGGTCTCGATTTGAGGGGTGCTGGTCAGTCCGGACGTTTAGGGACTAAGTGGATGGTCCGGCTGGGTGAACTTTTTTGGTCGCGCACTGACCCAGCGAACGTTGCAGACGTTTAAGGAGGAAATAGGACGCTCAGGGACAAGTTTAGAAGGAAAAAGACGGTACAATTACAACACGCCTGTCACATTCGCGTCCAACCCGAGACGGTTGGTCAGGCACGCTGCTCACCCCAGGAAACGTGTGTCTTGTGTTTTCATTGACACGTGGGACAACATGTGAGCAAACCGACGATAGGCAGATTCCCACGCCTATCGCGCGTCGGCTGAGTTATTATAAGAGAGAGTAGGCTGCTCAGAAAAGAGAGAGAGAGAGGAGGTAGAAGAGATAAAGGGTTGAGTTTAGATATACATGGAATCCAAGAAATTGGTGAGAGCGTAAAGTGGGTCATATGTTAATACAGTACTATATTCGTCCTTGTATGTTGATCCCCTTTGTATTTTATGTCAAATTTTGATTATATTTAACTATAAAAAGTATCACCAAAAATTATATCGCTGAATTTGTATTTGGACATAGATTCTCATGGTATAGGTCTTTATGAAATGCAATGATAGTTTATTAGTTAAATATATAGTCAAAATTTAACACTACAAAGGGAACAATCAATCAGGATAGAGGTAGTACTATGGGTGAACCCCTGAATTGCACCGTCTCCCCTTCCTTTCAGCTAAATTTCATGTTTTGACCCTTTTGCGAAACTTGATCAAGATCTGACCCTGCTTTTCAAAAATTTCGGATTCTGACCCTTTTCTTACCGCCAAGGTCCTTCGCGGTAGGGTTGCATGCCTTGCTGCAAAATTTCCTAAGTATGAACACAGTGCGCTCTCGCGCCTACCGCCGGGCACCTTGGCGGTAGGATTGTACAGACTACCACCAGCCTGTTTTGACGGTAGGGATGTTTCCTACCACCAAGATCCTTGGCAGTAGGTTGTTAAAGCATCTCCAGCCGTGCCCCCAACACGGCCTCCCCAGGCGATTTTTTCGCGCCGGTGGCGAAAAAACGGCCCTGTCGCGCCCCAGGAGCCCGTTTTTCACCGGCTTGGGCCAAAATCAGCGCCGGTGGACCCAGGGCGAACCTGACGCGTCGGGGGGCGCCCGGGGGCACCGGGGCGAGTTTTTTGGCGCGAAACAGCCGCGGACCCGTCGAGTCAGTGAGGCGGCCGCTTCGTCGCCCTCATCGCCTCGATTCCCATGGGAATCAATGCCAAGGCTGCCGCGCCGGTCAGCCTCCATTGATGCCTCATGGGCGGCACAGTGAAGACGCCACCGAGGCGCGTTCCGTCCGCTCCCACCACACGTCCTCCCGCATGTCGCCTCCCCGCCGCCCCGCTTCGGCTATAAAAGGCGCCCACTCCCCGCATGTGAGCGCCACAGCCTCCCCCCTCTTCCTCTGGCAAAAGCCTTCACCCCTGCCGGCGAGTGCCACTGCCTCACCCCCCCTCCCATCCCACCATGAGCAAAAGCATGGCCGAGAGGTTCCCAAGCGACAGCGCAGCGGCGAACGGCTTCGGCCACCGACACCTCCAAGAGCCGGAGGCACGCCTCCTTTACGAGGCCGAGTACCCGGCGCCCCGCGACATGCGCGTGCCGGGGGCGTGGAGACTGAGCGCCGACAGCGTCCCGGTGCCGTCGGTGCCCGAAGGGGCGGCACATCGAGCGGAGATCGCCCGCGTCCGCTCCTCCCTGACGGAGGAACAGCGCAACGAGCCGAGGTACGCACCCGACAGCGAAACACTGTGGACGCTATTCTTCCAGCGCCGCCGCGAGGAGCAGATCGCCTCCGTCAACGACATTATTCCGCGCGACCGCTTCAACAACGAAGGACGGCGCGAGTGGGGCATCCCCGGTCGCACCCTCGATGCCGTCCTCGACCACATCGAGACCGGCCACGTGGCGCGGCTGGAGTACCCGGTGCGATCGTCCTTCTCTCGCCGCCGCGGCAGTTCCTGGATGCCACGGCGAATGGACCCGGGGTCGTCCTCGTCGTCAGGCTCTGGCTCGCCGGCCCTCCACCCCGTCAGGCCCGAGCCGGAGGGGACCCCTCTCGTGCGTCACGCTCGCAGCGGCGCCCTCGTCATCAACGAGCCCTCACCGCCTGCGAAGGCACCGGCGAGGCGCTCCCTGCGCCTGGTCTAGCCGAAGCCCGAGACGGGCTTGCTCCCCGTGAAGCCGGAGCACGTCGACATGGTGGCCCCCGACGACGAGTCTGCCCTCAAAATGGGCGAAGAAGGACTAAGCTCGCGAGCAGGTGCACCACCAGCGCCGGGCGTGGAAGGAGCTCCGGGCCCGTCGCCGTGCCGAGGCCCGTCGCCGCGCCGAGGAAGGCGGCGTCATCGTCATCGACAACGACGACGAGGGCGAGGCCGGGCCGTCAAGCGCCCCGCCATGTGTCGGCGACCCCGGCCAGGGCTGCAGCAGGGACGTCGCAGGCGAGGCGCGCGACGACGACGACGGCGGCGGCAACTACACCCGCTTCTACATGCTTCTCGACATGTAGACGACGGCGGCGGCGGCGACGGCTAGCTAGGCTAGTTTGTTTTTTAAGTTAGGTGTGTTTTTACGTTTTTTGTACAAATTTCGATGAAGTTTGGCCGAGTTCCTGCAAAAAATCGTTGAGTTTGCAAAAAAATGAAACGAACTTCGCCGAACGCGCGGCGACCGTGGTCCTGTGACTGGGAGCGAACCGAACCCCAGGGACCAATCTAGCGCCGGTTCGCCCCCAGGCCGCTCTTTTTCGGTGCCTTGAGGGGCCGGACGGCTGGAGATGCTCTTATACCCGTCATGGACCCTGGCGGTAGCAAAAGGGTCAGATCCCGAAATGTAGCTATATTTATCAATAAATAGCAGGTGGTAGCACAATGGGCAAACTTTTTTAGTTGAACACAATGTTAATTATTATGGAAAGATTCAATTCTTTGCTGATTTCCCCCTACGATAATTTTATTTATTCTTACTGAAGGTGCTTATATTTAATTCAGTAGAGCACATGTATAGCCTGTGAAGTTTTTCTATGACACCTGTAGTTTTTATGCACTTATATTACTTCATTTTTTCTTATACGTATGTTTCTGTTTTCTTATTTTCACTTAGGGGTTCCATACCAAATAAGTCAGCATAATTCTTCAAGCCGAAAGCAGATGAAGCTTTCTGCTTTCTTTTCTGAGAAACAAAATGGAATGCGGCATCAGGGCAATCAAAATGATGAAAACAAAGACCTTGAGTCTTGTGAATAGGAAGGGCCATTACTGAATGTGGAGGTAGCAGAAGACTCACTATCCTCAGATGAACATGGAGTTCCATTAATGAAAATGGAGGTAGCAGAGGACTCACTATCCTCAGATGAACATGGAGTTCCATTAATGAAAATTGAGGTAGCAGAGGACTCACTATCCTCAGATGAACATGGAGTTCCATTAATGAATGTGGAGATAGGAGCGGACTCACTATCCTCAGATGAACATGGAGTTTCAACATTTGAAGAACGAGATGGTGAAGATATTGCAGTGGATGAGGATGATAATGACTGTAAAATAGCATTTTCAGAAAGTATGGATAATGACATGGATGCTGAACTTCATGTGGCTCAGTCTCCTGATGCTACTTCAAGGTGTTCAGATGTATGCGGTACAGTCTCTGTGCGCGGCCATTTGTCAATTTGTTCATTGGAGAAAGATACAGCTAAATCTTCTAGCCGATCACATTCAACCCTGACAGATCCTAATTTTGTAGAGAATTATTTCAAGGCATGTTACTCAAACAATTTGCCATCATCGATGTTCCGTTTTCATACTTGTTACACTATTCTTGGCATGCTGTGGTTACTCAAACAAGTTGCCACTGAAGTCTCGAAAATATTCTCTTTTAAAGGAATCACATTTATGTCCAAGTCCTGTTCTTGTGTTGGTAAGGATTGGACAGAATGCAATCTTGTGTGCAGTAACTGTATATGGAGGGGTGGTTTGAGGTCTCATTAATAATTTCTGAAGCTCGTAATTACTGAGATGCTTTGGTGCTTCTATTTCATTATAATATCAGATACCTTATCATAAATGTGATGTTGCATTTTTTTTGTCACACTGATTATTTTTACATTGACCTTACTTGGTACTATAGCATTCTCGACTGCATTTCATTGGGACTTGGCGAAATCGCTACCGCAAGCGCTTCTCAAATTTACCTGGAGCTAAAAGCAGTAAGGGCAACAATGATCATTCAGGGAAGAAGAAACCAATCATTCATATTGATATGGTAATCTTGTTAACATGTTATCCTTTTTGCTAGCTGTACAAACAAATTGTACTTTTATACTGCTGAATTTGGTCGTGAAGATTTTTTTTGCTTTGCACTATATTTCGCTGTATAATTAGGCATTTCACTTTGTGACCTTTAGAATCCAGGTTTAGTTATGCCATGCTTATGAGTTAGGAGTCCTTGATCAGTGACCAGTCACAGTTTTGCAATTTGGTTTTTAAATATCATAATGAATGTAACAAGCGTGGTAAATTGAAATTCTACTTCTAAAGGACACACCATCTTTTGAGAGGAATGTGCTGAAAAAGAGCTAAATACCACTAACCATGACTTAGTTCTCCATGTCATTGGATTCTGGGAAAAAAAACATCCACATAGACTAACAGGTAAGCAGCAAATCAGATCTTTAAAACTTCAGTCCAAGCTACACATTTCAGTCAATAGTTGAATTAATACTCACAGAAGACTGAAGATCAATATTTTCTCAGTTGCTTATCTTGATCCTGGGCATAACCTTTCTGCAGATTCATTACTGTATTTTGGTACCTGCTATTATCAGACGCATGCCAGAGCTATTTGCATCATAGTTGTTATCTTGACATTTTACACATTTTCCCGCAATTCCAGGACTGCTTTTTTGTATCCGTCGTCATCAGAAATAGGCCAAAGCTGCACGATAAGCCGGTAGCAGTTTGTCACTCTGACAATCCTAAAGGAACTATAGGAATATCATCTGCAAACTACCCTGAACGAAACTATGGTGCATTTATTTTTATTGGAAATCACAACTGGAGCTTAAAATCTTGTTACTATGGACACGTCTAAGTACTTATGTGTTCTCTTTTGTGGGTTCCAGGGATAATGGCTGGCATGTTCGTTAGAGATGCCGAAGCTTGGTGCCCTCACCTAACGGTTGTTC
This sequence comes from Triticum dicoccoides, assembly GCF_002162155.2. Taxonomy (NCBI): domain Eukaryota; kingdom Viridiplantae; phylum Streptophyta; class Magnoliopsida; order Poales; family Poaceae; genus Triticum; species Triticum dicoccoides. Next base: position 581,987,557 of record NC_041393.1, read on the forward strand.
CTTATGACTTCGATGCATACGGAGAGGTTTATAGTTTACTACGACGGTCAGTTCGCCTTCAACTTCTGTCTGGACACTCCCTTTGTTATAGTGAGATATTGGTATGGAATTGTTATAGGTCGCGGACCAGTTCTATGGTATTTTGCATAAATATTGCACTAAGGTTCAGGTTTGTACTGTATTTTCCTTTGATTACTCAGCATGTATTCATGTCAATAAAATCCTGGCACTGTGATTGTCACACTTGCACCCAGAAGTCTAACAAAGTTATTTAGGGTTTGAGCTGCGATGAAGCTTTTTTGGATATGACGGAATGCTCACACGATAATCCCGAGGAAGTTACAGAGAGAATGAGAAATGAGATTTTTGGTACAACAAAGTGTACTGCCAGTGCAGGTATTGCTGAAAACAGGTTCCTAGCCCGACTAGCCACCAGATCTGCAAAGCCGAACGGGCAGTTATTTATTTTATCTGAGAAGGTATGCGTCCATGTTAATCGTGCCTATCCTTAGATTTGTAAGATACTAATACCTCCGTCCGGGATTTTTAGCTCGGCCAGCAACTCAGCGAGGTCCGGCTTTACTAGGCCGCATGCAAGAAAACTAATTAAAGAAGTACTGCATTCAAATAAAGTAATGAAGGAGGGAGGCGTGAGAAGGTGTACTATGTGCGTGCAGCGGTCAGTTACCCTGAAAAGGAGCGAGGCGTGCAGCTTTTTGCTGCATGGAACTATATTAATTTGCGACAATCTAGCTAGTCTTCTCGTTTTTCATCCCGTCTTGGTACGAGATTTTCGGTGGACGGAGGTAGTAGTTCCATTCCATGTACCAGGTTAGTAAAAATGAGTTCCTGTTTGGAACAACAATTTTGTAGGAATATGAAAGAATTTCCCTGTCTCCTACATATTTCTGGCACTTAAAAAACGAGCCATCAAAGTTGATTACAACTGTGAAGTCAACTACACAAGCTTGTTGGCTAAGAAAGTGCATGTTCTGTTATTTAGAAAATCTTACCTGTAATTTGTTAGATCGAACTACACCTTAAGGTGCTAATGGCTATTCAGCTGGAGAGTATGAGATAAATGAACAACCTTGAGAATCTGTGACTGTGTGCCATGTAAATCTTTTGTGAAAATATTTTCGATCTGCTTCACAGCTTCAGGTTACTGATTTTACTTTAGTCTTTGCATACAGTTCAATCTAATTCAGTACATTTAATTAGTGCAAGTATTTGCTTTATTCATCATGGCACAGTTTCTTTTGACCTGCTCAATCAACTATTGTTTGGTCTAAGAGCAACGTTATTACAGGTTGATGATTATTTGAGTACCCTAAAGATTATATCATGCATTGCCATATCTGTGATTTGGAGCTTTGTACATATGCTTTCTTTACTGATTTTATTCAATTAGCTTTACTAGCGTGCAAACATTTCTTACGTAGGATGCTCTCAATAAGGACTTCGGAAAAAAGATCAGTAATATGATATGGAATTATTGCAGAGGAATTGATCATTCAGTTGTTGAATCTGTTCAGGTAGAAGCATCCTAGTTATTTTTCTGTTCTGAGAACATACACCTGTATTGTCAAGGCCATAACTTTCTTGCAGGGTGACATGCAAATTTGATGCCTGTTTTGTGTTAAAGGTTGCATAACTAAGAATGCTATCTTGAAACTGCACACTGTTAATTCATTTGTTGCAAACACCTCAAACTAACTTCATTTATGTTGTTTTCTCACAAATTGATTTTGTAGACAGGAAGTATGCCTTGTGAATACAAGAAACAACAGTCCCCCTGAAATTCTAAAAACTGTTTTTGTTCCGTACACGTGTCCTGTCTTTTGGAAGGAATTAATTACGTGAGGGATGCATGCCTTCAGTATGAATTCAGATTAATATTGGTAATTTCGTGCATGTTGTACTAAAATGCCGTAGACATTTTTTTCTTACAGATGTACAAAATGTCGTAATGTTCCTTTGGCATAATCTCCTCTTATCGATTGTTGCTATTGGATACAAAAGTCATAAGGGAAATGAAATATACATATTAATTATTTTACTTTACAGTATTGTGTGCCTCCTGCATATATCGATTGCACTATTTTTTGCTTTATTTTGAT
>NC_041393.1:581990228-582020191 GCF_002162155.2 Triticum dicoccoides
CAGCTTCTGCGTAGCATGGATTATTTGCTGAAATACAACTGTGTCATATGGCATCGCTTCAGTAATATCTGAAGATAGAGGACACAATCAGACATGCTAGGACTAACATGGTCTCCAAGAATAATAGTTATTTCTTTCTTTTGAACTGCGTTAGCTGTTGACATGGGCGCATTTTTCTTCTTATCGGGATTCAACGGTTTGATTTTATTTATCACTGATACCTAACTGGCACAGTTTTCCGGTAATATTTTTCTTTTGGAATTGAATAACCTGATATATTTAAATCTTTTTGGCACCCAAATGATACAGGAAACAATATCTGTGGGTGCCGAAGTCAATTGGGGAGTCAGATTTAACGAGAACAAAGATGTATGCCCCTTTTATATTTTTCTCCTGTGTATTATTTTAATGCTGCACCTTTTCGTGTTTAATATTTTTATGTTTATTTGCAGGCTGATAATTTTCTAGTCAACCTCAGCAAGGAGGTTTCTTTACGCTTACAAGGATGTGGACTACAGGGCCATACTATTACCCTTAAGGTTCTTTGGGCTGACTCAACACACTTTTCTCTCCATTTCTTGCCAGTTGATAGAAGGTTCATAACCATATGTTCCACCTTGAAGGTGAAAACAAGAAGGAAAGGGGCTGGAGAAACACTAAAATTTATGGGGTGTGGTGACTGCGAACCATGAGTCGTTCTACCACGGTAAGGGTTAAATAGTACATTTGAATATATAGAGTTGTGTCACTGTGTTGTAGTCTTAGTTTTCTTTTGTCTTTCTGTTTGAACTTGCTGTTCTGTCTCATTGTGTTGTAATGTTGACCATTTTTGGCAAGGGTTTGACAATTAGTTTTCCTGTAAAATGAGTTATCAGTTCTTATTGCATATGTCCCGTTATTGTATTTTGCACCATGTGATTTCTTTTATCGCTACTGTTTTACCTTTCTTTCTTTTCCTTTGCTGTTTCAAAGATCACAGGTGCAACTGACAATTTACTCACCCTTCAGAGAATTGCAAGACATTTGTTTGCAGCTTTGCATGTTGGTAAGTTCGATATATTCTCCTCATCTTATATACACCGCTGTAGACTGCCATACGTCTGTTTAAGTAGCCTTTTTTCGTGGTTACTTTGTTGAAGACTAAGTTCTATAATGCCATTTTCTAGATGTGAAGGAAGTTAGGGGAGTTGGACTAAAAATGTCGAAGCTTGAGCATGCAGATTTAGTTCGGGGAGGTATCTTCTAACTATTCAATTCCTTAACACCCTTTTGGGCACAGTATACATGTTGCTGCACTGTTTATGTAACTACCTTTTTCTCTAACACGCTTCTAAATGCGTGTCGTTGTGTATTAGAACACCAAGAAGACATGGTGTTTATTTAACAATGTTTTCTAAAGGTACTCTCGGGTAGTATTGGTTTTAAGAGAAAAGACAAGCATCAAAGGTTCCTTTCCAGGGCACTAATGCAATAAGTCAATAACGTTTATCTCTTCCACCACCCTTATGATAGCTTGCTCCAGTACGTCTCAAATGATTTGTGCTAAAATAACATTGACAAAGCAGTTCAAATACTATCTCTAGGTTGCAATGCTGATAAATTTCTGCCAAATGATAAGTGCGCTTCACGTTCTTCTTTCCCTGTTGCTTACCTGATTTTATGAATGCTTGTCTGTTATCTCCTTATGTTTTTTATTTTTAATTAAGCACCACAAGGGAATATGCTTAAGTCATGGGTTGGTTCATCATCTGAGAAGCTCAAGAAACAGTGCAGTGAGAGAACCTGCTTTCTTAAGAACAGTGATGATGCAGGTATTGGGCATTTCTATTTATCATATCAAGGTGTTGTTTTCCATCATGTAGCAAATGCATTATTTGATGTTGCTTTATGTGCTTACTTAGATTTGAATTTGCAAATTTTCCATTCTATGGATTTGTTTAAAAGATTTTTGACTTGCCAGAGATCTTGTAGGAACCAGTGAGGTGCGAAATCTCGGAAGCTCCAGACCATTATTTACAGGTGTTGCATCCCACTCGTCAAAGGTGAACCTTACAGGTGGTAGGTCTACCAGAGTTCATGCCGTTGAGTTGCCACCACTATCAGAACTTGATTTGGAGGTCCTCAAGAACCTTCCTCCAGAGATAATATCTGAAATGAATGACATTACAAGGGAGAATTGCATGGTTTTCTGTGCATGAGAAGCAGCGATGAAGGCAAGGAAAGCAACTCAAAATCTCGTGTTTTATCTGCCGTTAACCAGAACTCTGTACCTGTTAGTAATGCAAGGTTGCACCAATATGAGGAGCGCACTGACTCCATGCGTTTGGAAAAGCGGAATAATATTAAGGTGAGATGATCACTACACTAAAACTGGAAACAGAGTGGAAGCACTAGTCAAATCTTCTACTTTTTTATTCCTATTTTGAACCATTCCTCGAGTATTCTAATTGTTGCATTATTCCCATAGGGGGCATCAGATGAGGAAGTTCAAACTGCCCATGCTTCGTGCTCAAGAGCCAATGAATTGATTGATACAGAAAGTGTCACACGGCTTGATTTCGTGCCTAATTCTCTAAGCCAGGCAGACTTCACAATTTTGCAGGAATTACCTGAGGATGTCAAGGCTGATTTGTTCAATGTGCTTCCATTACATAGGTCAATAGATCCTACATGCCACACTTCAAATGTTACTAAAAATAAATCTCTGAAGAATGGAGGAACCGGTGATCCAAAAAATCCAGTGATTTGCGTTTTGCCAGGAAGTTCTGAGAAATGGGCCGAACAGTTCAGAGTTAGTAGTTCCCTACTGTTGAAAGCTATTGTAGAGCAACACGCAAATTCTATCTCCAGTCAACCTTTATCTTCAATTTTGGAGCATGCTGCTTCCCTCCTCCCTCTGTGTCCTACCTCAGGTAGCGAAGAATGGAATGACACACTCTCCCGACTCTCTGTTCTTCTTACAGTGTATATACACCTGAAAGTTGATTCTGATATTGAAGAGCTGTACAAATGTTTCCTTCTTTTGAAATGGTAAAGTGTACTGTTCGAGTAAAAAGGAGTAAATCATACAGCCATTTAATCATCATTAGATATGTATTTGTTGGGAAATTGTTGCAAACCAAGATGTGCATACTTAGTGAACATGAACTGGTATAAATGTTGTAGTTAGTCTCTCTCACGATGAGGACGGGTATTCATGAAGCCATGTCTTATTATTAATCACTGAACTTTCCCATTGTAGGTTCTCTTCAGCATCTGAGCTTTTCTGGAATTGCACAATAGCATTCTTCCTTTACTACAGGTAAAATTTACATGTTCAATGTTATCATTTTGTTTGTGGACGACATTGTTAAGATTTACCTCTGTATTTGTTATGGCTAGCCTTTGGGTCCTTTGCTTTATCACCTTTGGCTTTCACGAACATGAGGAATAAACTACCTTAGTTTTTAGATGGAACCAGATAGTTGTTCACCTTCATCTTGGTTCTGATCATAAAGTTTTTTTAGTTTTTTCTATTCAAGCTTTAAAGGTCCACTACATTTTGAAATATGAGTAATTTGCGCTGCATTTACACAAATTTGCAAGCTGGATGCAGGTAGACGCATCAATTCAGCAATTCAGATTCTGGACATTTTTGTCCTCAAACTTGTCAAACCGATCGAGTGAAAGCCCATCCGAGTAACTGTTTTGTCCTTTTTGTAGGATTCCATCACTCAGCATTATGGTGGGACACTGCCTCTCTAGTTTGAAGTTCAGTTATTGCCTACCATTTGGCGATAGAAAGGATATAGAGGTGCTTGGGGGTCTCTGCTCTTGTTTATCAGTGGTGACCATGGAGTGTGATGACTGGCTCTCCTGGTCCAAGCATATGAACCGAATCAGGGTTCTGAATGAAGTGGAAATCATGTACACCTGTAAATAGTACTGTACTTCTAAATGAAAGGCACCACGAGCTTGCATTTCGTTCTTTGTAACATAGCCTTTTCTTTGAAATACCTTGGTGTGATGACTGGCTCTCTTGGGTTGGAATGCGAACATTCTCGCCACGCCATGTATAAAAGGGGAATCATGTACACCTGTAAATATTATCCTTTTTTTTGCGAGAACTGTAAATATTACTTCTACATGAAAGATAGCACGAGCTTGCATTTTGTTCTTTGTAACATAGCCTTTTCTACATTAAAATTAAAATACCTCGCTATGAACAGAAGAAGGCAAAAGCTGATATACGCTGGTCCATATTTTGCTGCTGCTTTGTATGCAATCTGTGTTGAGTACAATTCAACTTGCAAACCTCAGAAAAGATTCATCTTTTTCTGAATGTATATCACGGTTATGTCGTACATATGTAGTTTTATATCAAGAACAGCAAGGGAAGAATTTTGTCAATTTTGGTTGAATTCCAATTGCAACTTGGACTGCAAGTCTGAACATTCTTTTCGAAAAGGGGCAAGACCCCAGCCTCTGCAAGTCTGAACATGGACATGAGAACTCAAAATTGCAAAAGGGCAGAATTATATAATTCATCAACTTCTTTGCAGATTTCAGGAGATTTTTAACACTAAATCTCTCTTTCAATTTCATTAACTTCTTTCGATTACAGAGCATACGAGCTACGAGCAACTGCATTGCAGTAGTGCTACTTACAACTACAGTATGCCATGTTCGAGTCTTCGAGAAGAAGGATATACTACTACATAAAAGTGACCTAAAAAGTGACCAGGGCACTAGTTCTGGATCAACTGTTTTCTTGACTAGAGCTACACAACACGTGAAGCTGCGTCGTCCGGACCGAGAAGGTCTTCTTGACCATGGAGCTGGTGCACCCCCTGATTGGCTGCATCATCTTGGGCGCCTGCACCAACTGCGTCTTGCGCCGCCGTTTGACGTCCTCTGCTTCCTGGTAACCCTGGCGGAGCTTGCGCTTCGCGGCTTCGATCTTCTCCTCCGAGCAGAACCCGGCTCGGTCACCGTCGGCGAAGCTGGCGGCGGGATCTGACGCCTTTTTGATGATTTCCGCCAACCGCTTGATCTTGGGAGGTCGCTTCGTCTTTGCGTCAGGATCGGCGGAGGCATGTTGCTGGCCGCCAGCCGCCTTGGGCCGCGGCAGCTTCTTCACGGGCGTGGCTGGTGTGACCTTGGCGCCGTCGACCTCGTTCTGGACGGAGGCCTCCCACCCGCTCACGATGCCGCGCGCGAGGAGGCGGACGCGCTCCGAGTCGTGCTCCCGCAGCGCGCGCACAGACTCGCCGAGCTCCGTGGAGACGGGCGCCTCTGGCGTTGATGGAACCAGCCTCAGCGTCTCGAGAGACTCCGCCATGATGTCGTCGAGAATCCGGCAGATGCGCTCCGCCTGGTCGTCGTCGGCGGCGCTGCAGAGCCGTCCCAGCAGGTTCCCCCTCGCGCGCCGGAACACGTGGCGGGAAAACTGGTCGGGGTCGGCGGCCTCGATGGCGGCGTCCACGGGGTCGAAGGCGCCGTAGAAGCTCTGCCACCGGCGGAGCATCTGCGCGGCCATGGCGGCGCCTTTTCCGCGAGCTCCTGATCGATCTTGGATTGGATTGGATGGAGAGGTTGGGAGGACTGGATGGAGAAATTGGGAAGGAAGATGGCGATCGCCTACCACGAGGCCTTCAATGGAGCTTATATCTCCCGCCGAGGCGGTGGCCGTACTCCAGTCGGACGCGAGCAGAGCGCCACTCCCGGTCGAAATCGGAATCCGATTGAACAGCGGCAAACGCGCTCCACGCGTTGCGCGCGCGCCACGAGAACTTGCCACGCACCAGCAGCGGGGGCGGGAACCCCATGGCCACCGTCTCGCGAATCGCCGGTGCTGAAGCCGCCATTGGCGCCATGATCGATGACCACGCCGCCGGCTCCGCAAGAGACGGCGCATCGGGAGCACCGAGGACTACGAGCTGACGGGCGTGCTCGGGGAGGGCGGCTTCGGCGTCGTCGTCAAGGCGCGGACGTCGCACTCAAATGCCTCACCCGCTCACCGTGCTACTGCCCACGCGCTCCACCGCGACTTGCTGCGTGAAGCGTACTACCTCGCGGCGTGTCGCGGCCATCCCTCCGTCGTCGGCTTGCACGGCATCGCGCGGGACCCCCGCACCGGGCAGTGCAGCCTCGTCCTGGAGCACGTCGGCCCGAGCCTTGGCCACGTTCTGCGTGGTCGCCGCCGGCCGTTCGTGGACGAGGAGACGCGCCACATCATGCGGCAGCTCCTGAGCGGGGCCGGGAGGATGCACGAGCATGGCATCGTCCACCGGTACATCAAGCCCGGGAACATCCTCGTCGGCGGCGAGGGCATGGTAAAGATATGCGATCTCGGGCTGGCCATTTCCATGGTGAGCGCGGCCAGGCCGGCACGCTCTGGTACATGGCTCGCGAGATGCTCCTGGGGAGGCCAGACTACGACGAGCTCGTCTGCTCGTGGACGCTTGGTCGCTCGGCTGCGTCATGGCGGAGCTATTCGCCGGCGAGCTATTGTTCCCTGGCCACAGCGCGACCGACCAGCTCCAATCTTCCGCGTGCTCGGCGGCACGTGTATGGCATCCACTGACGACCCCCATTCTACCTCATCGCCTGGAAGTGCATTTCCATTCCTCCGATGTACAAAGATGATTTACTTTGTAATGTATATTTACGAATTTACTGCCAGGGACGAACGCGCCTAGTAAGCAAACTAGTGGTTGGGACACGTCCTGGGCGTGTTTCTTAGACTGTCCGGCGCGCATCTATCATGCTTATAATCTTTAAACTTATGTACTACTTCCGTCCGGATTTATTGGTCCATATTGGGCGTGTTTGGTTGCCTGGATGGCTCTAGCCTGCATCGCATGGGGGATCCTGGGTGAGTGTGGCCTGGTTGAGCTGATGCAAAGATGAACTAAGATGTGTGTTTGGTAGACTGCATGATATGAGTACATGAGAGATGCTATGTACACCAGATTTTGTTTGGTTGACTGCATTTGACCATAATTATGCTAACTTTTCTCTTCCAATTTCCATCACTCCAACTGGATCTGGTGATTCCATGGACAAAAACAACAACTAAGACTAGCCTGAACTGAAATCTGAACCAAAGCTTAAGTTTCAATTTTATTGATCACAAATTTCTCAAAAACATCAAAGCCTCAACTGAATCTGAACCAACCAAAACTCAAGCAGCAGAGACCAAGCGGATGAAGAGGAGACGGCGACAAGATGGCTGAGAAGATGGGTAGCCGGGAGGAGATGCGGTGGCGCAGTTTGAAGGGAGAAACGCGGCGCCAGATGGCAGTTGCGGCTCGCGACATGCAGATGCTCCCCTCCCTCCTTTGTCCTCTCGAGCGGTAGCGGGTGGCGCGGTAAGCTCCGGCGAGCTCGTCGGCAGGGTCGGGTGTGCGCGGCTATGGCGGAGTTCGGCGGCGCTGAGGCGGCGGCAGAAACCGACGATGTGGAGGGGGGAGGCGAGCCCCCGGCGTGGGCGTGGAGTAGCGCCGACGACAGAGATAGGACCAATGGCGAGCGAGGTAGCTCCGACCAGCTTAGACGGCGGCGGCGGCGGCGGGTTGTTGTGCTCGAGTCGATGCGTGCGAGAGAGAGAAAGAGGAAAGGGAGCGCGAGATTGCTGTCGAGGCGTGCGGGCCTGGCTCCCGGATACGCTCGATTCCTGCGTTCCCCTCAGCCTGGCTGAGAGGGCTCTTTTGCACAGGTCGGGCCAGGCCGAGGAGGCTACACAGGTAACCAATCACGCTGATTTTTGCATCACGGGTGCGAGCCACATGCGAGCCAGTCATCCAAACACGCCCATTGTATTTTGTGCCAAATTTTGACCATAGATGAAACTAACAAAATGTTCACATATGTCACCAGACATTATATTTTTGAAAACTATGTTCAAATACGAATCCAATGAAATAATTTTTCTTGACATGCATTAACAATTTGTTAGTTAAATCTTTAGTCAAAATTTGACACAAACTACAAAAAGGACCTATAACCCAGGACGGAGGCAGTACAGTTATTTGAATATTGAATATAGGTGAATATGGTATCTTTGAACTAATGCAATATGCAACTATACGAGTAACCTGTAAAATAGAATATGACCTCAAATATTTCAGACCAACTTTCTTATATAGCACATAACCTTCCTAGGGAAACATGTCAACCAAATATATTTAGGATCAGTAGGCATCATTAATAAACGTAACAAAAAAAATTATGTAGGTGAGGTCATCTCGACCTTCCATGTAAATCAGCACAAAAGGATATACTACGTCAGATGACAAGAATAAGAAACAAATGGAAAGGAAAGACCATATGTGTATTGACTCTGAGTTTCTTGATTGTGTACATTTCATCAACTCAAAATTATGTTGAGTGGAGTTATCCTTTTTTTTTATCCGCAACAAGGAAAACCTAAAATCAATAGATGAAACATTGCATAGTGAGCTTTTTCTTTGCACAATTATCGGGTTATCTGCAGCAGGAAAAAACATAAAATCCAGAGTATAAGAATTCCTCTAGACAAAACACATACCAAAAATTGAGCAAAAGAAAAGCATATGAAACTATATTGATGTTGCAGAACTGACATGTTCTTTTCACTAAATCAGCTACAACACACACTAATATGCAAGAACAGTTGATGCAAAAATCGTCTCACCTAAACTTTCATGAGAGCTGTATAATTTCTACCTATATATGTCAAACTGAAGCAGACATAACTCATATAGATTGAAGGAAAGCTGCCATCCATGCCTGGCAAATTCACAGTTTTGCATAACCGAAACATCTACTTTAGTAATTATCATGTTTATGGATCTTTGTGAGGAATAAAACATACATGCATACCTTTGGGATACAAAGGAAGCATGCTAAATAATAGTTGTTGCGAACATAACATTGGCTGAACCAATAGCTACCTATCGGGAGTGGCCATATAAGTATATATCATCGCCATCAGTCCTTGCCAACATGTAAACCACCGAGTCAATAGTAAATGGTGTTCTAGAGTTGATGCTAACTAATTCTGCATAGGCAATGCTTCAGCAAACATTATGCAATATACAAACAAATAAATTAGTAATCTATTGTTAATCTAGGACAAAGTGAAATTACCTGAAAAGAAAGCATTACAAAAGAAAAAATAACCAGCTGATAGCAATCTCATGGCATCGACAAAGAAATGTTAATGAGCATGAACATCGGTAAAAGAAAGTGTTGCAAAACCGCCTCTAGAAAAACCCATAACAAGTAGCAGTAAAAGGAACTCTAAAACTGTACATACATCTCTAGTAGAGTACAAAAGACAGATGTAAAATAATCAGAGGGAACTTCAATTTAAACTCCTGATTTAGTTGCAATAGAGAGGAAACTTGAATTAAAATCCCTAATTCAGTAACAACACACATATTTGTTGTGAACTTCTTTGAGCTAGACTCTGTGTATTTCTGTGAGCTAGACTTCGGAAGTGAACAATTTTTGCAGGGTTCATCTAGACCTGTGCATGAGCAGCCTAGCCCGGAGGCCCGATCCCGAAAGTCCGACATTCGGGCCGGGCTCGGGCTCCATTTTCCCGCTCGAAGCCCGGCCTAAAAACCCGAAAAAAGCCCCAAATGCCCATAAATCTATATTTTATTTGAAATATAGGTATAGTTTATTATTTTAATACCCTAAATGATATTATTTTAATTGGAAAATATCACTGTTCATGTGCTTCGGGCCAGGCTGGGCCTGGGCTTGGGATTTTTGCTTCGGGCTTTTATGAGCCTGGCCCGAAACCCGTCCCGGCCCGAGGAATAATCAGGTTTACGTTCATCTGTGCAGGTGCAGAGTTCATAAATGAACATTATAACCTATCCCCCCCAGCCCCTACGTCGCTCCTAGGGGTGAGTTGGGTGGCGAAACACTAGCCGCCAACCAAGCCCCCACCTTCCCCTTCCTCCCGTCGTCGCCGCCGAAGGATGCCGACGGGTGAAGCCCTCGTCGGTGGACGGCAGCAATGGGCCCCTCGTTTGCATGCTCGCTCGCTATTGTTGGGCACACTAGAGCGGCGAGAGCAGGCAGGGGAGGTCGAGATGGCGCGGTTCACATGTGCGGTGTAGCTGCCATGGCGTCGGCTAGCCGCTGCAGCGAGCGGCAGAGCTGCGGGTGCCCAGACCTGGGCCGCACTGGCCTACCTTGACCCGTGTCAACCACTCTGCCCTCACGCATGTTGGGGAACGTAGCATGGAAAACAAAAAATTTCTACGCGCACATAAGGTCTATCCATGAAGATGCATAGCTACGAGAGGGGAAAGAATCTACATACCCTTGTAGATCGCTAAGCAGAAGAGTTTATCACGCGGTTTATGTAGTCGTACTCTTCGCGATCCGATCACGATCCAACCGATCTAGTGCCGAACGGACGGCACCTTCGAGTTTAGCACACGTGCGGCTTGATGACGTCTCCTCCTTCTTGATCCAGCAAGCGGGAGAGCAGAAGTGGATGGGATCACAACCAACATGACAGCGTGGTGGTGATGGTGGTGGTGGAGCACCAACAGTGCTTCGCTAAGTGTCGCCAGGAAGAGGCAGTGGAACTACAGAGTAACGGGAGAGAGAGGGGCGCCAAGGGCTTGGTGTGACCTCTTGGGGCACCCCTCCCCTCTATATATAGGTGGAGGGGCGTGGAAAACAACCCCTCCAAGCCCTATTGCCCAACTATGGGGAAGAGGACTTGGACTCCAAGTCCAATCCTATTCCTACTAGGACTCCTTCCTTTTTGCCTTCCCTAGCCACATGGGCTTTTGAGGACTTGGTGCGCCTAGCTCAATAAGGCCAGGTGCCTCCCCGCATCCCATGCTAGCCCTTAGGTCGTGGTGGACCCACTTGTGGACTTACGGACCCCTCCGGAATCCTCCGGAACCTTCTGGAAGCTTTCAGGTACAATACCGAAAAAACTGCACCTTTTTCCGGAACCCAAAATATGACTTCCCATATATAAATATTTACCTCCCGACCATTCCGAGACTCCTCATGACGTCCGAGATCTCATCCAAGAGTCCAAACAATATTTGGTTACCACTCATCAAATATCCCAATACTACTCTAGTGTCAATGAATGTTAAGCGTGCGACCCTGTGGGTTCGGGAATTATGTAGTCATGACCGAGAAACCTCTCCGGTCAATAACCAATAGCGGGACCTGGATGCCATATTGATTCCTACATATTCCACGAAGATCTTTTTTGGTTGAAACTTTATGACAACATGCATAATTCCCTTAGTTTGTCGGTATGTTACTTGCTTGAGATTCGATCGTCGGTATCTCTATACCTAGTTCAATCTCGTCAGTGGCAAGTCTCTTTACTCGTTCCGCAATACATCGTCTTGTAACTAACTGCTTATTCACTTTTCTTGCAAGCTTCTTGTGATGTTGTATTACCGAGAGGGACCAAAGATACATCTCCATCATACAGAGTGACAAATCCCAATCTCGATTCACGCCAACTCAACAGACACCTTTGCAGATACCTGTAGATCATCTTTATGATCACCCAGTTACGTTGTGACGTTTGACAGCACAAAATGTATTCCTCCAGCATCCGGGAGTTGCATGATATCATGGTCAAGGGAATATGTATTTTACATTAAGAAAGCAGTAGCAAAAACCGAACATCATATGATATGCTAACGGATGGGTCTTGTCCATCACATCATTCTTCTAATGGTGTGATCCCGTTATCAAGTGACAACACATGTATATGGTTAGGAAACCTTAACCATCTTTTGATCAATGAGCAAGTCTAGTAGAGGCTAACTAGGGACATTGTGTTGTCTATGTATCCACACATTTATGTGAGTTTCCGATCAAAACAATTCTAGCATGGATAATAGACGTTTATCATGGAGAGGGAAATATGTTAATAACTAATCTATTATTGCCTCTAGGGCATATTGTTGGAAATATGCCCTAGAGGCAATAATAAAAGGATTATTATTATATTTCCTTGTTCATGATAATTGTCTATTATTCATGCTATAATTGTGTTATCCGGAAATCGTAATACATGTGTGAATACATAGACCACAACATGTCCCTAGTAAGCCTCTAGTTGACTAGCTCGTTGATCAACAGATAGTCATGGTTTCCTGACTATGGACATTGGATGTCATTGATAACAGGATCACATAATTAAGAGAATGATGTGATGGACAAGACCCAATCCTAAGCATAGCACAAGATCATGTAGTTCGTTTGCTAGAGCTTTTCCAATGTCAAGTATCTTTTCCTTAGACCATGAGATCGTGTAACTACCGGATACCGTAGGAGTGCTTTGGGTGTACCAAACGTCACAACGTAACTGAGTGACTATAAAGGTACACTACAGGTATCCCCGAAAGTGTCTGTTGGGTTAACACGGATCGAGACTGGGATTTGTCACTCCGTATGACAGAGAGGTATCTCTGGGCCCACTCAGTAATGCATCATCATAATGAGCTCAAAGTGACCAAGTGTTTGGTCACGCGATCATGCATTACGGTACGAGTAAAGTGACTTGCCGGTAACGAGATTGAACGAGGTATTGGGATACCGACGATCGAACCTTGGGCAAGTAACGTACCGATTGACAAAGGGAATTGTATACGGGGTTACTTGAATCCTCGACATCGTGGTTCATCCGATGAGATCATCGAGGAGCATGTGGGAGCCAACATGGGTATCCAGATCCCGCTGTTGGTTATTGACCGGAGAGTCATCTCGGTCATGTCTGCGTGTCTCCCGAACCCGTAGGGTCTACACACTTAAGGTTCGGTGACGCTAGGGTTGTAGAGATATTAGTATGTAGTAACCTGAAAGTTGTTCGGAGTCCCGGATGAGATCTCGGACATCACGAGGAGTTCCGGAATGGTCCGGAGGTGAAGAATTATATATAGGAAGTCAGGTTTTGGCCATCGGGAAAGTTTTGGGGGTCACCGGTATTGTACCGGGACCATCAGAAGGGTCCCGGGGGTCCACCGGGTGGGGCCACCTATCCCGAAGGGCCCCATGGGCTGAAGTGGGAGGGGAACCAGCCCCTGGTGGGCTGTTGCGCCCCCCCTTGGGCCCTCCTGCGCCTAGGGTTGGAAACCCTAGGGGTGGGGGCGCCTCCACCTGGCTTGGGGGGCAAGCCACCCCCCTTGGCCACCGCCCCTCTTGGAGATTGCATCTCCTAGGGCCGGCGCCCCCTAGGGGCCCTATATAAAGAGGGGGGAGGGAGGGCAGCCGCGCGCATGCTCTTGGCGCCTCCCTCTCCCTCTGCTACACCTCTCCCTCTCGTAGAGCTTGGCGAAGCCCTGCCGAGATCGCTGCTGCATCCACCACCACGCTGTCGTGCTGCTGGATCTCCATCAACCTCTCCTTCCCCCTTGTTGGATCAAGAAGGAGGAGACGTCCTCCCCAACTGTACGTGTGTTGAACGCGGAG
Source organism: Triticum dicoccoides (assembly GCF_002162155.2). NCBI lineage: Eukaryota > Viridiplantae > Streptophyta > Magnoliopsida > Poales > Poaceae > Triticum > Triticum dicoccoides. Next base: position 582,003,669 of record NC_041393.1, read on the forward strand.
GTGCTGTCCATTCAGCACTAGGATCATCGGTGATTTGGATCACGACGAGTACGACTCCCTCAACCCCGTTCTCTTGAACGCTTCCGCTCGTGATCTACAAGGGTACGTAGATGCACTCCTCTCTCTCGTTGCTAGATGAACTCATAGATTGATCTTGGTGAAGCGTAGAATTTTTTTATTTTCTGCAACATTCCCCAACAGTGGTATCAGAGCTAGGTCTATGCATAGTTCTCTTTGCATGAGTAGAACACAATTTGTTGTGGGCGTAGATGTTGTCAAATTTTCTTGCCACTACTAGTCTTATTTTGCTTCAGCGGTATCGTGGGATGAAGCGGCCCGGACCGACCTTACACGTACGCTTACGTGAGACAGGTTCCAGCGATTGACATGCACTAGTTGCATAAGGTGGCTAGCGGGTGTCTATCTCTCCCACTTTAGTTGGAGCAGATTCGATGAAAAGGGTCCTTATGAAGGGTAAATAGAAGTTGGCATATCACGTTGTGGCTTTTACGTAGGTAAGAAAACGTTCTTGCTAGAACCCTATTGCAGCCACGTAAAACCTGCAACAATAATTAGAGGACGTCTAACTTGTTTTTGCAGCATGTGCTTTGTGATGTGATATGGCCAAAAGTTGTGATGAATGATATATATGTGATGTATGAGGTCATGTTCTTGTAATAGGAATCACGACTTGCATGTCGATGAGTATGACAACCGGCAGGAGCCATAGGAGTTGTCTTAATTATTGTATGACCTGCGTGTCAATGATTAAACGCCATGTAATTACTTTACTTCATTGCTAAACCGTTAGCCATAGTAGTAGAAGTAATAGTTGGCGAGCAACTTCATGGAGACACGATGATGGAGATCATGATGATGGAGATCATGGTGTCATGCCGGTGACGAAGATGATCATGGGCCCCGGAGATGGAGATCAAAGGAGCTATATGATATTAGCCATGTCATGTCACTATTTGATTGCATGTGATGTTTATCATGTTTTTGCATCTTGTTTACTTAGAACGACGGTAGTAAATAAGATGATCCCTCATAATAATTTCAAGAAATTGTTCCCCCTAACTGTGCGCTGTTGCGAAAGTTCATTGTTTCAAAGCACCACGTGATGATCGGGTGTGATAGATTCTAACGTTCACATACAACGGGTGTAAGATAGATTTACACATGCAAAACACTTAGGTTAACTTGACGAGCCTAGCATGTACAAACATGGCCTCGGAACACAGAGACTGAAAGGTCGAACATGAGTCGTATGGAAGATACGATCAACATGGATATGTTCACCGATGATGACTAGTCTGTCTCACGTGATGATCGGACACGGCCTAGTCGACTCGGATCATGTAACAGTTAGATGACTAGAGGGATGTCTAATCTGAGTGGGAGTTCATTAAATAATTTGATTAGATGAACTTAATTATCATGAACTTAGTCTAAAAACCTTTGCAAAAATGTCTTGTAGATCAAATGGCCAACGCTCATGTCAACCTCAACTTCAACGCGTTCCTAGAGAAAACCAAGCTGAAAGATGATGGCAGCAACTATATGGACTGGGTCCGGAACCTGAGGATCATCCTCATAGCTGCCAAGAAAGCATATGTCCTAGAAGGACCGCTAGGTGAAGCACCCATCCCAAAGAACCAAGACGTTATGAACGCTTGGCAGTCACATGCTGATGATTACTCCCTCGTTCAGTGCGGCATGCTTTACAGCTTAGAACCGGGGCTCGAAAAGCGTTTTGAGCAACACGAAGGATATGAGATGTTCGAGGAGCTGAAAATGGTTTTCCAAGCTCATGCCCGGGTCGAGAGATATGAAGTCTCCGACAAGTTCTATAGTTGTAAGATGGAGGAAAATAGTTCTGTCAGTGAGCACATACTCAAAATGTCTGGGTTGCACAACCACTTGTCCCAGCTGGACATTAACCTCCCAGATGAGGCGGTCATTGACAGAATCCTTCAGTCGCTTCCACCTAGCTACAAGAGCTTTGTGATGAACTACAATATGCAGGGGATGGTGAAAACTATTCCTGAAGTATTTTCAATGCTAAAGTCAGCTGAGGTAGAAATCAAAAAGGAACATCAAGTGTTGATGGTCAATAAAACCACTAAGTTCAAGAAAGGCAAGGGTAAGAAGAACTTTTAGAAGGACGGCAAGGAAGTTGCCGCGCCCGGTAAGCCAGTTGCCGGGAAGAAGTTAAAGAATGGACCCAAGCCTGAGACTGAGTGCTTTTATTGCAAAGGGAAGGGTCACTAGAAGCGGAACTACCCCAAATACTTAGCGGACAAGAAGGCCGGAAACACTAAAGGTATATGTTGATATACATGTAATTGATGTGTACCTTACCAGTACTCGTAGTAGCTCCTGGGTATTTGATACCGGTGCCGTTGCTCATATTTGTAACTCAAAGCAGGAGCTGCGGAATAAGCGGAGACTGGCAAAGGACGAGGTGACGATGCGCGTCGGGAATGGTTCCAAGGTCGATGTGATCACCGTCGGCACGCTACCTCTACATTTACCTACGAGATTAGTTTTAAACCTCAATAATTGTTATTTAGTGCCAACTCTGAGCATGAACATTGTATCTGGATCTCGTTTAATGCGAGATGGCTACTCATTTAAATCCGACAATAATGGTTGTTCTATTTATATGAGAGATATGTTTTATGGTCATGCCCCGCTGGTCAATGGTTTATTCTTAATGAATCTCGAACGTAATGTTACACATATTCATAGTGTAAATACCAAAAGTTGTAAGGTTGATAACGATAGTCCCACATACTTGTGGCACTGCCGCCTTGGTCACATTGGTGTCAAGCGCATGAAGAAGCTCCATGCTGATGGACTTTTAGAGTCTCTCGATTATGAATCATTTGACACATGCGAACCATGCCTCATGGGCAAGATGACCAAGACTCCGTTCTCCGGAACAATGGAGCGAGCAACCAACTTATTGGAAATCATACATACTGATGTGTGCGGTCCAATGAGCATTGAGGCTCGCGGAGGATATCGTTATGTTCTCACTCTCACTGATGACTTAAGTAGATATGGGTATGTCTACTTGATGAAACACAAGTCTGAAACCTTTGAAAAGTTCAAGGAATTTCAGAATGAGGTAGAGAATCAACGTGACCGAAAAATAAAGTTCTTACGATCAGATCATGGAGGAGAATATTTAAGTCACGAATTTGGTACACACTTAAGGAAATGTGGAATTGTTTCACAACTCACGCCGCTTGGAACACCTCAGCGTAACGGTGTGTCCGAACATCGTAATCGCACTCTATTGGATATGGTGCGATCTATGATGTCTCTTACCGATTTACCGCTATCATTTTGGGGATACGCTCTAGAGACAGCTACATTCACTTTAAATAGGGCACCGTCTAAATCCGTTGAGACGACACCGTATGAATTATGGTTTGGGAAGAAACCTAAGCTGTCGTTTCTAAAAGTTTGGGGATGCGATGCTTATGTCAAGAAACTTCAACCTGAAAAGCTCGAACCCAAGTCGGAAAAATGCGTCTTCATAGGATACCCTAAGGAAACCATTGGGTATACCTTCTACCTTAGATCCGAAGGCAAGATCTTTGTTGCCAAGAACGGATCCTTTCTGGAGAAAGAGTTTCTCTCGAAAGGAGTAAGTGGGAGGAAAGTAGAACTCGATGAAGTACTACCTCTTGAACCGGAAAGTAGTGCAGCTCAGGAAAATGTTCCTGTGGTGCCTACACCGACTGGAGAGGAAATTAAAGATGATGATCAAGGTACTTCAGATCAAGTTGCTACTGAACTTCATAGGTCCACAAGGACACGTTCCACACCAGAGTGGTATGGCAACCCTGTCCTGGAAATCATGTTGTTAGACAACGGTGAACCTTCGAACTATGAAGAAGCGATTGCGGGCCCAGATTCCAACAAATGTCTTGAATCCATGCAATCCGAGATAGAATCCATGTATGAAAAGAAAGTATGGACTTTGACAGACTTGCCCGATGATCGGCGAGCGATAGAAAATAAATGGATCTTTAAGAAGAAGACGGACGCGGATGGTAATGTTACCATCTATAAAGCTCGACTTGTCGCTCAGGGTTATCGGCAAGTTCAAGGGGTTGACTATGATGAAACTTTCTCTCCCGTAGCGAAGCTGAAGTCCATCCGAATCATGTTAGCAATTGCCGCATACTATGATTATGAGAATGGCAAATGGACGTCAAAACGGCATTCCTTAACAGCTATCTTAAGGAAGAACTGTATATGATGCAGCCGGAAGGTTTTGTCGATCCCGAGAATGCTAACAAGGTATGCAAGCTCCAGCGATCCATTTATGGGCTGGTGCAAGCATCTCGGAGTTGGAACATACGCTTTGATGAGATGATCAAAGCGTTTGGGTTTATGCAGACTTATGGAGAAGCCTGCGTTTACAAGAAAGTGAGTGGGAGCTCTCTAGCATTTCTCATATTATATGTAGATGACATACTTTTGATGGGAAATGATATAGGACTTTTGGACAGCATTAAGGCCTACTTGAATAAGTGTTTTTCAATGAAGGACCTTGGAGAAGCTGCTTACATATTAGGCATCAAGATCTATAGAGATAGATCGAGACGCCTCGTAGGTCTTTCACAAAGCACATACCTTGATAAGATATTGAAGAAGTTCAATATGGATCAGTCCAAGAAAGGGTTCTTGCCTGTATTGCAAGGTGTGAGATTGAGCTCGGCTCAATGCCCGACCACGGCAGAAGATATAGAAGATATGAGTGTCATCCCCTATGCCTCAGCCATAGGGTCTATTATGTATGCCATGCTGTGTACCAGACCTGATGTAAACCGAACACTGGACAGCGGTCAAGAATATCCTGAAGTACCTAAAAAGGACAAAGGACATGTTTCTCGTCTATGGAGGTGACGAAGAGCTCATCGTAAAGGGTTACGTTGACGCTAGCTTCGACACAGATCTGGATGACTCTAAGTCACAAACCGGATACGTGTATATTTTGAATGGAGGGGCAGTAAGCTGGTGCAGTTGCAAGCAGAGCGTCATGGCGGGATCTACATGTGAAGCGGAGTACATGGCAGCCTCGGAGACAGCGCATGAAGCAATCTGGATGAAGGAGTTCATCACCGACCTAGGAGTCATACCCAATGCGTCGGGACCAATCACCCTCTTCTGTGACAACACTGCAGCTATTTCCCTTGCCAAGGAGCCCAGGTTTCACAAGAAGACCAGGCACATCAAGCGTCGCTTCAACTCCATTCTTGAAAATGTTCAAGATGGAGACATAGATATTTGCAAAGTGCATACCGATCTGAATGTCACAGATCCGTTGACTAAACCTCTTCCGCGAGCAAAACATGATCAACACCAGAACTCATGGGTGTTCGATTCATCACAATGTAACTAGATTATTGACCCTAGTGCAAGTGGGTGACTGTTGGAAATATGCCCTAGAGGCAATAATAAAAGGATTATTATTATATTTCCTTTTTCATGATAGTTGTCTATTATTCATGCTATAATTGTGTTATCCGAAAATCGTAATACATGTGTGAATACATAGACCACAACATGTCCCCAGTAAGCCTCTAGTTAACTAGCTCGTTGATCAACAGATAGTCATGGTTTCCTGACTATGGACATTGGATGTCATTGATAACGGGATCACATCATTAAAAGAATGATGTGATGGACAAGACCCAATCCTAAGCATAGCACAAGATTGTGTAGTTCGTTTCTAGAGCTTTTCCAATGTCAAGTATCTTTTCCTTAGACCATGAGATCGTGTAACTCCCGGATACCGTAGGAGTGCTTTGGGTGTACCAAACGTCACAACGTAACTAAGTGACTATAAAGGTACACTACAGGTATCCCCGAAAGTGTCTGTTGGGTTGACACGGATCGAGGCTGGGATTTGTCACTTCGTATGACAAAGAGGTATCTCTGGGCCGACTCAGTAATGCATCATCATAATGAGCTCAAAGTGACCAAGAATTTGGTCATGGGATCATGCATTACGGTATGAGTAAAGTGACTTGCCGGTAACGAGATTGAACGAGGTATTGGGATACCGACGATCGAATCTCGGGCAAGTAACATACTGATCAACAAAGGGAATTGTATACGGGGTTACTTGAATCCTCGACATCGTGGTTCATCCGATGAGATCATCGAGCAGCATGTGGGAGCCAACATGGGTATCTAGATCCCGCTGTTGGTTATTGACCGGAGAGTCGTCTCGGTCATGTCTGCGTGTCTCCCGAACCCGTAGGGTCTACACACTTAAGGTTCGGTGATGCTAGGGTTGTAGAGATATTAGTATGCAGTAACCCGAAAGTTGTTCGGAGTCCCGGATGAGATCCCGGACGTCACGAGGAGTTCGGAATGGTTCGGAGGTGAAGAATTATATATAGGAAGTCAGGTTTCGGCCATCGGGAAAGTTTCGGGGGTCACCGATATTGTACCGGGACCATCGGAAGGGTCCCGGGGGTCCATCGGGTGGGCCACCTATCCTGGAGGGCCCCACGGGCTGAAGTGGGAGGGGAACCAGCCCCTGGTGGGCTGGTGCGCCCCCCTTGGGCCCCCCTGTGCCTAGGGTTTGAAACCCTAGGGGTGGGGGCGCCTCCACCTGGCTTGGGGGGCAAGCCACCCCCTTGGCCGCCACCCCCTAGGGGCCCTATATAAAGAGGGGGGGAGGGAGGGCAGCCGCACCCATGCGCTTGCCGCCTCCCTCTCCCTCTGCTACACCTCTCCCTCTCGTAGAGCTTGGCGAAGCCCTACCGAGATCGCTGCTGCATCCACCACCACACCGTCGTGCTGCTGGACCTCCATCAACCTCTCCTTCCCCCTTGCTGGATCAAGAAGGAGGAGACGTCTTCCCCAACCGTACATGTGTTGAACGCGGAGGTGCTGTCCGTTCAGTACTAGGATCATCGGTGATTTGGATCACGACGAGTACGACTCCCTCAACCCCGTTCTCTTGAACGCTTCCGCTCGCGATCTACAAGGGTATGTAGATGCACTCCTCTCTCTTTCGTTGCTAGATGAACTCATAGATTGATCTTGGTGAAGCGTAGAAATTTTTTATTTTTTGCAACGTTCCCCAACACATATTTCCAATAGTCTTCCACTTGCACTAGAATCAACATTCTAGTTCACATCACCATGTGATTAACACCCAATGAGTACTGGGGTTCGATTATGTTTTGCTTGCGAGAAAGGTTTTAGTCAAATGGGTCTGCAACATTCAGATCCATGTGTATTTTGAAAATCCTTATGTCATACTATAGATGCTGCTATCACGCTTTACTTGGAGCTATTCCAAATGACTGCTCCATTATACGTATTTGGTTTGCTACTTAGAGTTATCCGGATCGGTGTCAAAGCTTGCATCGACGTAACCCTTTACGACGAACTCTTTATCACCTCCATAATTGAGAAACATTTCCTTGGTCCTCTAGTAACTAAGGATAATTTGGACCATTGTCCAGTGATCCACTCCTGGATCACTCTTGTAGCCCCTTTGCCAACCATGTGGCAAAGCACACATCATGTGTGGTACACAACATGGCATATCATATAGAGCCAATGGGTAAGTGATGTCTGCTAGAACTACGTCGGTATTTCCCCAAAGAGAAAGTGATGATGCAACACATCAACGATAGGTATTTCCCTCAGTGATGAGACCAAGCTTATCGAACCAGTAAGAGAACCACGCAACACTACGTGAACGACACCTACACACAAATAACAAATACTCGCAACCTGACATATTAAAGGGGTTGTCAATCCCTTTCGGGCAACGACTCTAGAAATTGGCAAATAGACGTGAGAAAGTTGTAATAAATTGATAGGTAGATCGCCAAATAAAATAAAATGCAGCAAGGTATTTTGTATTTTTGGTTCAATAGATCTGAAAATAAAAGGAAATAAAAATAGATCGCAAAGGCAAATATAATAAAGAAGAGACCCGGGGGCCATAGATTTCACTAGTGGCTTCTCTCGAGAAAAAAAACAAATTACTGTTGGGAAATTGATAGAACTTCAAATAATCATGACGATATCTAGGCAATGATCATTATATAGGCATCACGTTGAAGATTAGTAGACCAACTCCTGCCTGCATTTACTACTATTACTCCACACATCAACCGCTATCCAGCATGCATCTAGTGTATTAAGTTCATTGGAAAACGGAATAATGCAATAAGAACGATGACATGATGTAGACAAGATCTATTTATGTAGAAATAGACCCCATCTTGTTATCCTTAATAGCAACGATACATACATGTCGGTTCCCCTTCTGTCACTGGGATCAAGCACCGTAAGATCGAACCCATCACAAAGCACCTCTTCCCATTGCAAGATAAATAGATCAAGTTGGCCAAACAAAACCCAAATATCGGAGAAGAAATACGAGGCCATAAGCAATCGTGCATATAAGAGATCAAAGAAGACTCAAATAACTTTCATGGATAAAAACATAGATCTGATCATAAACTCAAAGTTCATCGGATCCCAATAAACACACCGCAAAAAGAGTTACATCAAATAGATCTCCAAGAGACCATTGTATTGAGAATCAAGAGAGAGAGAGAGAGAGAGAGAGAGAGAGAGAGAGAGGAAGCCATCTAGCTACTAACTATGGACTCGTAGGTCTACAAAGAACTACTCACACATCATCGAAGAGGCACCAATCGACATGATGAACCCATCTGTGATGGTGTATAGATCGGATCTGATGTTTCTGGAACTTGCGGCGGCTAGAATTGATTTTGTCGACTCTCCAAGGGTTTCTGGAATATTGGGGTATTTATAGAGCAAAGAGGCGGTGCGGGAGGCCACCGAGGTGGGCACAACTGTAGGATCTTGAAGTATGTCTAGAGGGGGGGGGGTGATTAAACTACTTGACCAAATAAAAACTTAACCTTTTCCCAATTTTAGTCTTTGGCAGATTTTAGCAAACTTAGCACAAGTCAAGCAATCTTAATGCAATTCAAGCAAGCATGCAAAGAGTATATGAGCAGCGGAAATTAAAGCATGCAACTTGCAAGAATGTAAAGGGAAGGGTTTGGAGATTTCAAACGCAATTTGGAGACACGGTGATTTTTGAGCCGTGGTTCCGATAAGTGGTGATATCGTACATCCACGTCGATGGAGACTTCAACCCACGAAGGGTAACGACTGCGCAGTCCATGGAGGGCTCCACCCAAGAAGGGTCCACGAAGAAGCAACCTTGTCTATCCCACCATGGCCGTCGCCCACGAAGGACTTGCCTCACTAGCGGTAGATCTTCACGAAGTAGGCGATCTCCTTGCCCTTACAAACTCCTTAGTTCAACTCCACAATCTTGTCGGAGGCTCCCAAGTGACACCTAGCCAATCTAGGAGACACCACTCTCCAAGAAGTAACAAATAGTGTGTTCATGATGAACTCCTTGCTCTTGTGCTTCAAATGATAGTCTCCCCAACACTCAACTCTCTCTCACATGATTTGGATTTGGTGGAAAGAAGATTTGAGTGGAAAGCAACTTGGGGAAGGCTAGAGATCAAGATTCATATGTTAGGAATGGGATATCTTGGCCTCAACACATGAGTAGGTGGTTCTCTCTCAGAAATGGTAAGTTGGAAGTGTAGGTTTGTTATGATGGCTCTCTCCACGAATGAAGAGGAGGTGGAGGGGTATATATAGCCTCCACACAAAATCTAACCATTACACACAATTTACCAATCCTTGGCACCGAATCATCAAACTCGGTCAGACCGATTTAGTAAACCTAGTGACCGTTAGGGTTTTCGGTGGGACCGACATGCAACTCGGTAGTACCGATATGGTTAGGGTTAGGGCATAACATAATCTCGGTGATTCCGATTACACAAACTCGGTGAGACCGATTTTGGTAATAAGCTAACTAGAGAGTTGGTCAGGCAAACTCGGTGTGACCGATTACACAAACTCGGTGAGACCGATTTTGGTAATAAGCTAACCAGAGAGTTTGCATTGTAATCTCGGTAGGACCGATTACTCAAACTCGGTAAGACCGATTTTGATAATGGACATACACAGAGAGATTACAATCCCATCTCGGTGAGACCGAGATCCCTATCGGTGAGACCGATTTGCCTAGGGTTTGTGGTAGTGGCTATGACATTTGAACTCGGTGGCGCCGGATAGGAAGAATTGGTGGGGCCGAGTTGGACTTTGGGTTTAGGTCATATGTGGATGTGGGAAAGTAGTTGAGGGTTTTGGAGCATATCACTAAGCACTATGAAGCAAGAAAATCATTAAGCAACACCTCATCCCTCCTTGATAGTATTGGCTTTTCCTATAGACTCAATGTGATCTTGGATCACTAAAATGTAAAATGTAGAGTCTTGAGCTTGAAGCTTGAGTTAATCCTTTATCCTTAGTATCTTTAAGGGGTTCCACATCTTTTAGTCCATGCTACTTCATTGTTGAACTTATCTGAAAACATACTAGGTAGAAGTATTAGTCCAACAAGAGATATGTTGACATTAATTACCAAAATCACCTAGGGAGCACTTGTGCTTTCAATCTCCCCCTTTTTGGTAATTGATGACAACATACATCAAAGCTTTAGATAGAGGATAACTACAATAACAAGTAAAGCCTTGGAAGGACATGTAACAAGCATAGGCTCCCCCTACATGTATGCAATCATGTGAATATGGAATATAGGAGCATCTGAATGCATAAGCATGACAGAGTAGGCAATGTGTTACATGTATCTTGGCTATATGCATCAGAGCGAAGAATTATGGGAAATGCATCTTCATGCTTATGAGTCCTTCTTGCAAACAGTATGTACATCAGCAAGAATTTCTCATATACATGATTTGTGATGCATATACTTACCTTGTGGTCTTGAGTTGGCTTAGGATGAAGTGAACCTGTGAAAATAAGGTTAGATAACATAGATGCATCTACTAGCTAGAGCAAATGAGAAGAAGACACAAGGATACGAAGACTAGGATGACATGTAGAGAGTGAGTACCAAGTACCATATTGGATTAGACATGTCCCCAAAGATAAAGTTATGCAATGAATTTAAAGATTTCCTTTCCCTTGAGTATCTTGCTCCCCCTGAATCTAGCATGGGATACTGGGAGAAGATAGGGAACAGAAAGTCAGAGCTCAAGAAAGTAAATGAACAGAGCTAAAGCAATTAAGCACATATGAATATGTCTTTCCCCTCTAGAAGACATGTAGCATCTCTCCTCTTGAACACCAAGCATCTGGGATCATTGAAGATTACTCTTCTCTTTCCTTGAGTATTTTCTCCCCCTAGAGATATGATAAAGTTGATGCGATCTCTCTCTATACATAAAGCTTTTGATGTGATCTCTCTCTCCCTCTTTGACATCAATTTCCAAGAAGGATCTTCTGGATTTGTTGTCACATGGGTTTGGTCCTTGAGTCACAAGTCAAGGCAGCAAGAAAAAATATGATGCTGGTAGAGGACAAGATTCATTGAGTGGAGCTGGATCAAAAGAAACACAGAAATAAGTGACAGGTTGTTTTTCCTGTAGTGAGATCGGTAGCACCACGTTGTATTCTTCGGTAGCACCGAAAGGTTTCGGTGGGACCAAAACTGACACACCGGTGGGACCGATTTCATCACAGAGAAAACACTTGTCACCTCAGCTCACTCGACACGTAAGATCTCACAAGGATTTGCTAGGAATTGGATGAATTGAATGCAGGAAATGGAGAACAGACAGTAAACTAGAAGAAACTTTAAAAGAAATCTAGATGAAGTTTTTTTGTAAGGGGAAACAAATATGCAAGAGACAAATGCAAGAGCATAGAAAAGAACACGAGAGAACTTCATCTAGAATTGGTCAGCGACAAAGTCAGCTATGTTAGAGTATATTGACTTAGGAGTCAAGTGAGTTCACTTGATCATAGGTCATACTCATCATTTAAGCTCAAAATGGGGTTACCATTTTTCGTTTAAGCATCTTGATGTATTCACATCTTGTTGAGTTGCTTCAACTCATGTCCTGGAGTGAAGCTTCTCTAAGATGGAAAAACATACCTTGGGTGATGGTGTTGATCATTCATGTAGTTGAGCTTGTGTGGGTTGCTCAAGGTTGATGTAGTTCATCAAGAGTTGGGAGCACCACTTGGAATTTGATTTCATCTACCTACATGGGTTAGTTCGTGCAAGGAAGAGCACTTGTGTATCCAAAATAACAATCATGAATTTCAACATAGAATTTGTCAAAGAATATGTGTGTATGGATTTGTGCTTCCTTGTATTCAACCACCATTATGTAGAGACTTTGGAGATGTTGAGATCGCTCAATATGTGAGTGTGTTGCAATCTCATAGATTTAGATTCCTCCAAATTTCTACAAATGTTAGATGACATGCAAGATGCAAATATATCCAAGATGTAAGATTTTCATCATAAGAGAAATATCAAGGATTAGTCAGAGGCATATGTCTTGCATGTATAAAATGGAGTTCCTACTCCAAGTTTGAAGCATCAATGATATTAAATTCTCCTCTCAACCTGCAAAACACTTTCTCATCAAGAGGTTTAGTGAAAATGTCTGCTAATTGTTTTTCGGTGCGAACATGCTTAAGATCAATATCCCCTTTGGCAACATGATCTCGAATGAAATGATGATGAACTTCAATATGCTTAGTTCGAGAATGTTTCACGGGATTATGAGCAATCTTGATAGCACTTTCATTGTCACAAAGTAATGGAACATGTTTCACGTATATCCCATAATCTTTAAGAGTTTGTGTCATCCAAAGTAATTGAGCACAACATGAACCAGCGGCAATGTATTCCGCTTCGGCGGTGGATAAGGATACCGAGTTTTGTTTCTTGGATGACCAAGACACAAGAGATCTACCAAGGAATTGACAAGTACCCGAAGTGGACTTTCTATCAACCTTGTCTCCGGCATAGTCCAAGTCGGAGTAGCCAACAAGATTGAAAGAGGCCCTCTTAGGATACCAAATGCCAAAATTTGGTGTATGAATTAAGTATCTCACTATCCTTTTCACGGCCTTAAGATGACATTCTTTAGGTGCAACTTGATATCTTGCACACATGCACACACTTAGCATAATATTGGGACGTGAAGCACATAGGTATAACAATGAGCCAATCATAGAGCGGTAAACCTTTTGATCAACCGGTTCACCATCTTTGGTCAAATCGAGATGTCCACTAGTAGGCATGGGTGTAGTCATACCTTTGCATTCTTGCATATTGAACTTCTTGAATAAGTCCTTAGTGTACTTCATTTGAGAGACAAAAGTACCTTCCTTAGTTTGCTTGATTTGCAATCCAAGAAAGAATTTGAGTTCACTCATCATTGACATCTCAAACTTCTCTGACATTAGCTTTCCAAACTTCTCACTAAAATGAGGGTTAGTTGATCCAAATATAATGTCATCAACATAAATTTGGCATACAAATAATTCTCCATTAACCCTTTTAGTAAAAAGTGTAGAATCAATTTTCCCAATTTCAAAGCCTTTTTCAATAAGTAACTTGGTTAAGCATTTGTACCAAGCTCTAGGAGCTTGTTTAAGACCATAAAGGGCTTTGCGAAGTTTGTAAACATGATCAGGTTTCTTAGGATTAACAAAGCCGGGAGGTTGTTTAACATAAACTTCCTCCTATATTTCACCATTTAGAAAAGCACTTTAAATGTCCATTTGGTACAGGGTGATATCATGGTGATTAGCATAGGCAAGTAAGATGCGAATGGATTCAAGTCTAGCAACAGGAGCATAAGTCTCACCATAGTCCATACCTTCGACTTGTGTGTAACCTTGGGCGACGAGACATGCTTTGTTGCGAACTACTTGTCCATCTTCATCTTGCTTGTTGCGAAACACCCATTTGGTACCTATGATGTTGTGGTTGTTGTCGGGCTTCTCAACCAATGTCCAAACTTGTTTTCTCTCAAAGTTGTGTAGCTCTTCATGCATAGCATTTATCCAATCTGGATCTTCCAATGCTTCTTCAACCTTCATAGGTTCAATGCTAGAGATGAATGAATAGTGTTCACAAAAGTTAGCTAAACGTGTTTTAGAGCGAGCGATTCTCCCGGTTTGGATATCATTGTAGATTTGCTCAACGGGATGGTCTTTAGCAATCCTTGCTCGAACTCGTGAAAGCTTTTGCTTGGGTCTTGGTTGAACATCTTCTTCATCTTGTTCTTCTTCTTGGCCTTCTTCATTGTTGGCGTTGTCGTTCTCTTGTCGTGGTGGAGAAGGTGGTTGTTGACGTTCTTGATGTACTTCCTTGTTTTCTTCATCTTGGTGTGTCCCACTTGTGGATGCTTCCGTGTCAACTCTTGGTTCACCTTGTCGTGACGTAGAAGCTTCCACTTGGACGGACGAGGTACTCTCCTTCACCTCCGTTGGACGAATCTTGCCAATAGAAAAGTCTTGGATTGCTTGCGAGGGGTCTTTGTCTCCTACATCAATTGGCAATTTCTCTAATTGCGAGCCGTTAGATTCATCAAACTTCACATCTACCATCTCTTCAACCTTTCGGGTGAAATTGTTGTAGACACGGTATGTGTGAGAGTTTGAGCCATAACTAAGTAGGAAACCTTCATGAGACTTAGGAGCAAATTTAGAACGATGATGCTTATCAAGAATGTAGCACTTTGAGCCGAATACTCAAAAGTATCCAACTTGGGGTTTGTTACCGGTGAGGAGCTCGTATGCCGTCTTGCTGAGTAGCTTGTGAAGATACAAGCGATTTGTTGCATGAGAAGCTGTCTCAACCGCTTCTGCCCAAAAGTGCTTTGGCGTCTTGTACTCATCAAGCATCGTTCTTGCCATTTCGATGAGCGTCCGGTTCTTGCTCTCAACAACTCCATTTTGTTGAGGTGTGTATGTAGCCGAGAACTCATGTGAAATCCCTTCTTCATCAAGAAAGGTGTCCACATTTGCGTTCTTGAACTCCGTTTCGTTGTCGCTGCGAACCTTCTTGATCTTCACTTCAAACTGATTTTGAGCCTTCCTGGCGAAGTTTTTGAAGATCTTTTGGACCTGCGATTTGTCATCGAGAAAGAACACCCACGTAAATCTTGAAAAATCATCAACTATAATTAGACCAAAAGAATTTCCACCGAGGCTTTTATAGGCGTTGGGACCAAAAAGATCCATGTGAAGTAGCTCAAGTGGCCTCCTTGTGGTCATGATGTTCTTCACGGGATGCCTTCCTCCAACCTGTTTACCTGCTTGACAAGCACTGCAAAGTCTATCCTTATCAAATATGACATCGTTAACACCAAGGATATGATTCCCTTTAATAAGCTTGTCAAGATTTTGCATGCCAACGTGACCTAATCGTCTATGCCATAACCAACCTTTAGAGGATTTAGCAATGAAGCAAGTTCTAGGTTGAGCCTTTTTAGTGAAATCAACAATGTAAAGATCACCTCTACGTATACCAGCAAAGACCATTTTATGATTGTCTCTATGAAACACTTGGCAATCTACTTCAGTAAATAGGACATTTAAACCGAAATCAGCAAGTCTAGATATTGAAAGTAAGTTGTAGCCAAGAGAGTCAACGAGCATAACATTTTGAATGGAGCTGTCATGTGAGATGGCCACCTTACCAAGGCCAACCACCTTACCCTTTGAGTTGTCACCGAAACTGACATACTTTCGAGGACCATCATTTTTAGCAAGCTCAGGAAACATGTCTTTATCTCCGGTCATGTGATCGGTACATCCACTGTCAAGAACCCATTCCTTTCCTCCTGCCATATATCCCCGAAGATTTGTCATAAGACCAAAGTGTCTCGTTGCATCATCAAGATCAAAGTCATCATCATCATCCTCACCATAGTATCCATGTTCGACATCGTGATGTGGTGGATCAACTCCTAGCGAGGGTGATTCATTATTATGAGTTTGACAATGATCTCCTTTATGAAGTCTAGTATCTTTGGAAATAATATCGCTAATAATTCCAACATTTCCTTTGGCACGCATAAGATTTGTAAGTTCAAATAGACAATTACCAAACATAGGATCATTGGAATTCATCTTACTCAAGGCAATAGTCTTATGAAGAATTTCATCCAGATTTTTCAAAGAATAATTAGGAAATCGTTCCTCAAGAAATTTCCATATAGTGTAGGCACACTCAAGAGTAGGCAGTTTTCCAATCAAGTTTCTAGGCAAGCCTCTAGTGATAAGATTATTAGTTCTAACATTTCTAATCATGTCAATCAACTCATCAAGGGTAGGATGCATAGGATCAACATGGGGTGCACAAGGACTAGCAATGTACTTGTTCAAATGATATTGATTGAAAATTACAAGCATCTCATTTTTCCATTCATGAAAATATTCTCCATTAAGTATAGGCACTCTATGTCTATGACTCCCCAAAGTAGACTCATCCATCTTCCTCCAATGGTGATTAAACCAAAGCAATGGAGACCAAGCTCTGATACCACTTGTAGGATCTTGAAGTATGTCTA
>NC_041393.1:582020420-582066255 GCF_002162155.2 Triticum dicoccoides
TAGACTACTTGACTAAATAAAAACTTAACCTTTTCCCAATTTTAGTCTTTGGCAGATTTTAGCAAACTTAGCACAAGTCAAGCAATTTTAATGCAATTCAAGCAAGCATGCAAAGAGTATATGAGCAGCGGAAATTAAAGCATGCAACTTGCAAGAATGTAAAGGGAAGGGTTTGGAGATTTCAAACGCAATTTGGAGACACGGTGATTTTTGATCCGTGGTTCCGATAGGTGGTGCTATCGTACATCCACGTTGATGGAGACTTCAACCCACGAATGGTAACGGCTGCGCGAGTCCATGGAGGGCTCCACCCAAGAAGGGTCCACGAAGAAGCAACCTTGTCTATCCCGCCATGGCCGTCGCCCACGAAGGACTTGCCTCACTAGCGGTAGATCTTCACGAAGTAGGCGATCTCCTTGCCCTTAAAAACTCCTTGGTTCAACTCCACAATCTTGTCGGAGGCTCCCAAGTGACACCTAGCCAATCTAGGAGACACCACTCTCCAAGAAGTAACAAATAGTGTGTTGATGATGAACTCCTTGCTCTTGTGCTTCAAATGATAGTCTCCCCAACACTCAACTCTCTCTCATAGGATTTGGATTTGGTGGAAAGAAGATTTGAGTGGAAAGCAACTTGGGGAAGGCTAGAGATCAAGATTCATATGGTAGGAATGGAATATCTTGGCCTCAACACATGAGTAGGTGGTTCTCTCTCAGAAATGGTAAGTTGGAAGTGTAGGTTTGTTCTGATGGCTCTCTCCATGAATGAAGAGGAGGTGGAGGGGTATATATAGCCTCCACACAAAATCTAACCGTTACACACAATTTACCAATCTCGGTGGGACCGAATCAACAAACTCGGTCAGACCGATTTAGTAAACCTAGTGACCGTTAGGGTTTTCGGTGGGACCGACATGCAACTCGGTAGGACCGATATGGTTAGGGTTAGGGCATAACGTAATCTCGGTTATTCCGATTACACAAACTCGGTGAGTCCGATTTTGGTAATAAGCTAACTAGAGAGTTGGTCAGGCAAACTCGGTGTGACCGATTACACAAACTCGGTGAGACCGATTTTGGTAATAAGCTAACCAGAGAGTTTGCATTGTAATCTCGGTAGGACAGATTACTCAAACTCGGTAAGACCGATTTTGATAATGGACATACACAGAGAGATTAAAATCCCATCTCGGTGAGACCGAGATCCCTATCGGTGAGACCGATTTGCCTAGGGTTTGTGGCAGTGGCTATGACATTTGAACTCGGTGGCGCCGGATAGAAAGAATCGGTGGGGCCAAGTTGGACTTTGGGTTTAGGTCATATGTGGATGTGGGAAAGTAGTTGAGGGTTTCGGAGCATATCACTAAGCACTATGAAGCAAGAAACTCATTAAGCAACACCTCATCCCTCCTTGATAGTATTGGCTTTTCCTATAGACTCAATGTGATCTTGGATCACTAAAATGTAAAATGTAGAGTCTTGAGCTTGAAGCTTGAGCCAATCCTTTGTCCTTAGCATCTTGAAGGGGTTCCACATCTTTTAGTCCATGCCACTTCATTTTTGAACTTATCTGAAAACATACTAGGTAGAAGTATTAGCCCAACAAGAGATATGTTGACATTAATTATCAAAATCACCTAGGGAGCACTTGTGCTTTCAACAACCCACATGGGCGCGCCTAGGCCCCCATGCGCGCCCTGGTGGGTTGTGCTCCCCTTGGAGCACCCCTTAGGTACTTTCTTGGCCCATATGGTGTCTTCTGGTCCAGAAAAAATCCATAAAAAGTTTCGCTGCGTTTGGACTCCATTTGGTATTGATTTCCTACGAAAAACAAGTAGAAAACATTAGCTGGCACTGGGCAGTATGTCAATAGGTTAGTACCAAAAATGATATAAAATGATTGTAAAACATCCAAGAATGATAAAAAAAATATAGATACGTTGGAGACGTATCAGCACCCCTAGCTTAATTCATGCTCGTCCTCGAGTAGGTAAATGATAAAACAGAATTTTTGATGTGGAATGCTGCCTCACATGTTCATCACATAATCTTTTCTTTGTAGCATGGACATTTGGACTTTTATATGGTTCAAAGCAATAGTCTAGTTTTGACATGAGGACTTTAATACTCAAGAATATCAACAAGCAACCATGTCTTTCAAAATATCAAAGCTAAAATAAGTTGTCCCTAGCCCATTATGCTCAATCATTGATCCATTCATGAAACACACTCACATATTAGCTACACCCAATGCTCAAGTACGATCATAGTGCCCCTTAGTTGGTGCTTTATAAGAGAAGATGGAGACTCGAGTAAAAATAAAAATTGCATAAAGTAAAAGAAAGGCCCTTCGCAGAGGGAAATAGGGATTTGTAGAGGTGCCAGAGCTCAAAGCGAAAAAGATAGATAAAACATTTTGGGAGGCATGCTTTTCCTGTCAACAAGAACGATCGAGTAGTTCCCAATACTTTCCATGCTAGGCACATCATAGGCGGTTCCCAACCAGAAAATAAAGTTTATTCCTTTTTCCACCATACTTTCACTTTCCATGGCTAACCGTATCCACGGGTGCCTTCCATACCAACACTTTCCAAGGAATTTATTATTTGACAACATAAAGTAAATTGATTTTTCATTTTGGGACTGGGCATCCCTAATACCTTTGCCTTACTCTCGTGCAATGACAAGTGAATAAACACTAATCGTGAGAATAACATATCTAGCATGGAAATATATTAGCCACCCCCTACCGTTTCATGAGCGGTACGAGCACACTAAAGATAATTAATTTTGAAAATTAGAGATGGCACATGCAATTTTTCTTATTATATCCTTCTTGGATATCTATCACTTTGGGACCAATTTTCATCTGTTGCTTTTGATAAGCTCAAACAAATATAAATGAAGATCATGAGCATAATATTTCTTTATCTCAAAATAATTTAAGTGAAGCAAGAGAAAATTTCTTCAAAAATTTACTAACTCCCAAATAAATCTAAGTGAAGCATGAGAGCATTTCTTCAAAAATAACAAAGCACACCGTGGTAAAAAAGATATAAGTGAACCACTAGAGCAATTCCATAGCTCATAAAGATTTAAGCGAAGCATAGAGAGCAATTCTAACAAGTCATAGCATAATTTTGGCTCTCTCAAATACGTGTGTCCAGCAATGATTCAAGACTAAAAATAAAAAGCAAAACAAGCAAAGACTCAAATCATACAAGACGCCCCAAGCAAAACTCATAGTATGTGATGAATAAAAATATAGTTCCGAGTAAAATACCGATGGTCGTTAAAAGAAAGAGGGGATGCCACTCGGCCATCCCCAAGCTTAGTTGGTTGCTTCTCTTTGGATAATAGCTTGGGATGCCATGGGCAACCCCAAGCTTAGGCCCTTCTTACTACTTATTCCTTCATCCATCCTAATATCACCCAAAACTTCAAAACTTCAATCACACAAAACTCAACAAAATCTTCATGAGATCCGTTAGTATAAGAAAGTAAATCACTACTATAAGTACTGTTGCAAACCCATTAATATTTTATTCTTGTATTACATCTACTGTATTCCAACTTTTCTATGGCAAAAACTCTTCAAATCCATAGAATCATCAAAACAAGCACACAACACAAAGAAAACAAAATCTGTCAAAAACAAAACAGTCTATAGCAATTAGGGAACTTTGAATACTTCTGTAACTCCAAAGTTTCTGAAAAATTAGGACAACATGGTCAATTTGTATATCAGTATTGCGTAAAAAATTCAGAGTAAAAGCACGTTTCTGTGATTTTTGAAAATTATTTTTCTGAGCACAAAAGTTTCTATCACCCAACAAGATCCTAAAGGCTTTGCTTGGCACAAACATTAATTTAGACCACAAAAACACTTCTAACCAGATGCATAATTGGGTATTTCATTGAAAACAGCAAGAAAACACAAAAGCAAAAATATACAAGTTGGGTTGCCTCCCAACGAGCACTATCGTTTTACGCCCCTAGCTAGGCATAAAGCAAGGATCTAAGTATTGTCATCTTTGGTTCTAGATCCACAAGATGCCCTCATGATTGATTCATATGGTGGCCTAAATCTTGTTCTAGGGAAGTGTCCCATACCCTTCTTAGTGGAAATTAAATTTAATATTGCCTTCTTTCATATCAATCACGACACCAATAGTACGTATAAACGATCTACCAAGAATAATTGGACAAGCTGGATTGCAATCAATATCAAAAATAGTAAAATCTATGTGCACATAATTCCTATTTGCAAGAATAAGAACATCACTAATTCTTCCAATAGGCTTTTTAATAGTAGAATCCGCCATGTGCAAATTTAAAGAACATTCTTCAATATCGGCAGGACCAAGCACATCACATAAAGATTTCAGAATTTTTGAAACACTAGCACCCAAGTCACATAAAGCAAAACACTCATAATTTTTAATCTTGACTTTGATAGTAGGTTCCCACTCATCATGTAATTTTCTATGAATTGAAACTTCTAATTCCAACTTTTCTTCCAAAGCTTTCATCAAAGGATCAACAATATGTTTAGTAAAAGCTTTATTTTGTTCATAAGCATGGGGTGAATTTATCATGGATTGCAACAAACAAATACAATAAATTAAAGAGAAACTATCATAATTAAAGTCTTTGTAATCCAAAAGAGTGGGCATATCACTAGTAAAAGTTTTGACCTCTTAAAACCCACTTTTATCAATTTTCTAAACAAGATTTTCACCCTCATAATTATCGGGACGCCTTCTAGCTAAATTTGACTCTTCTCCAGTCCCTTTTTCATCAATCTTAATTTTACTAAACAAAGAAGAAATCAGAAATTCCTTTTGATGTCTGCTAGAACTATGTCTGTATTTCCATAAAGAGGAAGGGAGGATGCAGCACATCAACGGTAGGTATTTCCCTCAATGATGAGACCAAGGTTATTGAACTAGTAGGAGAACCACGCAACACTACGTGAATGGCACCTGCACACAAATAAAAAATACTCGCAACCCGACGTATCAAAAGGGGTTGTCAATCCCTTTCGGGCAACGACGCCAGAAATTGGCAAATGGACATGAGAAAGTTGTAATAAATTGAAAGATAGATCGCCAAATAAAATAAAATACAGCAAGGTATTTTTGTATATTTGGTTAAATAGATCTAAAAATAAAAGCAAATAAAAATATATCGGAAAGGCAAATATAATAAAGAAGACATCCGGGAGCCGTAGATTTCACTAGTGGCTTCTCTCGAGGAAAATAGCAAATGGTGGGTGAACAAATTACTGTTGGGCAATTTATAGAACTTCAAATAATCATGACGATATCCAGTGATCATTATCTAGGCATCACTTCCAATATTAGTAGACCGACTCCTGCCTGCATCTACTACTATTACTCCACACATCGACTGCTATCCAACATGCATCTAGTGTATTAAGTTCATGGAAAAACGGAGTAATGCAATAAGAATGATGACATGATGTAGACAAGATCTATTTGTGTAGAAATAGACCCCATCTTGTTATCCTTAATAGCAACGATACATACGTTTCGGTTCCCCTTCTGTCACTGGGATCAATCACCGTAAGATCAAACCCATCACAAAGCACCTCTTCCCATTGCAAGATAAATAGATCAAGTTGGCCAAACAAAACCCAAATATCGGAGAAGAAATACGAGGCTATAAGCAATCATGCATTTAAGAGATCAAAGAAGACTCAAATAACTTTCATGGATAAAAACATAGATCTGATCATAAACTCAAAGTTCATCGGATCCCAACAAATGCACCGCAAAAAGAGTTACATCAAATAGAAATCCAAGAGGTGGGCTGGGCTGGGTTGAGCACAACCCACACCCCAGGCGCACCCTGGTGTCTTGTGCTCACCAGGTGGCCCCCCTCTGGTGTTTATTTGCTACAGTATTTCTTATTTATTCCATAAAAAATCCTCGTGAAGTTTCAGCTCATTTGGAGTTGTGCAGAATAGGTAGCCCGACGTAGCTTTTTCAGGTCCAGATTTCCAGCTGCCGGAATTCTCCCTCTTTGTGTGAACCTTGCATATTATGAGAGAAAAGGCATTAGAATTACTCCAGAAAGCAATATTATGCATAAAAAAATATAGATAACAGTAGATAAACATGATGCAAAATGGACATATGACTAGGTGACAGGCCTGCTGTAGGAGCTGATGCAGATGTTATGAACGTCTGGCAAGCTTGATCTGATGAGTACTCAATAGTTCAGTGTGCCATGCTTTATGGCTTAGAGCCGGGACTTCAAAGACGTCTTGAACGTCATGGAGCATATGAGATGTTCCCAGAGTTGAAGTTAATATTTCAAGAAAGTGCCCGGGTTGAGAGATATGAAGGCTCCAAAAAGTTCTACAGTTGCACGTTGGAGGAGAACAGTTCTGTCGGTGAACACATATCAAAATGTCTTGGTATTATAATCACTTGACTTAGCTGGGAGTTTATCTTCCAGTCAATTGTGTTATTGACAAAGTTCTTCAATCACTGCCACCAAGCTACAAGGCTTCATGATGAACTATAATATGCAAGGGATGAATGAAACAATTCCCGAGATCTTCGCAATGCTTAAGGCCGCAGAGGTAGAAATAAAGAAGGAGCATCAAGTGTTGATGGTTAACAAGACCACTAGTTTCAAGAAAAAGGCCAAGGGAAAGAAATGGAACTTCAAGAAGAATGGCAAGCAAGTTGCCACTCCCGGGAAGAAGACCAAAGCTGGACCCAAGCCTGAAACTAAGTGCTTCTACTTCAAAGGGAGTGGTCACTGGAGGCGGAACTGCCCCAAGTATTTGGAAGATAAGAAGGATGTCAAAGTGAACAAAGGTATATTTGATATACATGGATGTGTTCCTTACTAATGCTCATAGTAGCGCCTGGGTATTTGAATCTGGTTCGGTTGCTCAAATTTGTAACTCCAAACAGGAGCTGTGGAATAAATGAAGATTGGCTAAGGACGAGGTGACTATGCTCGTCGGGAATGGTTCAAAGGTTGATGTGATCATTGTCGGCACGATACCTCTACATCTACCTACGTGATTAGTTTTAGACCTCAATAATTGTTATTTGGTGTCCGCGTTGAGCATGAACATTATATATGGATCTTGTTTATTGCGAGATAATTATTCATTTAAGACAGAGAATAATGGTTGTTCTATTTATATGAATAATATCTTTTATGGCCATGCACCCTAGAAGAGTGGTCTATTCTTGTTGAATCTTGATTGTAGTGATACACATATTCATAATATTGATGCCAAAAGATGCAAAGTTGATAATGATAGTGCAACATACTTGTGGGACTGCCGTTTAGGTCATATTGGTGTAAAGCACATGAAGAAACTCCATGTGGATGGGCTTTTGGAATCACTTGATTATGAATCAGTTGATACTTGTGAACCATGCCTCATGGGCAAGATGATTAAAACACCGTTCTCCGGAACAATGGAGCGAGCTAATGACTTATTGGAAATAATACATACCGATGTATGCGATCAGATGAGTGTTGAGGCACGCGGCGGGTATCGTTATATTCTGACCTTCACAGATGATTTGAGTAGGTATGGGTATATCTACTTAATGAAACACAAGTTTGAAACATTTGAAAAGTTCAAAGAATTTCAGAGTGAAGTGGAGAATCATCATACAAGAAAATAAAGTTTCTACAATCTGATCATGGAGGCGAATATTTGAGTTACGAGTTTGGCCTTCATTTAAGACAATGTGGAATTGTTTCACAACTCACACCACTTGGAACACCACAGCGTAATGGTGTGTCCGAACGTCATAACCGTACTTTATTAGATATGATGCGATCTATGATGTCTCTTACCAATTTACCACTACTGTTTTGAGGTTATGCATTAGAGACAACTGCATTCACGTTAAATAGGGCACCATCTAAATCCGTTGATATGACACCATATGAACTGTGGTTTGGCAAGAAACCTAAGCTATCGTTTCTTAAAGTTTTGGGTTGCGACACTTATGTCAAAAAGCTTCATCCTAATAAGCTCAAACCAAAATCAGAGAATTGCGTCTTCATAGGATACCCTAATTAAGGAAACAATTGGGCACACCTTCTACCACAGATCCGAAGGCAAGATCTGTGTTGCTAAGAACATATACTTTCTAGAGAAGGAGTTTCTCTCGAAAGAAGTGAGTGGGAGGAAAGTAGAACTTGATGAGGTAATTGCACCTTCTCTCGAATTGGAAAGTAGCACATCACAGAAAACTGTTTCCATGATGGCTACACCAACTAGAGAGGAAGCTAATGATGATGATCATGAAACTTCATATCAAGTTACTATTAAACCTCGTCGGTCGACCAGAGCACGATCCACACCAGAGCGGTATGATAATCCTATCCTGGAAGTCATGTTACTAGACCAAGGAGAACCTATGAACTATGAAGAAGCTATGATGAGCCCAGATTCTGACAGATGGCTTGAGGTCGTGAAATATGAGATAGGATCCATGTATGATAACAAAGTATGGACTTTAGTGGACTTGCCCGATGATCGTCAAGCCATAGAAAATAATTGGATCTTCAAGAAGAAGACTGATGCTGATGGTAATGTTACTGTTTACAAAGCTCTACTTGTCACAAAAGGTTTTCACCCATAAGGATGCTTAAGTCTGTCCGAATCATGTTAGCAATTGCCGCATTTTATGATTATGAAAACTGGCAAATGGATGTTAAAACAACATTCCTTAATGGATTTCTTAAAGAAGAATTGTGTATGATGCAACCAGAAGGTTTTGTCGATCCTAAAGGTGCTAAAAAAGTGTGCAAGCTCCAGTGATCCATCTATGGACTGGTGCAAGCATCTCGGAGCTGGAATATATGCTTTGATGAGGTGATCAAAGCATATGGTTTTATACAGACTTACGGTGAAGCATGTATTTACAAGAAAGTGAGTGGGAGCTCTGTAGCATTTCTGATATTATATGTGGATGACCTATTATTGATTGGAAATGATATAGAATTTCTGGATAGCATAAAAGGATACTTGAATAAGAATTTTTCAATGAAAGACCTTGGTGAAGCTGCTTATATAATGGGCATCAAGATGTATAGAGATAGATCAAGACGCTTAATAGGACTTTCACAAAGCACATATCTTGATAAAGTTTTGAAGAAGTTCAAATGGATCAGACAAAGAAAGGGTTCTTGCCTGTATTACAAGGTGTGAAGTTGAGTCAGACTGAAGGCCCGACCACTTCAGAAGATAGAGAGAAAATGAAAGTCATTACCTATGCCTTAGCCATAGGTTCTATCATGTACGCTATGTCGTGTACCAGACCTGATGTGTGCCTTACCATAATTTTGGTAGGGAGGTACCAAAGTAATCCAGGAGTGGATAACAGGACATCTGTCAAAACATCCCGAAGTACCTAAAAAGGACCAAGTATATGTGATGACCCACAAGTATAGGGGATCAATTGTAGCCTTTTCGATAAGTAAGAGTGTCGAACCCAACGAGGAGCAGAAGGAAACGACAAGTGGTTTCTAGCAAGGTAATGTCTGGAAGTGCTGAAATTGTAAGTAATAGAGTAGTTTGATAGCAAGATAATTTGTAATGAGAAAGTAATGATAGTAGTAACAAAAGTGCAGCAAGGTAGCCCAATCCTTTTGAGGCAAAGGACATGCCAAAACGATCTCTTATAATAAGCAAAGCGTTCTTGAGGGTACACGGGAATTCCATCTAGCCACTTTCATCATGTTGGTTCGATTCGTGTTCGCTACTTTGATAAATTGATATGTGGGTGGATAGGTGCTTACATGTTGTTCTTACTTGAACAAACCTCCTACTTATGATTAACCCCCTCGCAAGCATCCACAACTACGAGAAAAGAATTAACAATAAATTCTAACCATAGCATTAAACTTTTGGATCCAATAAGTCCCTTACGGAATAGCGCATAAACTAGGGTTTAAGCTTCTATCACTCTATTAACCCATCATCTAATAACTACTCCACAATGCATTCCCTTAGGCCCAAATATGGTGAAGTGTCATGTAGTCGACGTTCACATGACACCACTAAGGGAATCACAACATACATACTATCAAAATATCGAACACATATCAAGTTCATATGATTACTTGCAACATGATTTCTCCCGTGACCTCAAGAACAAAAGTAACTACTCACAAATGATAATCATGCTCAAGATAAGAGGGGTATTAAATAGCATATTAGATCTGAACATATAATCTTCCACCAAATAAACCATATAGTAATCAACTACAAGATGTAATCAACACTACTAGTCACCAACAAGTACCAATATATAGTTCTGGTACCAAGATTGAACACAAGAGATGAACTAGGGTTTGAGAGGAGATGGTACTGTTGAAGATGTTGATGAAGATTTCCCTCCTCAAGACGGGAGAGTTGTTGGTGATGATGATGACGATGATTTCCCCCTCCGGGAGGGAAGTTCCCCCGGCGGTATCACTCCGCTAGAGGGAAAAAGTGCTCCTGCCCAAGTTCCGCCTCGAGACAGCGGCGCTCCATCCCGAAAGTCCTCCCCTTATTTTTTTTCTAGGTCAAAATGACTTATATACCAGAAGATGGGCACCGGAGGTGGGCCGAGGGGAGCACAACTCACCAGGGCGTGCCTGGGCTCCCTGGCGTGCCCAGGTGGGTTGTGCCCACCTGGTGGGCCCCCTCTGGTACTTATTGGCTCCAATATTCCTCATTTATTCCATAAAAATTCCCCAAAAGTTTCAGCTTATTGGGAGTTGTGCAGAATAGGTGGCCTAGCATAGCTTTTCCAGGTCTAGATTTCCAGCTGCCGGAATTCTCCCTCTTTGTGTGCACCTTGCATATTATGGGAGAAAAGGCATTAGAATTACTCCAAAAAACATTATTATGCATAAAAACAATATAAATAACAGTAGGTAAACATGATGCAAAATGGACGTATCAACTCCCTCAAGCTTAGACCTTGTTTGTCCTCAAGCAAAAACCGAAAACATGTCCACATGCTTAGAGAGAGGTGTCGATAAAAACAAAATACAAACATAGAAGCATCATGTGAATTATTATAACAACAACAAACTTAAACATAAAGCTTTTATCATAGAACTTTAATCATAGACTTCTCATGAATAAGTAGCAATTCATCACACTATCGAAGTATAAAGCATAAACCCTATTAGAAACCAACAAACTATGTTTTCAGTCAACTTTGCAACTACAATTCATCATCTTTTCAGGAAGGGTCACGTATTGGAGCCTTTAGGCAAGTCCACATACTCAACCATCATATAGTCCTCTATGATTGCTAACACTCACCGCATACACATGAGCAAAACATTTCAACCGGACACATAGAAAGGTAGGGGCTTATAATTTTGCCTCCCAACGTATTCACCTCAAGGGTGATGTCAACAATAATAACTCATGCTACCTATATTCAACTGGACATATTTGCCTAGATCTTTCCTCACCACATGATGCTTGCCAAAGGAGAAAAAATAAAAAGGAAAATATAGAAAAACTTTGACTCTTGCATAAAAGTAAATACTTAAAGTAAAAGATAGGACCTTCACAGAGGGAAGCAGAGGTTTCCATGCGCTTATTTGTTTGTATGCTCAACCCCTTTAGTGCAAAAGAATGTCACATTATATTGCCCCTTGTGATGGAAACCTTTATCATGCAACCTGTCGCTTTTATTCTTTGCCATCACAAATTCGCATAACGCTCAATTTTCTCTTACACTAAATGATCTCACACTTTTAGAAGCAATTTTTATTGCCTTATTGCACTGATGCCAACTTACTTGAAGGATCTTACTCAATCCTTAGGTAGGTATGGTGGACTCTTGAAAATAATATTTGGATTTAAAGGTTTTTGGATGCACACGTAGTATCTCTACTTAGTGCAGATTTTTTGGCTAACAAAGATGGGGGCAAGCACCACATGTTGAAGCATCTATGACAATATAACTTCTATGTGAATATGAACAAACATAAATCATTGAGTTGTCTTCCTTGTCCAACGTCAACAATTTTGGCATATAATATTTTGATAGGGGCTCACAATCACAAAAGATTTTTAGGATAGTGTATTTGTATGTGAATCTTCTCTTCCCATATTAATTCTTTCATGAGTTGCATCATTGACCAATGCTATGTTTTTCAATATCTAATAAAATTTTCTACTGATACTTTTCCTTATGTGGTGTCATTACCTACCATAAGATTAGCATATGATCTTTTTCATTTATTTCCTTTCTTTTTATTGGAACATGAAAAGTAAAGAAAGCAAAAACTCAAACTAAACTTTATTATATATCTCGCACATGATTACAAGGATAGATCACTATGCAAACTCTCAAAGAGAAAGGATCTAACTAAACTCTTATTCATCTAAAGCAAAAGATCAATCTAAAATAAGTAAAGGAAAAATATAGTGGGGATGATGAGGGAGTCCTGGATTCAGGGGTCCTCAGGTGTCCGGCCTATTCGATAGGGGCCAGACTGATGGGCCATAAAGATAAAAGCAAAAGACTATCCCCCGTGTCCGGGTAGGACTCCTATATGCGTGGACAACAAGTTTGGTGTCCAGATGTACTCTTTCCTTCCCTTGTAAATCGACTCTATACAACCCTAGGCCCCTCCAGTATATATACAAACCAAAGGGTTTAGTCCCTGGAGGCTATCAGAACAATCATAGGCTAGATAGCTAGGGTTTAGCCATTACGATCTCGAGGTAGACCAATTCTTGTAACCCCTATACTCATCAAATACAATCAAGCAGGACGTAGGGTTTTGTTGGTGAACGTAGCAGAAATTTAAAATTTTCTATGCATCACCAAGATCAATCTATGGAGATTCTAGCAACAAGGGAGAGAGGGAGTGCATCTTCATACCATTGAAGATCGCTAAGCGGAAGCGTTACAAGAACCCGGTTGATGCAGTCGTACTCGTGGCGATTCAAATCACAGAAGATCCGATCTAGCACCGAACGAATGTCTCCTTCACGTTCAACACACTTATAGCCCGGGGACGTCTCCTCCTTCTTGATCCAGCAAGGGGAGAGGAGAAGTTGAGGGAGAACTCCGACAGCACGACGGCAAGGTGGTGGTGGAGCTCGTGGTATTCCTGCAGGGCTTCGCCAAGCACTACGGAGGAGGAGAAAGAGTTGGAGGAGGAAGGGGCGGCGCCAAAAGCAAGGTTTCTGCAGCCCTCCCACCCCCCTCTATTTACAGGGTGAAGGGGAGAGGGCCCCGGCCCCTCTAGATCCCATCTAGAGGGGTGCGGCGGCCAGGAGGGGAGGCTTGCCCCCCAAGCAAGGTGGAGGCGCCCCCTCCCCTAGGGTTTCCAACCCTAGGTTTCTTGGGCCCTTGGGGAGGTGCGCACCAGCCCACTAGTCCCCCGGGGCAGGTGACCCCACCCGATGGACCCCCGTACACCTTTCGGTGGTCCCGGTACAATACCGATAACCCCCCAAACCATTCCGGTGACTGAAACTGGACTTCCCATATATAAATCTTCACCTCCGGACCATTCCAGAACTCCTCATGATGTCCAAGATCTCATCTGGGACTCCGAACAACCTTCGGTAAGCACATACTATTTCCCATAACAACTCTAGTGTCACCGAACCTTAAGTGTGTAGACCCTACGGGTTTGGGAATCATGAAGACATGACCGAGACATTCTCCGTCCAATAACCAACAGTGGTATCTGGATACCCACGTTGGCTCCCACATGTTCCACGATGATCTCATCGGATGAACCACGATGTCGGGGATTCAATCAATCCTGTATACAATTCCCTTTGTCAATCAGTATGTTACTTGCCCGAGATTCAATCGTCGGTATCCCAATACCTCGTTCAATCTCGTTACTAGCAAGTCACTTTACTCATTCCGTAATTCATGATCCTGTTACTAACTACTTAGTCACATTGAGCTCATTATGATGATGCATTACTGAGTGGGCCCAGAGATACCTCTCCGTCATACGGAGTGACAAATCCCAGTCTCGATTCATGCCAACCCAACAGACACTTTCAGAGATACCTGTAGTGTACCTTTATAGCCACCCAGTTACGTTGTGACGTTTGGTACACCCAAAGCAATCCTACGATATCCCGGAGTTGCACAATCTCATGGTCGAAGGAAATGATACTTGACATTAGAAAAGCTTTTAGCAAACGAACTATACGATCTTGTGCTACGCTTAGGATTGGGTCTTGTCCATCACATCATTCTCCTAATGATGTGATCCCATTATCAATGACAACCAATGTCCATGGTCAGGAAACCATAACCATCTATTGATCAACGAGCTAGTCAACTAGAGGCTCACTAGGGACATGTTGTGGTCTATGTATTCACACATGTATTACGGTTTCCAGTTAATACAATTATAGCATGAACAATAGACAATTATCATGAACAAGGAAATACAATAATAACCATTTTATTATTGCCTCTAGGGCATATTTCCAACAGTCTCCCACTTGCACTAGAGTCAATAATCTAGTTCACATCATTATATGAATCCAACACCCATGGTGTTTGATCATATCTCGCTTGTGAGAGAGGTTTATTAGTCAACGGTTCTGAATCTTTCAAATCCGTGTGTGCTTTACAAATCTCTATGTCATCTCCTAGATGCAGCTACCACACTCTATTTGGAGCTATTCCAAATAGCTGTTCTACTATACGAATCCGGTTTACTACTCAGAATAATCCAGATTAGTGTCAAAGTTTGCATCGGCGTAACCCTTTACGACGAACTCTTTTACCACCTCCATAATCTAGAAAATTCCTTAGTCCACTAGTTACTAAGGATAACTTTGACCGCTGTCCTATGATCCATTCCTGGATCACTCTTGTACCCCTTGACTGACTCATGGCAAGGCACACTTCAGGTGCGGTACACAACATAGCATACTGTAGAGCCTACGTCTAAAGCATAGGGGACGACCTTCGTCCTTTCTCTCTCTTCTGCCATGGTCAGGTCTTGAGTCTTACCCAATACTCACACCTTATAACACAGCCAAGAACTCCTTCTTTGCCGATCTATTTTGAACTCCTTCAAAATCTTGTCACGATATGTGGTCATTTGAAAGTACTATTAAGCATTTTTGATGTATCCTTATAGATCTTGATGCTCAATGTTCAAGTAGCTTAATCCAGGGTTTCCATTGAAAAACACTTTTCAAATAACCCTTTATGCTTTCCAGAAATTCTACATCATTTCCGATCAACAATATGTCAACAACATATACTCATCAGAAATGCTATAGTGCTCCCACTCACTTCTTTGGAAATACAAGTTTCTCATAAACTTTGTATAAACCCAAAATATTTGATCATCTCATCAAAGCATATATTCCAACTCCGAGATGCTTACTCCAGTCCTTAGAAGGATTGCTGGAGCTTTGCATACTTGTTAGCATCTTTCAGGATTGACAAAACCTTCTAGTTGTATCACATACAACCTTTCCTCAAGAATATCGTCGAGAAAACAATGTTTTGACATCCTATCTGCAAGATTTCATAAATCATGCAGTAATTGCTAATATAATTCCAACATACTCTTAGCATCGCTACGAGTGAGAAAATCTCACCATAGTCAACTCCTTGAACTTGTCAGAAAACATCTTAGCGACAAGTTGAGCTTTCTTAATGGTGACACTTACCATCATTGTCCGACTTCCTTTTAAAATCCATCTGCACCGAACAGCCTTACGACCATCAAGTAGTTCTTCCAAAGTCCACACTTTTTTCACATACATGGATCCTCTCTCGGATTTTTTATGGCCTCTAGCCATTTGTCGGAATCCGAGCCCACTATCACTTCTCCATAGCTCGTAGGTTCATTGTTGTCTAGCAACATGACCTCCAAGACATGATTACCTTGCCACTCTGAAGCAGTACACGTCCTTGTCGTCCTACGAGGTTTGGTAGTGACTTGATATGAAGTTTCATGATCACTATCATCAGCTTCCACTTCAATTGGTGTAGGTGCCACAGGAACAAACTTCCTGTGCCCTGCTACAAACTGGTTGAAGTGATGGTTCATTAACCTCATCAAGTCTCCACCATCCTCCCACTCAATTCTTTCGAGACAAACTTTTCCTCGAGAACGGAACCGTTTTAGAAACAATCACTTTTGCTTCCGGATCTGAAATAGGAGGTATACCCAACTGTTTTGGGTGACCTATGAAGATGCATTTATCCGTTTTGGGTTCGAGCTTATTAGGCTAAAACTTTTTCACATAAGCATCGCAGCCCCAAACTTTTAAGGAACGACAACTTAGGTTTCTCTAAACCATATATCATACGCTGTCATCTCAATGGAATTACGTGGTGCCTATTTAAAGTGAATGCGGTTGTCTCTAATGCCTAACCCATGAACGATAGTGGTAATTCGATAAGAAACATCATGGTATGCTGTCACACCCTGATTTTCATGGCACAACACATAAGATGATAAATCATGATAAAGTGTGGTTTGGCAAAAACTTTTGCATTATTTGACTTTTTATTTGAGTTGGTTTTCTCTCTGTGTTTTCAAGTGCTCTTAAAAGTCAACATAGCTTCACCTTCTATGCTTCATTTCCTTGATCCAAAACTTCTGCCCAATGATCATACCATGTGTATAATACAATATAGAATTTTCTTACAAAAATAATTTGGCCAAAAAGTATTTTCTAAATTTAGTTTTCCAAAAAACCCTAAATTGAGGTTTGCACTACAAGTACTTGATATGGGGTGTAAAAAATCCTTCAAAAGGTATATTTGAATCCTATTAGATATAGGACTCCCATAAACCACAAAAATATAATTTTAAAAGTTACTTTGCTATTTTATTTAAGGGATTTTTCTTGAGGCCAGAAATGGTCTTTAATAGCTTAAAATTATTTTAATACTTTAAAAATATTTGTGAAAATTTCGGGAAACGCAGTGGACATATATTGTCCATATATAAGAGTTTCAACACATGGTCATGTTCAAAATATTGGTCAAACCCCTCAAAAAACCTTTTTGGATATTTCAAGCTTTTGAAATATTTACAGAGGAAATATTATCTAAAAATTCTAAGAAAATTCGAGCATGTCACATATGACTAATGGGATGATCTTGCCAAGCCTCATGTCTTGGAGAACAAGATAACATCACCAAATCCCCTCAAAACCATTCGTGTCAATTTTGAAGTTTGAGCAACTCTACATTGCCAAAGATGTCCAAATATTCTCAAACTTGGTGCAGATGCTCCAATGGTCTAATTATGTATCTATACCAAATGGCACAAGTTGGAGAAAATGATATCTTGATCAAAGTGCCTCAAAACCCTCTTTGTCCAGAATCAAATTTGAACAACTTTACATTGTCAACTTTCTTATTTTGCTCTCAACATTTGTGGGCATGCTCTAAACCCCAAATGATGACACTACACCAAGTGGTGCACCAAGGAGAAGAGTTTAGCTTAGCTAGATCTAAGAAAGTCCATTTATGTTGATTTCTAGGGTTTACAAAAGTTACATTGTGAACTTTGCCCAAATAAGCTCAAAATGGGTGTAAGGCTCTAATTATATGTGCCATTTCACCCTGTGGAGTCTCATGCAAAATGGAATTCATTTACCTGTCCAAACCATCAACAAACACCTTCTGCCACTTGACCAGAACAACTACTTTGACCTCTTCCACTCTTCTCCATGGCCTCAACTTTTTACCACAGCTACTCCTAACCCTCCTCGACCTCCAGCAATAATGGCTGCATCTCAGATCAATGATTAAGGGGTGAAACCACCTCATTTACCCCTCTGGACAACCCCTTTCCCTCTCTCTCTCAACCCCACTCCTCCCCTACTAGCTCCCCAGGGCATCCAATGCTCCTCCCCTCTTCTTTACTTCCCCCTAGAGCTAACAGACATTTTTGGCCGCACCCATGTTGCATAGAAAATGGCCATGCCGGCCATTTGGGCGCTCTGGAGCGCGCTACAGTGCGCTCCCGCACTGTAGCCGCCCCCCCTGCCAAGCACCTCCGGCCACCTCAGCTCTCCCCTCATGCTAGCCGATGCTCATCGACGTCCGTGACACGCTACACTGTCGGCCCCCTCCCCTCTCTCCCTCTCCGGCTCTCCTCGCATGCGGACAGAGCGCCACTCGAGCGCGTCAGTCACTGCCCGTGACGGGGACCCGCGCTGCTGCGTTCCCCGCTCCCTCTCTTCTCCCCCTGGGAGTAGTCCACACCCACGAACACCCTAGACTCGGCGCAGCACCCTCCCGAGGCCCGTAGCGACGAGCAAGAGCTCGTCGGCGCATGAACCCACGGTGGACCGCCGCTCGCCTATATAAGGCATCCCCGAGCCCTCCTCTCACCACCAATCGTCCTCTCCAACTCCAAATAGCCCCCATGAGCCTCCGTTCATCCCCAGAGCCGCCCAAGCTCGATATCGAGCTCGAGCTCTGCCGCTTCGGTTCGCCGTCGATCTCGTGGTACATGCCTCCTTTGCCCTCTCTCTCTCAATCTGGAACCACCTCACCTCTCTTACCGTTTCCCCTCTGTCTCCCCTCTCTATTGCAGCCGGAATCAACCGGGGCAAGCACCTCCCGAAGCCCTTCTGCCAGCTTCCTCGTCGCTGGCGAACTCTACACTCCGACAACCGCCTCCACCTCCACCTGAATGGCGACTCCGCGCTGAGCACGCCGGTGCCCTCGGATCGCCTCGCCGTCGACCACAGTGATGCTGGTGAGCTCGCCTTCCTCTCTGGCCCGAGGTTGAAGACGACGGCCGTGGGGCCCGTCGGTCAGCCTCACATTCCGACGGGAGGGCCCCAACCGTCAAGTTTAAACACAGACGAGCGCGTAACGGTTCGCCCGTCGGCTGAAAGCGTATTTTGCATTTACGCCTTTGACGTGGCAGCCTCGCGCGGGCTGGATCCTCTCTAGGCCTGCTGCACTGTCGTCCTTCTGGCCCAGTTGCATAGTGCTGCTTCTCCTTTTTCTTTTTCCGTAAAATTGCAAAAAAATCCTCAGGATTAAATATTAATGCAAATGCAATAATTCCAGTTCCTAAATTCTTGTAAAAATCCTGCCTATTTAATGGTATATCTTCCACACATGTCCAAACAACTTTTATGTACTATTCATATTCAAATTCGAATTTGAATATATTTAAACCTCTCTAAAATTCCATTCCTCATATTATACCACTCCAAATATAAAACTAGGAATTTTATCCTTCTTAGTTTTCACCCTAGTATTTACTAAAAATAGGTTGACATCTTTCTGAGCACTTTGGTTTTTCTATTTTGCTATTGCCTTATGTTCCCGTCATTTCTTTGGCGATGAATAGATCCCGTATTTGACGAAGTAGTTGGACAAGAAGAAGGAGAAGGACTTGAAGACTTTTAAGACCAAGGCAAGCAGCCCTTTGACCATGTCTAAGAAACCTTTTTATGCATGTCATATGGCACTTTTATTGCTTGCACCGAAGTCATGATAAAATGGTGACCACTTGAGGTGGTTTGCCTCCGTTGCTTTTCTCGTTGACACTTGCATCATGCATGACCCTACCTTTCTATGAGGGTTATGCCGGTGGGAATAGATATGATGCTATAGTAGTGGCTACGGAAAGAGGATGGGTATATGCATGGTGATGGAAGCAAGATTGTTTTCAAAAACTTTTCGAAAACCCCATCGGGTGCCACTTATGACCGAGGGAGATAATGAGTTGGGTAACCACTTGATGACGAAGTGGTGTACTGAGGCAAGTGTGTGTGTTTTTTTTAAAATGGATTGGTTTAAGTTGCGACAGTTATTCCAACCTTACATGCGCAACCACTCTACCCTTATATGGGAAAGGGCATTATTGATTACCTAGGCCGATACTAGCTTGGAGCCCGCATTACTAGTGACGGGGGAGAGTTGGTGCTCTCTCTCGGGACGGGGTTGTGCCAGGTAGGACGGCCATGACTGTTTTTACAGGGCACCGAATACACCGTTGCATCCCCTCTCGGATGTTACGATCTCGAGTGAGTCTCGTATGATGTACATTGTGCGGATACGGAACAACGAGTGGACTCCTTGTTAGTGTCGTCTAGGGAAAGATAGTGATCAGGTGCTTACCCCGGGTACTTGAGGTACCGCGGGTCGTGGATGACACGGAAGTTCCCCGGATCTTGTGGGTAAAGTGTGCAACCTCTGTAGAGTGTAAAACTATTCGAATAGCCATGTCCACGATCAAGGACAGTCGGATAACCACTCTTGGGATACGTCCACTTGTTTACAAACCATTGTGTGTGTGTTTGGATAAATGGGGAAAACTACTTGGGTCAAGTCAAAGCACTTGACATGATCGAGTTGGGTTGATGCCCACTCCCTTTATGTCGATATGTGTGACCAGTCCCTGTGGTTATGTGAGTTCATATGATACATGATTTACCAATTGTTGAACATGTCATAGCACAATAAAATTAGCTTTCTGCAAAAATTTACCTATATCATGCATTGTTGTATCTTGAACCAAAACATGGGTTGCTTGCAAGTACATTCAAAGTACTCATTGGCTTGCCACTGGTTATTTAATTGACCAGGCATTGAAGAACAAAAGTTCGAGGAAGATTTCATTGGTGACGAGCATGCGAACTAGGACGCTTCCCAGTCAGAATGCCTATAGGGTTAAGGCAGATGACATGGGTTCTACTTACCGGCGAAGATTTCCGCTGCTTATGTTTCATTTGATGTTCAGCCCTTAAGGCTTATCTATGTAAGACTTGACCATAATGGTCACAATTTGTGTAAGATGGTATGTATGGATGTAAGACTCTTGTTATTCAGCTTCTGTGTGTTCAATGAGCATTGATCTCTGGGATCACTGTACACGTGCACTCGGTGATCACGACTCATGAGTCAGGGTCCCCACAGAGCTGGTATCAGAGCCATCCTGACTGTAGGAAGCCATAGTTAGCATGGTCGTTACACAGGGTAAAACTATTTTCAAAACTATTACTAGTCTTCAAAACTATCTATACTTCTCTTCCCTTCTCAGTGTTTCGAAAACTAAGGTATACTTTCCCCATCGATCTCTTTCCTTCAAAAATTAGTGCAAACGGTCACTAGCACCCTCAAGCCCCTGACCACAGGATTCCTTGTAATCATCGTGGATAGCCTAGAAGGATTACACCTTGCCAAATACTCACCCACCTCTTCTGAACACAAGATTGGCGACACCACAGCAAGACGATGCCAACAGAAGGTACACCTTTGAAGAATGAGAACATGAAGACCCAGAGGATTGTGACACCTTTAAATTTGCCCCAGGATGATGCAACCTTGTCCTATGATGATCATGGTGTAAGATATGCAAGACCATGATATACATCGCTAATAGAGCAATCATGTCCTTATCGTTGTTGTATCGGCAACCACCGGTGGATGAGAACCTCGCTATTTGGTCCGCCTCACTATAATGAGCAGGAAAACGGTTCTCTTCATTCCCCGCTATTGGTGTCGATGTTGTCATCAACATAATCGACATGTTGGACCTCTACTATGCCTTGATGATATCATTGCATAAAGGATTACCTACTTGGTACCATCGATGCCTTAGAAGACAAAAAGGGATCGTCATGATTAAGAAGACAACAGAAGACCGAGTCAATGCCTGCTACGAGGAGCCACCTTCACCCCATCACTTCAACAGGCGGGGAGTTGTTGAAGAATCTTCAGGCTCAACCCGGATTGTTTCATCAAACAACTACAAGAGATGTAGCAACAACCGAGGAAAACCCAGAAGACTGCACGAGGCACGAAGCAAAGCATGACTACTGAATCCGAGAGCCCCTAGGGTAGGATGAGTCGTGTACCCCCTATGCGCAGTCGAGTCCATATGATGGTTCGAATAGAACCATGATTGTGTGTTGCTTGTTTTTATTTGTTTGTGTTTTGATATAAGTCGCACTTTTGCCCTAGGCAACAAGTACACGACTATATCACCTGCCTTATTTTGTTGTTTGCTTTTGGCCCTTTCGGCACTTGTTTGTTTGCACCTGCACTATAGAACCCCCTTAGGCATCCCCATCTATGCTACTTTTCTCTCTCAACTCTCTCATCAACTAAAGACCGGCAAGACAAGATACACCAAGGATTCAACTTCGGCAACCAACCGGCACTGAAGACTTTTGCTGCAGCATCCTCGACAAAGTGAAACCCATAAGAGTTATGTTTAACCCTCCAGACTAGAAACCCATTCCTAGACCCTTCGAAACTTCATGAGATACCCCAACTCGAGTCCTTAACCATGAGCTTAACCTACGAAATTGCAAGAGAACTAGTTAATCTTCAATAACCTTTGCTCATCACAAAGTTCATTATGGAACTAGTGGACATAGTGAACTAGCACATTATCATCCTAAGATTGCACAAGAATTGACGATGCCATAGGGAAGACCAATTTGAGGAATTATCTGAGACTTTTGTGGATTATGAGGCTTTGATGTTGGTAGATGAACTTGGTGGGATCATGTGGATAGAGTAGCATAGCTTTTATCACCTCAGAGTAAATTTGGATTTAAATAGGTGAACCTAGTGGGGTCTAGATGCTGAGTAAGTCTACATGGTTCAGAGTAAATTGGATTTAGGCTGATGATCTCAATCATGATACCATGCTTCTCGGTGGATGATAAACTAGGAGATTGGATTAATTGTCAGAGTTGATTTAGGGAATCTATATAAGCTTGACCTTGGAGTTTACTTGACCATGATAATGGAAATTGGTGGAATGACTATAGTAAGGTAGCCCTATCAAGTATTTGGGGATTATAGGGACTTTAGGAGATCGCATGGAACACCGTAGACATCGGATTTGTAGAATTAATGGATTATGTAGTGATTGATAGAAGTTAATGTGTTGATCAATTTGATTCATACGAAGGAAACAAAATCTTGGAGTGGCATACGACGTGTTTCCTTAGGATAGAGATGCACTATTTCTGGCCTTGGAGGAATAGGTTGAGCGGTCGGATTGTCATGTTTAATTCAAGCTTAGCAGCTGTATGTTATACCCATGGATTTTTGCATAGAGACAACCATACATATGAGTTTGGGGATAGTTGACATATGTGGTTTTGTTAGATCTCCTCTCCGGAGCAGTAAGGATACAGATAACATGAGTGATGTTTGGAGTTGACCTATATGAGATGATTCCTTCAGTAATATGATGTGATTTGTTTCGAGGAGTAGATAGAACTATTGGCATCTCAGAAATTGTGCTCAAAGGCAAGATAATGAATGTTCACTCTCACACTAGCATCCTTGAAACCCTTAAGCCCTACTAAGCCACAACATGGTTGGATCAATACCATGGGCTTTGGACCTAGGATGAGAACACTTGGCCAATACTCAACCGTGACCACCATCAATGCACCACCAGCAATGCCCTATCCCACTTTATGTACACCATGAACAAGTCTTCATGGAGTACTTGGACATGTTGGTTGTCATCTATATTTGGTGACCTAATTGACTACCCGAAGACCGAAGAAGGACCGTTCAACTGGTTAGAGAACATCTGAAGACCGCCATGTCAAGGAGGAGGAACTATACCAACCACCACCCTCAAGAAGTAAACTTCCTCGTCGAAGACTGCACGTATCTGCAAACCACTCCTCTCGTAGGAACCGAACTTTTCCAAAAGGAAGCTCACACCAAGATTTATCGGCCCCTCCGAGGTCACTGCAAGACGAAGGATACACGGCTACCAGCTAGAGTTACCACCTAAGTCACCCACTATGCACAATGTTTTTCCACACAACACCACTCCGGAAATGTTCTCAACTTCCTGACAAGCATGACCTCTATGAGGACATTAATTACCAGGCCATCGACCCCCAGCTTAGCCTGATCCACCGTGAGAGACCCATTATACACAAAGCCACGCCATAGAGTACTTCAAGGTTCAATGGAGCACCACTCAGAAGCAGAAGCAGTATAAGGACGCGAAGACTACCCCAAACCTAAGTTTTTGTATTCCCTTCCGTGCCTAGTTTGGGAATCTCGGGGATGAGATTCTTGTAAGGGGGTAGGTCTGTCACACCCTGATTTTCATGGCACAACACATAAGATGATAAATCATGATAAAGTGTGGTTTGACAAAAACTTTTGCATTATTTAACTTTTTATTTGAGTTGGTTTTCTCTGTGTGTTTTCAAGTGCTCTTAAAAGTCAACATAGCTTCACCTTCTATACTTCATTTCCTTGATCCAAACCATCTGCCCAATGATCATACCATGTGTATAATACAATATAGAATTTTCTTACAAAAATAATTTGGCCAAAAAGTATTTTCTAAATTTAGTTTTCCAAAAATCCCTGAATTGAGGTTTGCACTACAAGTACTTGATTTGGGGTGTGAAAAATCCTTAAAAAGGTATATTTGAATCCTATTAGATATAGGACTCCCATAAACCACAAAAATATAATCTTAAAAGTTATTTTGCTATTTTATTTAAGGGCTTTTTCTTGAGGCCAGAAATGGTCTTTAATAGGTTAAAATTATTTTAATACTTTAAAAATATTTGTGAAAATTTAGGGAAACTCAGTGGACATATATTGTCCATATATAAGAGTTTCAACACATGGTCATGTTCAAAATATTGGTCAAACCCCTCAAAAACCCTTTCTGGATATTTGAAGCATTTGAAATATCTGCAAAGGAAATATTATCTAAAAATTCCAAGAAAATTCTAGCAAGTCACATATAACACATGGGATGATCTTGCCAAGCCTCATGTCTTGGAGAACAAGATAACATCACCAAATCCCCTCAAAACCATTGCTGTCCATTTTGAAGTTTGAGCAACTCTACATTGCCAAAGATGTCCAAATGTTCTCAAACTTGGTGCACATGCTCCAATGGTCTAATTATGTATCTAGACCAAATGGCACAAGTTGGAGAAAATGATATCTTGATCAAAGTGCCTCAAAACCCTCTCTGTCCAGAATCAAATTTGAACAACTTTAGATTGTCAACTTTCTTATTTTGCTCTCAACCTTTGTGGGCATGCTCTAAACCCCAAATGATGACACTAAACCAAGTGGTGCACCAAGGAGAAGAGTTTAGCTTAGCTAGATCTAAGCAAGTCCATTTCTGTTGATTTCTAGGGTTTACAAAAGTTACATTGTGAACTTTGCCCAAATAAGCTCAAAATGGGTGTAAGGCTCTAATTATATGTGCCATTTCACCATGTGGAGTATCATGCCAAATGGAATTCATTTACCTATCGAAACCATCAACAAACACCTTCTACCACTTTACCAATACAACTACTTTGACCTCTTCCACTCTTCTCCATGGCCTCAACCTTTTACCACAGCTACTCCCGACCCTCCTCTACCTCCAGTAACAATGGCTGCATCTCAGATCAATGATTAAGGGGTGAAACCACCTCATTTACCCCTCTAGACAACCCCTTTCCCCCCTCTCTCAATCCCACTCCTCCCCTACTGGCTCCCCAGGGCATCCAATGCTCGTCCCCTCTTCTTTACTTCCCCCTAGAGCTACCAGACATCTTTGTCCGTGCCCACGTTGCATAGAAACTGGCCATGCCGGCCATTTGGGCGCTCTGGAGCGCGCTACAGTGCGCTCCTGCACTATAGCCGCCCCCTGCCAAGTACCTCCGGCCACCTCGGCTTTCCCCCTCATGCCAGCCGATGCTCATCGACGTCCGCGGCATGCTACACTGTCAGCCCCCTCCTCTCTCTCCCTCTCCGGCTCTCCTCGCGTGCGGACAGAGCGCCACTCGAGCGCGCCAGTCGCTGCCACGACGGGGACCCACGTTGCTGCGTTCCCCGCTCCCTCTCTTCTCCCCCTCGGCGTAGTCCACACCCACGAACACCCTGGACTCGGCGCAGCACCCTCCCGAGGCCCGTAGCGACGAGCAAGAGCTCGTTGGTGCACGAACCCACGGTGGACCACCGCTCGCCTATATAAGGCATCCCCGAGCCCTCCTCTCGCCACCAATCGTCCTCTCCCACTCCAAATAGCCCCCATGAGCCTCCCGTTCATCCCCAGAGCCGCCCAAGCTCGAGATCGAGCTCGAGCTCCGCCGCTTCAGGTCGCCGTCGATCTCGTGGTACATGCCTCCTTTGCCCTCTCTCTCTCTCTCTCTCTCTTGATCTGGAACCACCTCACCTCTCTTACCGTTTCCCCTCTGTCTCCCCTCTCTATTGCAGCCAGAATCAACCGGGGCAAGCACCTCCCGAAGCCCTTCTGCCGACTTCCTCGTCGCCGGCGAACCCCTACACTCCGGTGACTGCCTCCACCCCCGCCTGAACGGCGACTCCGCGCTGAGTACGCCGGTGCCCTCGAATCGCCTCGCCGTCGACCACAGCAACGCCGGTGAGCTCGCCTTCCTCTCTGGCCCAAGGTTGAAGACGACGGCCGTGGGGCCCGTCGGTCAGCCTCACATTCCGACGGGAGGGCCCCACCCATCAGGTTTAAACACACACGCGCACGTACCAGTTCGCCTGTCGGCTGAAAGCGTATTTTGCATTTACGCCTTCGATGTGGCAGCCTCGCGCTGGCTGGATCCTCTCTGGGCCTGCTGCACTGTGGTCCTTCTGGCCCAGTTGCACAGTCCTGCTTCTCCTTTTTCTTTTTCCATAAAATTGCAAAAAATTCTTCAGGCTTAAATATTAATCCAAATGCAATAATTCCAGTTCCTAAATTCTTGTAAAAACCCTGCCTATTTAATGGTATATCTTTCACACATGTCCAAACAACTTTTATGTACTGTTCATATTCAAATTCAAATTTGAATATATTTAAACCTCTCTAAAAATCCATTCCTCATATTATACCACTCCAAATCTAAAACTAGAAATTTTATCCTTCTTAGTTTTCACCCTAGTATTTAGTAAAAATAGGTTGACATCTTTCTGAGCACTTTGGTTTTTGTGTTTTGCTATTGCCTTATGTTCCCGTCATTTCTTTGGCGACGTATAGATCCGGTATTTGACAAAGTAGTTGGATAAGAAGAAGGAGAAGGACTTGAAGACTTTGAAGACCAAGGCAAGCAGCCCTTTGAATATGTCTAAGAAACCCTTTTTATGCATGTCATATGGCACTTTTATTGCTTGCACCGAAGTCATGATAAAATGGTGACCACTTGAGGTGGTTTGCCTCCGTTGCTTTTCTCGTTGACACTTTCATGATGCATGACCCTACCTTTCTATGAGGGTTATGCTAGTGGGAATAGATATGATGCTATAGTAGTGGCTATGCAAAGGGGATGGGTATATGCATGGTGATGGCAGCAAGATTGTTTTCAAAAACTTTTCGAAAATCCCATCGGGTGCCACTTATGCCTGAGGGAGATAATGAGTTGGGTAACCACTTGATGACGAATTGGTGTACCGAGGCAAGTGTGTGCTGTTTTCAAAATGGATTGGTTTAAGTTGCGACCATTATTCCAACCTTACATGCGCAACCACTCTACCCTTATATGGGAAAGGGCATTATTGATTACCTAGGCCGATACTAGCTTGGAGCCCGCATTACTAGTGACGGGTGAGAGTTGATGCTCTCTCTCGGGATGGGTTCGTGCCAGGTAGGGCGGCCATGGCTGTTTTTACAGGGCACCGGATACACCGTTGCATCCCCTCTCGGATGTTATGATCTCGAGTGAGTCTCGTATGATGTACATTGTGAGGATATCGAACAACGAGTGGACTCCTTGTTAGTGTCGTCTAGGGAAAGATAGTGATCGGGTGCTTACCCCGGGTACTTGAGGTACCGCGGGTCGTGGATGTCACAGAAGTTCCCCGGATCTTGTGGGTAAAGTGTGCAACCTCTGTAGAGTGTAAAACTATTCGAATAGCCGTGTCCACGGTCAAGGACAGTTGGGTAACCGCTCTTGGGCTACGTCCACTTGTTTACAAACCATTGTGTGTGTGTTTGGATCAATGGGGAAAACTACTTGGGTCAAGTCAAAGGAGTTGACATGATCGAGTTGTGTTGATGCCCACTCCCTTTATGTCGATATGTGTGACCAGTCCCTGTGGTTACGTGAATTCATATGATACATGATTTACCAATTGTTGAACATGTCATAGCACAATAAAATTAGCTTTTTGCAACAATTTACCTATGTCATGCATTGTTGTATCTTGAACCAAAACATGGGTTGCTTGCGAGTACATTCAAAGTACTCATT
Source organism: Triticum dicoccoides (assembly GCF_002162155.2). Lineage (NCBI taxonomy): Eukaryota > Viridiplantae > Streptophyta > Magnoliopsida > Poales > Poaceae > Triticum > Triticum dicoccoides. The sequence goes on from NC_041393.1 coordinate 582,048,642, forward strand.
GGCTTGCCACTGGTTATTTAATTGACCAGGCATTGAAGAACAGAAGTTCGAGGAAGAGTTCATTGGTGACAAGCATGCGAACTAGGACACTTCACAGTCAGAATGCCTGTAGGGTTAAGGCAGATGGCATGGGTTCTACTTATCGACGAAGATTTCCGTTGCTTATGTTTCATTTGATGTTCAGCCCTTAAGGCTTATCTATGTAAGACTTGACCATAATGGTCACAATTCGTGTAAGACGGTATGTATGGATGTAAGACTCTTGTTATTCAGCTTCTGTGTGTTCAGTGAGCATTGATCTCTGGGATCACTACACATGTGCACTGGGTGATCACGACTCATGAGTCGGGGTCCCCACATATGCCCCATATCCAATAGGGTGCATCTATGATGTTCGAACACGCCATCACGCTATGGTGTTCCAAGCGGTGTTAGTTGTGAAACAATTTCCACAATGTCTTAATTGTGTACCAAACTCGCAACTCAGATATTCATCTCTATGATCATATCATAGACATTTTATCCTCTTGTCACGAAGATCTTCAACTTCACTCTGAAATTACTTGAACCTTTCCATAATTCAAACTTGTGTTTCATCAAGTAAATATACTCAGCATCTACTCAAATCATCTGTGAAGTAAGAACATAACGATATCCACTGCGTGCCTCAGCACTCATTGGACTTTACACATCAAAATGTATTACTTCCAACAAGTTTATTTCTTGTTCCATCTTACTGAAAATGAGGCTTTTTAGTCATCTTGCCCATGTGGTATGATTTGCATGTCTCAAGTGATTCCAAATCAAGTGAGTCCAAATGATGCATCTGCATGGAGTTTCTTCATGCGTACATACCAATAGACATGGTTCGCATGTCTCAAACTTTTCAAAAATGAGTGAGTCCTAAGATCCATCAATCATGGAGCTTCTTCATGCATTTTATACCAATTTGACTTACATGGCAGTGCCACAAGTAGGTGGTACTATCATTACTATCTTATATCTTTTGGCATGAACATGTGTATCACTATGATCGAGACTCAATAAGCCATTCATTTTAGGTGCAAGACCATTGAAGGTATTATTCAAATAAACAGAGTAACCATTATTCTCCTTAAATGGATAACCATATTGCAATAAACATAATCCAATCATGTCTATGCTCCACGCAAACACCAAATAACAGTTATTTAGGTTTAACACCAATCTCGATGGTAGAGGAAGTATGCGATGCTTGATCACATCAACCTTGGAAACACTTCCAACGCATATCGTCATTTCACTTTTAGCTAGTCTCCGTTTATTCCACAGCTTTTATTTCGAGTTACTGACACTTAGCAACCGAACCAGTATCTAATACCCTGGTGCTACTAGGAGCACTAGTAAAGTACACATTAATATAATGTATATCCAATATACTTCTGTCGACCTTGCCAGCCTTCTCATCTACCAAGTATCTAGGGTAGTTCTGCTTCAGTGACCGTTCCCCTCATTACAGAAGCACTTAGTCTCGGGTTTGGGTTCAACCTTGGGTTTCTTCACTAGAGCAGCAACCAATTTGCCGTTTCATGGAGTATCCCTTCTTTCCCTTGCCCTTCTTGAAACTAGTGGTTTTACTAACCATGAACAATTGATGCTCCTACTTGATTTCTACTTTCGCGGTGTCAAACATCGCGAATTGCTCAAGGATCATCATGTCTATCCCTGTTATGTTATAGTTCATCACGAAGCTCTAGTAGCTTGGTGGCAGTGACTTTGGAGAACCATCACTATCTCATCTGGAAGATAACTCACACTTGATTCAAGCGATTGTAGTACTCAGACAATCTAAGCACATGCTCAATGATTGAGCTTTTCTCCCTTAGTTTGCAGGCTTAAGAAGCTTGTGGGAGGTCTCACACCTCTTGACATGGGCACGAGCCTCAAATCCCAATTTCAGCTCTTGGAACATCTCATATGTTCCGCGACATTTAAAAATGTCTTCGGTGCCTCAATTCTAAACCGTTTAACATTATGCATTGAACTATCACGTAGTCATCAAAACGTGTATGTCAGATGTTCGCAACATCCACAGACTACGCTCGAGGTTCAGCACACCGAGCGGTGCATTAAGGACATAAGCCTTCTGAGCAGCAATGAGGACAATCCTCAGTTTACAGACCCAGTCCGCATAGTTGCTACTATCAACTTTCAACTAAATTTTCTCTAGGAACATATCTTAAACAGTAGAACTAAAGCGTAAGCTATGACATAATTTGCAATGACCTTTTGACTATGTTCATGATAATTGAGTTCATCTAGTTATTTAATGAACTCCCACTTAGATAGACATCCCTCTAGTCATCTAAGTGATACATGATCCGAGTCAACTAGGCCGTGTCCGATCATCACGTGAGACGGACTAGTCATCATCGGTGAACATCTTCATGTTGATCGTATCTTCTAGATGACTCATGTTCGACCTTTTGGTCTCTTGTGTTCCGAGGCCATGTCTGTACATGCTAGGCTCGTCAAGTCAACCTAAGTGTTTTGCATGTGTAAATATGGCATACACCCGTTGTATGTGAACGTTGGAATCTATCACACCCGATCATCACGTGGTGCTTCGAAACAACGAACTTTCGCAACGGCACACAGTTAGGGGGAACACTTTCTTGAAATTATTATGAGGGATCATCTTATTTACTACCGTCGTACTAAGCAAATAAGATGCAAAAACATGATAAACATCACATGCAATCAAATAGTGACATGATATGGCCAATATCATTTTGCTCCTTTTGATCTGAATCTTCGGGGCGCCATGATCATCATCGTCACCGGCATGACATCATGATCTCCACCATCATGATCTCCATCATTGTGTCTCCATGAAGTTGTCTCGCCAACTATTACTTCTGCTACTATGGCTAACGGTTTAGCAATGAAGTAAAGTAATTACATGGCGTTATTCAGTGACACGCAGGTCGTACAATAAATAAAGACAACTCCTATGGCTCCTGCCGGTTGTCATACTCATCGACATGCAAGTCGTGATTCCTATTACAAGAATATGATCAATCTCATACATCGCATATTTTCATTCATCACATCCTTCTTTTCCATACCACATCACACGGCATATGCTGCAAAAACAAGTTAGACGTCCTCTAATTGTTGTTGCAAGTTTTTACGTGGCTGCTATAGGTTTCTAGCAAGAACGTTTCTTACCTACGCCAAAACCACAACGTGATATGCCAATTGCTATTTACCCTCCATAAGGACCCTCTTCATCGAATCTGATCCGACTAAAGTGGGAGAGACCGGCACCCGCTAGCCACCTTATGCAACAGGTGCATGTCAGTCGGTGGAACCTGCCTCACGTAATTGTACGTGTAAGGTCGGTCCGGGCCGCTTCATCCCACAATACCGTCGAAACGAGATAGGACTAGTAACAGTAAGCATATTGAACAAAATCAATGCCCACAACAACTTGTGTTCTACTTGTGCATAGAATCAACGCAATAGACCTAGCTCATGATGCCACTGTTGGGGAACGTAGCAGAAATTTAAAATTTTCTACGCATCACCAAGATCAACCTATGGAGATTCTAGCAACAAGAGAGAGAGAGGGAGTGCATCTTCATACCCTTGAAGATCGCTAAGCGGAAGCATTACAAGAACGCAATTGATGGAGTCGTGCTCGCGGCGATTCAAATCGCGGAAGATCCGATCTAGCGTCGAACGAACGATGCCTCCGCGCTCAACACACGTACAGCTCAGGGACGTCTCCTCCTTCTTGATCCAGCAAGGGGAGAGGAGAAGTTGAGGGAGAACTCCGACAGCACGACAGCATGGTGGTGGTGGAGCTCGTGGTATTCCTGCAGGGCTTCGCCAAGCACTACAGAGGAGGAGAAAGAGTTGGAGGAGGGAGGGGCTGCGCCAAAAGCAAGGGTGCTGCAGCCCTCCCACCCCCCTCTATTTATAGGGTGAAGGGGAGAGGGGGCCGACCCCTCTAGATCCCATCTAGAGGGGGGGGGCCAGGAGGGGAGGCTTGCCCCCCAAGCAAGGTGGAGGCGCCCCCCTCCCCTAGGGTTTCCAACCCTAGGCGCCTTGGGCCCTTGGGGAGTGGCGCACCAGCCCACTACGGCTGGTTCCCTCCCATATTCAGCCCATCAAGTCCCCCGGGGCAGGTGGCCCCACCCGGTGGATCCCCGGACACCTTTCGGTGGTCCCTGTACAATACCGATAACCCCCAAAACCATTCCGGCGACTGAAACTGGACTTCCCATATATAAATCTTCACCTCCGGACCATTCCGGAACTCCTCATGACGTCCGAGATCTCATCCGGGACTCTGAACAACCTTCGGTAACCACATACTATTTCCCATAACAACTCTAGCATCACCGAACCTCAAGTGCGTAGACCCTACGGGTTCGGGAATCATGCAGACATGACCGAGACGTTCTCCGGCCAATAACCAACAGCGGGATCTGGATACCCATGTTGTCTCCCACATTTTCCACGATAATCTCATCGGATGAACCATGATGTCGGGGATTCAATCAATCCCGTATACAATTCCCTTTGTCAGTCGGTATGTTACTTGCCCGAGATTCGATCGTTGGTATCCCAATACCTCGTTCAATCTCTTTACCGGCAAGTCACTTTACTCATTCCGTAATGCATGATCCCGTGACTAACTACTTAGTCACATTGAGTTCATTATGATGATGCATTACCGAGTGGGCCCAAAGATACCTCTCCGTCATATGGAGTGACAAATCCCAGTCTCGATTCGTGCCAACCCAACAGACACTTTTGGAGATACCTGTAGTGTACCTTTATAGCCACCCAGTTACGTTGTGACGTTTGGTACACCCAAAGCATTCCTACGGTATCCGGGAGTTGCACAATCTGATGGTCTAAGGAAATGATACTTGACATTAGAAAAGCTTTTAGCAAACGAACTATACGATCTTGTGCTATGCTTAGGATTGGGTCTTGTCCATCACATCATTCTCCTAATGATGTGATCCCGTTATCAATGACATCCAATGTCCATTGTCAGGAAAACATTACCATCTATTGATCAACGAGCTAGTCAACTAGAGGCTCACTAGGGACATGTTGTGGTCTATGTATTCACACATGTATTACAGTTTCCACTTAATACAATTATAGCATGAAGAAGACAATTATCATGAACAAGGAAATACAATAATAACCATTTTATTATTGCCTCTCAAGCATATTTCCAATAGGTCTTACCTCCTTTAAGAGGGCCCGAACCTGGGTAAACACCGCGTCCCCATTGTCCCTCATTACCATTGATCCTTAGACTCACAGCTTGGGCCCCCCTACCCGAGATCTGCCGATTTTTGACACCTACATTGGTGCTTTCATTGAGAGCTCCGCTGTGTAGTCACTAAAAGCGATCTATGGCTCGCCTTGTCATCAACAACGATATCACCTTTGGATGGAGCCTAACTTTAGGACATGTCCTCCACCTCGGCGGTTTCATCATGGGTGCCCGCATGGCCATCAAGCTTGCAACATCCCTCGCGATCACCAAACACCTCCCCGCATCGGTCTCGAATACTCCGGAAAGATGGACCAGGCGGATATCTCGTCCTTAAACGAGCTGCTAGATTGCATCACCACCATAGGGCTTTCGACAGACTATGATCGAATCGGGCTTAAACCTGACCAGAGGGAGATCAATATCCCGCCGATCACTTACCTAGTAGCGGTCGTCGAGGAACGAGCCAAAAACTCCTCTTCCCCTAAGTTAAAGACCAACTATGTTCGTATCTTCGAACCCCTTGAGTCGGATACCCTTATTTTGGATGAGACTCCGCTTCCCCCGAATTCAGGGTCGTACATAGGGCTCTAGGAGCACATGGATCTTCCCAGACCCGAACTGGTGACCCCAGAGATTTTACAAGTTCCATACGCAATTTTGGGTCGGGATTCAAGTTTTATCCCACCCACCCACCCCAATCAATACTCTCCAAGTAGTTCAGGCCCTCTAGACATATATGACCTGATGTATGTACGACAGCAACCTCAGGAAACGTTCCATCACTTTTGGGCCAGGTTCCTACTTCTCAAAAACAAGATTAAAGATTGTTGCGATGATGATGTAGTCTCGGTCTTTCATCGCAATTGTACCGACGAGGGAATTCGGAATGCCCTCGACCGCCATTGCATACAGAATTTCACGGAACTATCGCAAGTAGTACAGAAGTACTGCGCGATGGAAAGCACCTCGAAGGCTCAGAAGACCCAACTGGAACCTGCTGCTTTTAAGCAGTGCACTGCCCGGGCAAAACGGATACACCCTTACGAGGCATCCGACCACAAGCCCGTAGACAAAAAAACAAACCCTTTACGGGATACAGGTCCGTTCTTGACGAACTCCTCGACAAACCCTTTCTGATACATGCGACGCCGAGCACTGACTCAACTCATAGCCTTCATGCATGTTGAGTACTCCGGCAGGTAGCTAAAAGTGGGGAGGCCATCCTCACCACCACCACTCTAGAGAAGCATTCTCTGGAGGACTATGACTTTAACATCCTTATGGTCTTTGAGACTTTCTCTTCAAATAATCGGCGTAAGAGGGCACTCCGTGACCTCACCGAAGTCCACCAAGTAACCACAGTAATCCCATGGAACTACGCGTTAATAACCTTCACCGCCAATGATGAACCAAGGGCCCGACCAGTCCGAGCACCCGTTGCATTAGTTCTAAACCCAATTGTGGACGGCTTTCGACTTACTAAAGTGCCCATGGATGGCGGTAGTGGGCTTAACCTCATCTACAAAGACACGCTTGACAAAATGCAGGTTGATAAAACATGCATCGAGCAAAGCAGTACCACCTTTTGAGGCATCATCCCCAGTCGAGAAGCATAATGTTCGGGGAGAATTAAACTTGATGTAGTATTCAGCACACCTAAAAATTACTGGGCGGAGGAGTTTCTCTTTCACATTGCTCCCTTCAATAGCGGATATCACGCCATTCTAGGGGGGAACCTTTTCACGCTTCCAAGCCGTACCTCATTATGGGTACATGAAGCTTAAATGTCAGGGCCCAATGGAATAATCACAGTTATGAGTGACCCGGATAAAGCACTCCGCGCCGAAAACAAAACCGCATCCTTGTCCCTCGAGGCACTATCCGAAGCCCTTGCGGCCGAAGAACTAACCACCCTATGATCCACGGTGGACAAGGATGATGTGATTCTCGATAAGAGACCTAAGTCCACCTCTTTCAAGCGAGCAGATGAAATAGTTAAATTTCAAGTGCACCCGACGGATCCTAATAAAACAACGTCCATTGGAGCGCAGCTGGATCCGACGGTAGACGCCGCCCTACGTGTGTTCCTATGTGAAAATTGGGATATCTTTGCCTGGCACCCTTCGGACATGCTCGGGATCCCAGCAGACTGGCCGAACACAGCCTCAACATAATGAAAGGGTTCAAACCAGTCAAGCAAACGTTGCGGCGATTTTCTGAACCCAAACGACAAGCTATGGGGGAGGAGCTAGCCAAACTACTCGAGGCCGGGTTCATCATAGAAATCAAACACCCGGATTGGCTAGCCAACTTGATCATGGTGTCTAATAAGGATAAATCTTGGCGCCTTTGTGTCAATTTCAAAGACCTCAATAAGGCTTGCCTCAAAGACCCTTTCCCGTTGCCCCGCATTGACTGAATTATTGATGCAACCACGGGACATGAACCGTTGTGTTTCCTCGATGCTTATTCCGGATACCATAAGATTAAAATGAAGGAGTATGACCAGGCCACAACGAAATTCATTACCCCATATAGGCCTTTTTGTTTCAACACTATGCCTTTTGGGCTAAAATACCGGTGCCACTTACCAACGCATGATTCAAACATGCTTGGAAAAACAAATCAGCAAGACAGTTGAAGCATATGTGGACGACGTGTTCATCAAGACTAAACACATCGAATCATTGGTGGACGATCTCCGCCTCACATTTGACAACCTATGAACATATGACATACAGCTCAATCCGAAAAAATGCGTTTTCGACATTCCAACCGGAAAGCTACTAGGGTTCATTGTCTCCCATAGAGGAATTGAAGCAAACCCATCTAAAATCTGAGCCTTGTCACAACTGGCCATACCAACAGACTTAAAGCAGGTCCAAAAACAAGCAAGGTGCATGACGGCTTTGAGCCGCTTCATCTCTAGATTAGGGGGAAAAGCATTACCACTTTACAGGTTGCTTAGACGCACCGACAACTTCGAATGGACGAATGCGGCCACAGTCGGATTGGAGGAAATAAAAATCTTATTGGCAGGTAATCCAATCCTAGCCGCCCCAGGTGTTGGCAAGCCCAAGTTTCTTTATATCTCTGCAACTCACCAGGTAGTGAGCGTTGTACTCGTTGTCGAGCGAGGGGAAGAGGGACATAAATTCCCCATCCAAAAGCTAGTGTATTACGTATCGGAGGTTCTTACACCATGCAAATCCCGATACCCTCACTACTAAAAGATAGCTTATGCGGTCTTATGGCATCCCAAAAACTCCGACACTATTTTCAAGAGTGTTCGATCACGGTGGCATCCGAAGTACCACTTAATGATATCACAAACAATAGGACGCCACCAGCCGCATAGCTAAATGGGCCATTGAGCTCTTACCCTTTGAAATAACATATAAGCCACGCCGAGCTATCAAATCTCAGGTGCTAGCCGACTTCGTCACTTAGTGGACGGAAGCCGAGCTCCCTAAAGGGTACAGTTCCTACTCCAACTTGATCATGTACTTCGATGGCTCTAAAATGCTAGCCGGACTAGGGGCTGGCGTCATCTTGACATCCCCTATGGGGGACATAGTCTGCTACATGTTGAAAATCATGTATACGGACTCCAACAATGTAGCCGAATACGAGGCACTTCTACATGCTCTCTGCATGGCTGTCTCCATGGGCATGCAATGCCTAGAGGTGCACGGCGACTCAAACCTCGCAATATCTCAGGTGAAGGAGAGTTCGATGCAAAAGATCCAAAAATGGTGGCATATTGAAATGTTGTATTGAAAATATCGGCTCGATTCGAGGGGCTCGAATTTCATCATGCCGCTTGAGACAGTAACCAGGCAGCGAACATCCTCGCTCGCATGGGCGCCAAGCATGACCCCGTCCCACCTAATACCTTTGTGGAAAGGCTTTTCAAACCATCCATGGTATGGCGGGACGAGAGCGGAGACGCCAGTACGGACTTGATCGCGCCCCGAGCAGACGCACAAGCCCTTGTCCAACATTGTGTGGGTTGTTAGCTTTTTGCCAATCAAAGTCATACGCCTCCCACTGCCTTAAGAACAATCCCCATCACTTGGCCCTTCGTGGTCTGGGGGCTCGATATGGTCGGACCCCTTAAAGGCTGGAGCCACAAAAAGAAATATTTACTGGTTATGGTGGATAAATTCACTAAGTGGATAGAGGCCAAACCAGTGAAAATGGCTGAAGCAGGGCCAGTGATTGACTTTTATATCCGGTGTGGTACACCGCTATGGTGTCACGCACAACATCATCACTGATAATGGCTCCAATTTTACAGCTGATGAGGTGAAAACTGGTGTGCTAACTTGGGCATTAAACTCGACTATGCATCCGTCTACCACACTCAAACAAATGGTTAGGTTGAATGGTCCAGTAGCCTGATAATGAGTGGCATTAAACCTAGACTAGTGTGCTCCCTATGGGAGTCCAATAAGCACTGTGTTGAGGAACTCGATCCCGTGCTCTGGGGTCTGTGGACTACGCCTAATCTAACAACCGGATACACACCTTTCTTCATGGTGTACGACGCAGAATTTATCCTGCCCTGTGACATTATTCATGACTCACCTCGAGTGCGCATGTACGAAGAGCGAGAAGCCGAGCTCGATCGGCAGGATGACCTAGACGGCTTTGAAGAGCAGTGCGATATTGCACAAGCCCATTCCACATTTATCAACAACAGCCCAGGCGATACCAAAGCAGTGAAGTGCGGGTCAAGACATATAACATCGGCGACCTTGTCTTGCATCTCCCGCAGAAGAAGAAGGATAATCTCAAACCAAAATGGGAGGGCCCCTTCATCATAGATGAAGTTCTCACAGGAGGACCCTACTGCTTTGTAATGCATCAGATAATCGCCTTGATCCGAATCCATGGAACGCTTCCCGGCTCCGACGATTCTACGGATAGTTCAGTTGCGCTCTTTTTATTTTTACTTTGACTAGGTTCCTCTTTCTCCTCTCCTTCTTATTTTTCCTTTTTATATGCCAGGGTATGTTCAGATCTACCGAACTGTTAGGGGTACACATCTTTAAATGTATACACCCCACTATAACTGGGGGCTTCTTTTACGAAGCTTATTATTAAAGGCTTGTTGCCTCCATAGTTTCTGTCATTTGTTCTATACATCTTTTCCCATTATATGCACCTCTATGACTTAAGTTTTTGCCAAGCTGGCTTGCCTTGCTCATGTGTTTATACCCTACGTTCCCGATTGTTCGGCTAGGGTGTAAAGGGAGTACCTCTGCGATTGTTACAACCAGGTAATCTGGATCTGTAACTTAAACGAGTGAAGCCGAAAGCTAGTGTTCTTAAGGGAATAATTGGTTGGCAAGCAACGACAGATTGTTTACATTTATGTAATTCTTCTAATAAATACGGGATAGGATACCCGTAATTTGGATCAAAGCCTAGGCATGCATAGTTAAGCATGCCGACCCAAGGAAAGGAACCCTTAACAGAACTATTTTCCCTGGAAGATGTTTCTTATGTTAAATAGTAATATAAGTATATAACATCACTCCCCGAACAAATTTCATCTGCTTGAGCAATATGACCGGATTGCCTGGTTTTCGGACAGAATTAATGTTTATTACATTCAAACATGGTATCCTAAAACACTCCAACTTATTGGTTTGGAGGTCGAAGCCGAAGGCCTGCGATGATAAATTTTTACACGTTCAGATGGAGATAAGTTTGATGGTAAAGTACATTGATACATCGAATGGAATGCCTACTCTTTATCTATGCCATCTATAAGACTGTTTAACCTACAGTCTTCTTGTGAATAGTTCGCAGCTATCATCACTTGGTCTACCAAGTTCACGGGAATCTCTTTTCCGTCCGGTCCCTGAGGTCCAACTCGGGCCATATGATTCAGATCGAGCCTGGTGTAGCATGTTTTCACCATTGCCCATGCCTCTCGTGCACCTTCCCGGCATGCTGACACCTTGCATAGCTCAAAACAGCATCGGGCACCTATGAACAAGTTCGCCAACCCCTCCATACTTTCTGGGGGGCATCGGATGGCCATAAGGCCTTCTCCATACTTCTCATGGTTTTCTGGACCTGCTCATGCACCACAGATAGCTCTTTTAGCACGTCACCTTGAAATCCAGATACTTCTTCTTCATGTCGCCCGCTTAACACACCTGCAATACCAGCATTATAACAATCTGAATTACGGGATAATATCAGTCCCTTGGATGATTCAAAGGTCATACCGAATATGCTGCCTTTCAGCTTTTTATTCTCTTTTTGTGCACCGGATAATTGAGCCTTTAAGCTCTTTATCTCTTTGGCTTGCCTATCCTTTTCCTCCTCCAGTTTGCTCTTTTGGTCACTGGTCATCGTGACTTTCTTCATTTCCTCTAGCTCTAAGGTGTGAGCCTGTAGCTTTCTCTGGCTTGTTTCAAGCTCCTACGACAGTGCGTTGTTCTTCTCTTTGAGAAGCTGCGGTGATAATGATCCATAAATCGGTTGGACTCAATCGCTTCAAGTCTCGGGGGCTACTGGCATATATCTATTAAATTTACACAAACCATTACATGCATATCTTTTGAAAACAGGTGAGCAACTCCAGTAAGTCCATCCCGGGTGGCTCAGATATATGCATCCACGATGCTGAGGGTAGTAAACTCTTGCTCAGTAAAAACTGAGCACACATGGTCTCTTTCAGTCGTTGATGATTCATCACGCTCTCCACTTTGAAATTTGTGACGGATACATCATCTAAATCCTCATGAGGTGGATGAGTTGGTGCTGCATCCGTATTGGCTCTCGTCCTAGTTGATGAGCCTGGTGCCAGATTAGCTGATGATGGGCTAGCTGGGACTTTGGACACAGTTCACCGTGTGCCCCTTATGAAATAAGATGGGAGGAGAAATATGACAATCTGGTCTTATACCTAGGCACATGCCAAAAGTTATACCTCTTTGATGAAGGAGGGGGTTCGGCGGTGCTTCCGGCTTCCTTTCGTTTTGAACGCTCGCCCTGCGTAGATGCTGCCTTCTTAGAGGCCACTCTCGATGGAGTGCATCTCGCTGAGCGCCGATCCTATAAAGCACAATTCAGTGTCATGGGTGAGATGCAAGTGGCGGCTCCTTTTCTGAGGATGCTTTCTGAATACTTACAATGGAGAAGGGGAGAAGGTCGGGGTAGTTGGCAATAATAGCCACATTCGAGCCGTCAAGGCTCGCTTGATAAAAGACTCCATCATCAAACTCTATGAATATATCCAGATCCTCGCAGAAAGCCAGGGTCTTTGTTACGAGCATAATCCTCTGGCTATGGGGAGGGGCAATGAATATTTTCGACCACCTTCCTCCATGTCTATTTTAAGACAACAAGAACAATTTGATTAGCATACCTCGATAACAAGGTAGAACAATGCTAATAATAAAAAACTTACCCATTCAATGGGGTTATACATGGAGAAACCTTCCCGACAATTTAAACGGGCAAATTCTTCTTTCTCCCCTTATAAAGATCTGCCAGAATGACAGCCAGAGCGGCTGGGGTATCCGGGCCATCGCACTTATAACGAGATGTGTCATCCTCTCCATTGTAACACCATAAAGGGGTTACTCTAGACTTAACGGGTTGGATGCATCGCTTTATCGCGATGGCCATGACTTCAACTATCGAGAGTTCGGAATGAGCGAGTAACCTGACCTTGCTGACCAACCTCATTACTTCCACACTGTCTTCTTGCTTGGGGCTTTGGGGGTGCCAGTTGAGGCGTTTCTTCATAGGAGCACTGAAGAATTCGGTAAGGCCGCATCGAATTGGGTCCGGAAGGGGAACATCCTCAATATAAAACCATTCCGAAGTCCATTCTTGGGCTCCCTTTTTGGGAGTTCCGATGAGGTAACCTGATCTGGCTATGTGACATACTTCGGCACCGCCCACTTAAAATATGGAACCCCCTCGATGACGAGGGACGAGGCAACATAATTTTCTCCATAGTTCAAAATGAGCCTCGCAGCCTAAAAACAGTTCGCAGAGAGAGACAAAACCTGATATGTACAGGATAGAACCTGGTGTAAGGTTGTGCAGCTGGATCCCGTAGAACTCCAGTAGACCCCTGAGGAAGGGGTGGATCGGGAATCCTAAGCCCCTCAGAAGAAATGAGATGAAGCATACCCTCTCCTCCTTGTTGGGGTTGGGGAAATTCTCTGCTAGCACGTCATTGCCAATCAAGGCCAATCCCGCCCGCACAGAGACTAGATCTGCGGGAGGGAGATATCCCTGCGTCTGAAGTCGATTCAACTAGAGTTGGGACACTGAGCAACTTCACCAATCACACTCTTGAGGGACATGAGAGCGCGAGGAGGTGCCAGGAGCGCTTGCCATGTTTTGAAGTTTTTCGTGGTTTGCTCCAATGCACTTTGTGCGACGTGGGATGGCATTTGGGGATCTAACATCTTTATATAGGTGCCGCTTGTGCGTGGTAAGGGGCTTATTTGTAAAAATATATGGACCATTTGCATTCGTACAGCGCGTGGAAATCGAGGCGACGACGGGAAGTAATAAAAAAAAGCAGAACATGGAGGTCAAAACCGGACTGTCGTCAATCCAGAGTATGATGAAAAACCCACCTTGCAAAGCCGAGGACATAAGCCGGATACTACATCGTCATTGAAGGCAAATTCGGGGGCTACTAAGGGAGTCCTAGATTCAGGGGTCCTTAGGTGTCTGGCCTATTAGATATGGGCCGGACTAATGGGCCATGAAGATAAAGCAGAAGATTATCCCCCGTGTCCGGGTAGAACTGCTATATGCGTGGACGGCAAGTTTGGTGTCCGGATGTACTCTTTCCTTCCTTTGTAAACTGACTCTGTACAACCCTAGGCCCCTTCGGTTTATATATAAACTGGAGGGTTTAGTCTGTGGAGGCTATCAGAACAATCATAGGCTAGATAACTGTCAGGACCCCGACTCGATGTCACATCGATCTAGCTGGTAACACCTCATATCACTTTGCGGCCTCACGCACGGTATCCCCACGGGTGTCGTCTTACCTTTTCCCGGGACCGTTTGCGCCTTTTGGCTCACGTATATGATAGTGTCGCTAGCATCCATATGATAAAGAGCCCGGGCTGACATGACTAGTCGTAAACCCAAAGTGGCACAGACTTACAGGGACAGGCATCCATGACCCAGCTTCGAACGTGTCGGTCATCAGCAAGTGGGTCCGGGCTGTAGCACTGGGCTAGCAGGACTCCGGTAAACCGGGCTGTAGCGGGCTAACAGGACTCCGGTACTCAAAGCGTGACATTTCCCCGAAGGGACAGACACAGGAACGAAGAAGGACACATGCTGGCTAGCCTAAGTGTTCCAGAGCAGTAGCAAGCTACCATGGCTCAGCGGTAACACTAGGAGACATTTCCCGGTAAGAGAGGCTACTAAAGATAAACAACTAGATAGTCAGATCCCACACATACCAAGCATTTCAATCATACACACAATATGCTCGATATGTGCAAATACAACGAAGCATCACAACATGACTCTATGACACAAGTACTTTATTTAAGGCTCAGTGAGCCATACATAACATACACAAAGGTATGGGTCTCACGACCCCACATACAAGTCATACAGTCATACAAACCAGCAGCGGAAGTAACTTGTCTGAGTACAGACAACTAGTAAAAAAAAGAGGCTTGGAAAGCCTAGCTATACTACGTGGTCCTTCACAAGCTCAGGGTCACCACCTGGGTCTTTAGCCTACTCGTTGATGTCAACGTCTACATAGAACCCATCAGAAGGGGTTGCAGCGTCTTCTGTAAAAATGTAGATTATAGCAACATGAGTACAAAGGTACTCAGCAAGACTTACATCAGATCCTACATACATGCATAGTATCAAGAAGGGTTGGTGGAGTTATTGCAGCAAGCCAGCTTTGACTCTTGGCTAGGCTAACCTACGATACTCCAACTTGAAATGGTTTTGCGCACACGAGTCCACTACTCACCACTTCAATACACTACCGAGGATCCGCCTCCGTCTTCCTACGGAAGAGCCATCCTCGGCACTCACACTTATCTTGAGGTTTTTAACAGTTTCCATTTACTTGTCTATGAACTGTATAGGCAACCAAGTAGTCCTTTACCGCGGACGCGGCTATTCGAATAGATCATGTTAACCCTGCAGGGGGTACTTCTTCATACACGCTCTCACCACTTACCGTCGTTTACACGACATGTACTCGGCAACCTTCAAGCGGAAGCCCAACGTGGGTGTCGGCCACGACCTACCTAATCACCTAAGCCTCCAGTCCAGGTTTATCGCCTATTCAGGTTCCATCCGCAAGGAGTCCGGCCGAGGTTTCCCATACGGCCCCGAACGATGTGAACAGGGTTCCCGAGATACCTAACAGGTATTCGGTACACCCGGCCACGTACCTACCGCATCACAGCCCACCCCTACGGTCAGCGCTGTCCACGGCCTCCAGTAGGCTACAAACACCAGAAACTACTTGCAACTCCTGGACGGAGAACTAGGGTGAATAAGAAGCCGAGAGGGTCCATTGGTTTCGGGCCCAATGCATGGTAGTAGCTGATTCTTAAATCACACATACAGATCTCAGTGCTTAAGGTCGGCTTCAATGAAACAACCCACCATGTACTCCTACATGGCCTTTCATCGATACCTTTACCAAATCGTGTTCACCACACCACTCTCATTACCGACATAATCATTTCACTCCAGCCCATCACCCAGATGAACCAGACCTGACACGACTCTAAGCATAGCAGGCATAGCAAGGTAGGAACAACACATACATATGGCTCAAGCAACTCCTACACATGCTAGTGGGTTTCATCTAGTTACTGTGGCAATGACAGGTCATGCAGAGGAAATGGGTTCAACTACCATAGCACACAGTAGTTTGAATCGCGTTGTCTTAATGCAGTAAAAGAGAGCAGGAGCGAGAACATGGGATTGTATCGATATGATCAAATGGTTGGTTGCTTGCCTGATGGTTCGATGCACGGATACGGTTCTTCGTTAGGGTAATCACGGTACTCCTCGGGGACAGAACCTGTCGCAAGGGCATCGATACACAAGCATCACCAAACAATGTGCAACAATATGATGCATGCATGAAACATGGCAATATGAGTGTATTGGGCTAATGCAACTAAAGCCAGAAGGGTTTGAACAAATTTGAATCAAAGATTCAAATTTCAAATTCAAATATGGCCTTTTAAAGTGCTTTTCCTTGTTCTGCTTAAAACATCAATTTAACTTGTTTGATCATGCATGAAAATAGTACAGATGGATAGATTGGATTTTTCTGATCATTTTTCATATATAATTTGTCCAATTTGGAGTTACAGAATAAAAGTTATGAATTTTTGAAGTTTAAATAATATTCTGGAATTTCCTGATTTAATTTAAATCCAGAAAATCAATTACTGCGTCAGCCTGACGTCAGTGTGACGTCAGCAGGTCAACGGAACTGGTCCAGGTCAAACCTGACAGTGGGTCCCGCATGTCAGGTGATTATTTTAATTAAAACTTAATTAAAACTAATCCTGTTTAAATAACAGGGCTGGGCCCCACCTGTCATTGACTCAGGGGAGTCAACCAGGGCCCACCCGTGGTCAAAGTTAATGTTGGCTGCCGGCGTTTAGTCGCCGGCGAGCCCGACGCGGCGGCGGAAGTGGTTTTGGTCATTTCGGCCACCAAACGGACCGCGGAGACCACCGGAGTGGAGCTGAGGCCAACCCGCAGCTCTTGGCGGAGCCCGTTGGGGTCGGGGTGGCCGGAGTCGACGGCGGCGAGCTCGGCTGCGGCCGTCGGGGTTCGGTCGTGCACGGGAACGGTGCTGGAGCTCGAAGTCGAGCAAAGCGAGGCGCTAGGGATGCTCTACGGGGTCTTGCGAACTCGTTGGACTCGCCGGGGTGACCAAATGGTCACCGGAGCTGCATCGACGGCGAGCTCGGCGACGGCGGAGGTTCGGCCGTGGTGGGGAGGTGGCTACGGTGAGGGAACGAGGGGAAGGAGAAGGGGAAACGGTGGCGTAGCTCACCGCGGTTGCAGTGGGCGTCGAAGCGGGCTCGGGGACGCGCTGGAGACGGCGAATTCGACGGCGACGGTGGTCGGAGCCCGAAGAGGGGAACGGCGACGTGGCGGCGATGCAGGGCTTCCGGGGAGCTGTGGAGCGGTGGGGAGGAAGAGGGAGTTGAGGCGGAGCTCCTAAGCTAGTCGGGGGAGCGAGGGGTGGCCGGAGATGGCTGCTATGGCGAACGGCGGCGACGGTGGTGTTCGGCCGTGTGAGAGAGAGAGCGAGGG
>NC_041393.1:582068201-582172011 GCF_002162155.2 Triticum dicoccoides
TAGATAACAAAGTCCTTAGAGAAGTCTGGCGGTACCAGTACGGGAGCAGAGGTCAGGCGTCTTTTCAGTTCCTGAAAGCTGTGCTCACATTGTGGAGTCCATTCGAACTTTTTATCTTTCTTGAGGAGTTCGGTTAGAGGTTTGGCAACTTTGGAGAAGTTCTCGACAAAGCGACGACAATAGCTCGCTAAGCCCAGAAAACTCCGAACTTGCTTGACCGATTCGGGTGGAGTCCAATTAAGGACGGCTTGAACTCGCTCAGGGTTAACAGCAATACCTTTACCAGATATTACATGACCCAGATAGGTCACTTCTGACAACCAGAATTCACATTTAGAAAATTTGGCATAAAGGCGATGCTCTCGAAGTTTCTGCAACACTAACCTTAGATGTTCGGCATGTTCTTCCTCGTTCTTGGAGTAGATGAGTATATCATCGAGATAAACTACGACGAACTTATCCAAATACTCCATGAAGATTGAGTTCATTAACCGAGAAAAGGTGGCTGGAGCGTTGGTTAATCCGAAGGACATGACGGTGTACTCGTATTGGCCGTAACGAGTAACAAAGGCCGTTTTAGGAATGTCCCCGTTTCTGATTTTGATTTGGTGGTAGCCCAACCTCAAATCCATCTTGGAGAAGACTGAGGATCCAACGAGCTGATCGTACAGGTCGTTGATCCTGGGAAGCGGATATTTGTTCTTGATTGTGACCAAATTGATAGGTCGGTAATCTACAACCATCCGGTCCGTACCATCCTTCTTCTTGACGAATAGGACGGGGCAAGCCCACGGAGATGAGCTAGGTCGGATGAAACCCTTTTTCAAGGATTCATCGAGTTGTTTCTTAAGCTCGGCTAGTTCTAGTGGTGCCATCTTATAAGGTCTTCTAGCAATCGGAACGGTTCCTGGAATGAGGTCTATTACAAACTCAACATCCCTGTCAGGTGGAACACCTGGCAATTCCTCTGGAAAGACATCCGGGAAGTCACGGACTACCGGAACGTCCTCAAGGTCTGGCAAAGGGCTGGCGTTAAGAGAATATAATTGTCGCTTGGCTATTCGGGTCAAGACATTAACTATCTTTCCCGAAGGATGGGTGAGTTGAACAGTCCTAGAGAAGCAATCGATTTGGGCATGATGAGCCGACATCCAGTCCATACCCAGAATGATATTAATATCTGAAGATTTAAGGGCTATCAAAGACGCGAGGAAAACAAGTCTGTCGACTTGGATCTCATTTCCATAACTTACCCTAGAGGTCTGCCATCTAGACCCAGGGGTAGAGATTTCCATAGTGGATGGCATGTCACAGAATGCAACGTTATGCAGACGAGCATAACTTTCGGATATAAAAGAATGAGAGGCTCCTGTATCGAAAAGAACAGATGCCGGGTGGCAATTAACAAGAAGCGTACCGAGAACGACGTTGGGATCCTCTTGAGCTTCTTCGGCAGAGACACAGTTGACATGGCCACGTGAAGCGGTGACCGGCTTGGCGTGGAATACTTTTCCTGTCGGCTTGCCACGGCCAACAGCTTTAGCAGATTGATTGGAGTTGGTCTGGGGGCATTCACGCATATAGTGACCAGATTCCCCACACTTGAAACAAGTCACGGAACTGGTACGTGGAGGAGCATTGTTAGTTGGACCCCCATAGGGCTTGGCTGGAGCAGACTGTTGAACGGGCCGAGGCGCCTGGAAAGATGGCCTCGGTGTGAACCTGGGTGGCAGGGCGGTGTTGGGTACCCACACGCGGCGCTTCTGAGGACCAGCACCGGATGAGGAACCCATGTCACGTCCATGCTTGCGTGTTGCGTCATAGTCAGTCTGACCAGTTTCAGCACTGATGGCTTTGTTGACAAGTTTCGAAAAAGATGTGCACTCATGCAGATGGAGGTCGCGGCGAAGCTCAGGACTAAGGCCCTTACGAAACCTTGCTTGCTTCTTGGCGTCAGTAGACACTTCCTCAGTTGCATATCGGGCGAGATTACCAAACTCCCTGCTATAGGCATCCACAGAAAGTCGGCCTTGGGTGAAACTGCAAAATTCTTCACGTTTACGGTCCATGAGACCCTCCGGAATGTGATGTTCACGGAAAGCCTCGCTGAACTCAGCCCAAGTTGTGACATGGCCCGCTGGGCGCATAGCTCCATAATTCTCCCACCATAGACTGGCGGGGCCTTCAAGATGATATGCAGCAAAGGTGACCTTGTCAGCCTCCGCTACCAGCGCGGAACGCAGTTTGTGAGAGATACTGCGAAGCCAGTCATCAGCGTCGAGGGGCTCGACGGAGTGGTGGAACATGGGTGGATGCAATTTGATAAAATCACTGAGTGACACCACGTTAGCCCTCTGATGGTGTGCTGTATTCTGTTCAATACGCTCCAACAAACGGTTTGTCTCCCGCTTGTTTCTCTCAGCTTCCATCATAACCTCGGCTAGTGAAGGAGGATGAGGCAGATTTGCATCCCTAGCTTCTCTGCCTTCGGCCTGCTCTTGAGAAGCAGGGTTAGCGCGCGTGTTGACCATCCTAGGTAAACAAGACAATGATTTAGTCAGGATGGTAAAATTCCGACATAGGATACATAATGTAAGGAATAACTCGGAATGCAAGATGATCATCCGTATGACATGGTAGATACAGAAACTGCTTCTTTTATTCCATCGTCATACACACCATACAGGGTTTAGTACAAGACCAAACAAAGTACTATTACGGTGAAAAGAGGATTACATCTCATCGGAGGCATTCCAAGCTCCTATACATTATTTTTCTACACCTCCGGAAGGAGTACAAACTAGGTCATATCCCACGAGTCACGCGGGACGATAGACGACACAGCTAGTGCGAACTAGTGATACTACCACTAACTCAGACCGATCCGTAGTAGTCCTCGTAGAAGTCACCTCCATAGCCTGGAAGCTCAACATGATCATCCGGAAACAGACGATCTCGCGAAGCTTGTGGACCATAGGGGCTAGGATGAGGCCTTGGACCAACAAACGGTGGCCTGCGGGGACCGCGAGGTGGGGTGATGCCTCCTACATCACGCCAAACCATCACGTCTGGCAGAGCAGATCTCACAGGATAGAGGCATATCTGAATATCCAGCTTGCACCGCCGGTGCGAACCGAGTCAAAGTGGCCCAGTGGTCAGCACGGGTGTTGAAGAGCTCTAGCCTTAAGGCCCAATTTTCACGGTCCTTATCCTCGAGCATCTCAGCAGTGGTGCGAGTCCGTGAATCCTCCTGAGTGGGGTCAGCATAGATAGCCTGGAGATACCCTTGCGCTCCCGGAAGTGATCCTGGCATATACCGGAAATCAGAGTCCCGAAATAACCCAGATCTGACTCGCATAATGGTCATCATAGAGTAGGCGGCGTCCTGCACAGCCATCTCAATAGTAACCCCGAGTCCATAGGAGCAGTGAAGAGGCTCGGTGGATCCAGGATAAGATGGAAATATCCTGACAGTGCAGAGATACTGGCTTTGATTAAAATCTCGGAATTGCTCTTTGACCGTGTACTCGGGATACCAGCGGTATCCAGCCTCAGTCATTACCCTGACCAACTTAGCAGTATGGCCGGGTACATCTAGGCATCGAGTCAGGCGAACCACTTGATTAAGGTCGCGAGTGGCCATCTGAAAGCACAATCATAATGCAAAGGCATTAGAATTTCTAGCGAAATTTCGGCAGCATAACAGCTGTAAATGCTCAAAAGGATTTGAGACATTTGACAAAGGATTTCGTACACACTCAACATCATCATATCAAAGTTCTGAAACCATTCTGGCAACATAATGTGGTAGTAGAACTGAACTAGGCTGGTAACCATCAAACTTATAAGGTACTACTGATTAGTAACTCGTGATCCTGATAGAGAGAACAGATCCTAATTCCTTAACCCCCGGTGGAAGAATGGACTGACTCAGATCAGAAAGTCATAAGGTATAAGGAGTAAAAAGAGCCTTACGTTCCAACCCACAAACAATTTCCCTACATATAACTAAAGAATTTCTAGACTCAACATCGACCAGTTTGGCTTGGAGAACCTACAGGCAGTCCGGCTCTGATGCCAACGCTGTCAGGACCCCGACTCGATGTCACATCGATCTAGCTGGTAACACCTCATATCACTTTGCGGCCTCACGCACGGTATCCCCACGGGTGTCGTCTTACCTTTTCCCGGGACCGTTTGCGCCTTTTGGCTCACGTATATGATAGTGTCGCTAGCATCCATATGATAAAGAGCCCGGGCTGACATGACTAGTCGTAAACCCAAAGTGGCACAGACTTACAGGGACAGGCATCCATGACCCAGCTTCGAACGTGTCGGTCATCAGCAAGTGGGTCCGGGCTGTAGCACTGGGCTAGCAGGACTCCGGTAAACCGGGCTGTAGCGGGCTAACAGGACTCCGGTACTCAAAGCGTGACATTTCCCCGAAGGGACAGACACAGGAACGAAGAAGGACACATGCCGGCTAGCCTAAGTGTTCCAGAGCAGTAGCAAGCTACCATGGCTCAGCGGTAACACTAGGAGACATTTCCCGGTAAGAGAGGTACTAAAGATAAACAACTAGATAGTCAGATCCCACACATACCAAGCATTTCAATCATACACACAATATGCTCGATATGTGCAAATACAACGAAGCATCACAACATGACTCTATGACACAAGTACTTTATTTAAGGCTCAGTGAGCCATACATAACATACACAAAGGTACGGGTCTCACGACCCCACATACAAGTCATACAGTCATACAAACCAGCAGCGGAAGTAACTTGTCTGAGTACAGACAACTAGTAAAACAAAAGAGGCTTGGAAAGCCTAGCTATACTACGTGGTCCTTCACAAGCTCAGGGTCACCACCTGGGTCTTTAGCCTACTCGTTGATGTCAACGTCTACATAGAACCCATCAGAAGGGGTTGCAGCGTCTTCTGTAAAAATGTAGATTATAGCAACATGAGTACAAAGGTACTCAGCAAGACTTACATCAGATCCTACATACATGCATAGTATCAAGAAGGGTTGGTGGAGTTATTGCAGCAAGCCAGCTTTGACTCTTGGCTAGACTATCCTACGAGACTCCAACTTGAAATGGTTTTGCGCACACGAGTCCACTACTCACCACTTCAATACACTACCGAGGATCCACCTCCGTCTTCCTACGGAAGAGCCATCCTCGGCACTCACACTTGTCTTGAGGCTTTTAACAGTTTCCATTTACTTGTCTATGAACTGTATAGGCAACCAAGTAGTCCTTTACCGCGGACGCGGCTATTCGAATAGATCATGTTAACCCTGTAGGGGGTACTTCTTCATACACGCTCTCACCACTTACCGTCGTTTACACGACATGTACTCGGCAACCTTCAAGCGGAAGCCCAACGTGGGTGTCGGCCACGACCTACCTAATCACCTAAGCCTCCAGTCCAGGTTTATCGCCTATCCAGGTTCCATCCGCAGGGAGTCCGGCCGAGGTTTCCCATACGGCCCCGAACGATGTGAACAGGGTTCCCGAGATACCTAACGGGTATTCGGTACACCCGGCCACGTACCTACCGCATCACAGCCCACCCCTAGGTCAGCGCTGTCCACGGCCTCCAGTAGGCTACAAACACCAGAAACTACTTGCAACTCCTGGACGGAGAACTAGGGTGAATAAGAAGCCGAGAGGGTCCATTGGTTTCGGGCCCAATGCATGGTAGTAGCTGATTCTTAAATCACACATACAGATCTCAGTGCTTAAGGTCGGCTTCAATGAAACAACCCACCATGTACTCCTACATGGCCTCTCATCGATACCTTTACCAAATCGTGTTCACCACACCACTCTCATTACCGACATAATCATTTCACTCCAGCCCATCACCCCGATGAACCAGACCTGACACGACTCTAAGCATAGCAGGCATAGCAAGGTAGGAACAACACATACATATGGCTCAAGCAACTCCTACACATGCTAGTGGGTTTTATCTAGTTACTGTGGCAATGACAGGTCATGCAGAGGAAATGGGTTCAACTACCGTAGCACACAGCAGTTTGAATCGCGTTGTCTTAATGCAGTAAAAGAGAGCAGGAGCGAGAACATGGGATTGTATCGATATGATCAAATGGTTGGTTGCTTGCCTGATGGTTCGATGCACTGATACGGTTCTTCGTTAGGGTAATCACGGTACTCCTCGGGGACAGAACCTGCCGCAGAGAGCACCGATACACAAACATCACCAAACAATGTGCAACAATATGATGCATGCATGAAACATGGCAATATGAGTGTATTGGGCTAATGCAACTAAAACCAGAAGGGTTTGAACAAATTTGAATCAAGGATTCAAATTTCAAATTCAAATATGGCCTTTTAAAGTGCTTTTCCTTGTTCTGCTTGAAACATCAATTTAACTTGTTTGATCATGCATGAAAATAGTACAGATGGATAGATTGGATTTTTCTGATCATTTTTCATATATAATTTGTCCAATTTGGAGTTACAGAATAAAAGTTATGAATTTTTGAAGTTTAAATAATATTCTGGAATTTCCTGATTTAATTTAAATCCAGAAAATCAATTACTGCGTCAGCCTGACGTCAGTGTGACGTCAGCAGGTCAACGGAACTGGTCCAGGTCAAACCTGACAGTGGGTCCCGCATGTCAGGGTGATTATTTTAATTAAAACTTAATTAAAACTAATCCTGTTTAAATAACAGGGCTGGGCCCCACCTGTCATTGACTCAGGGGAGTCAACCAGGGCCCACCCGTGGTCAAAGTTAATGTCGGCTGCCGGCGTTTAGTCGCCGGCGAGCCCGACGCGGCGGCGGAAGTGGTTTTGGTCATTTCGGCCACCAAACGGACCGCGGAGACCACCGGAGTGGAGCTGAGGCCAACCCGTAGCTCTTGGCGGAGCCCGTTGGGGTCGGGGTGGCCGGAGTCGACGGCGGCGAGCTCGGCTGCGGCCGCCGGGGTTCGGTCGTGCACGGGAACGGTGCTGGAGCTCGAAGTCGAGCAAAGCGAGGCGCTAGGGATGCTCTACGGGGTCTTGCGAACTCGTTGGACTCGCCGGGGTGACCAAATGGTCACCGGAGCTGCGTCGACGGCGAGCTCGGCGACGGCGGAGGTTCGGCCGTGGTGGGGAGGTGGCTACGGTGAGGGAACGAGGGGAAGGAGAAGGGGAAACGGTGGCGTAGCTCACCGCGGTTGCAGTGGGCGTCGAAGCGGGCTCGGGGACGCGCTGGAGACGGCGAATTCGACGGCGACGGTGGTCGGAGCCCGAAGAGGGGAACGGCAACGTGGCGGCGATGCAGGGCTTCCGGGGAGCTGTGGAGCGGTGGGGAGGAAGAGGGAGTCGAGGCGGAGCTCCTGAGCTAGTCGGGGGAGCGAGGGGTGGCCGGAGATGGCTGCTATGGCGAACGGCGGCGACGGTGGTGTTCGGCCGTGAGAGAGAGAGAGCGAGGGAGAGGAGGGGAGAGCCGGGGGGAGAGTGAGAGAGAGCAGGGGGGATCGGGACGGCCTGCGGGAGTCGTCCACGCGGCCAGGAGCGCGTCGGCAAGCAGGAGGTGGCCGCGCGGCCGTGCGCGTGCGAGCACGCAGCAGCTTCGGGGCGAGGGGAGGAAGACGACGGAGAGCTGCAGTGGTGGGCTGGGCCGCTGCTGGCTGGGCCGGCCAGCTGGCTGGGCCGCACAGTGGAGGAGCCCAGGTAAGTTTTCCCCCTTTTTATTTCTGTTTCTGTTTTATTTAATATATCTGCAACTTTGTTGAATTAAATAAAATACCTAGGCAAGTTCAAAAATCACCAAACTATTCCTGGCCCATAGTTGGATTATTTCCAACATGAAACATTTTAATTTGGAGATATTTGAGCATTTAAATATTTTATATTATTTTAAATGCCCAAATTCAAATATTTATGATTTAATTCAAAAACCCTAGGATGGCCTAGGAAAATGTGCACCATTTTTGGCAGAGGTTCTGAACCAAGACAAAAATGATGGGCATTTTAGAAGGGCATTTCAGGTTCATTGAAAAATTATTTTAGTAACCCTAGTTGGTTTCAGAGGGGACTGGGGGTTCTGTCATCCCCATTTCAAGTTTCTGATGAAAGAGTAAACATGATGCAACACTCTAATGCATGACTAGCTAGGTTGTGACAATAACTAGGGTTTAGCCAATACGATCTCGAGGTAGAACAACTCTTATAACCCCTATACTCATCGAATGGTGACACGTCTCCAACGTATCTATAATTTCTTATTGTTCCATACTGTTATAACATCATTATTGGATGTTTTACAATCATTTTATAGTCATTTTATATTATTTTTTGGTACTAACCTATTGACATAGTGCCCTGTGCTAGTTGCTGTTTTCTGCATGTTTTTCACATCACAGGAAATCAACATCAAACGGAGTCCAAATGCAACACAACTCCTAGAGATTTTTTTGGGCCAGAAGAAGTCCAATGGGCCAAGGAGGCACCTGAGGGGCTACTCGAGGTGAGCAGCACCCACCACGGCGCGCCAGGAGGCCCAGGCGTGCCTTGGGGGGTTGTGCCCACCTCGGGTGTCCCCTGAACTGCCTCTTTTATCTATAAATACCCAAGTATTCTAGAAACCCTAGGGGATTCGACAAAATATTGGTCCAGCCGCCGCAGAGTCCAAAACCACCAATATCCAATCTATACACCATCATGGAGGGGTTCATCACTTCCATTGGTGCCTCTCCTATGATGCGTGAGTAGTTCTTTGTAGACCTACGGGTCCGTAGTTAGTAGCTAGATGGCTTCCTCTCTTTCTCTCTCTCTCTCTCTCTCTTTCTTTCTTATCAATACAATGGTCTCTTGGAGATCCATATGATGTAAGTCTTTTGGCGGTGTGTTTGTTGGGATCCGATGAACTTTGAGTTTATGATCAGATCTATGTTTTTATTCATGAAAGTTATTTGAGTCTTCTTTGATCTCTTATATGCATGATTGCTTATAGCCTCGTATTTCTTCTCCGATATTTGGGTTTTGTTTGGCCAACTTGATCTATTTATCTTGCAATGGGAAGAGGTGCTTTGTAGTGGGTTCGATCTTACGGTGCTTGATCCCAGTGACAGAAAGGGAACCGACACGTATGTATCGTTTTTTGACCTTCGACGCGTATGTATCGTTGCTACTAAGGATAACAAGATGAGATCTATATCTGCCGCAATGGATAAATGGATCTTGTCTACATCATGTCATCGTTCTTATTGCATTACTCCATTTTCTCATGAACTTAATACACTAGATGCATGCTGGATAGCGGTCGATGTGTGGAGTAATAGTAGTAGATGCAGGCAGGAGTCGGTCTACTAATCTTGGACGTGATGCCTATATAATGATCATTGCCTGGATATCATCATTATTATTTGAAGTTCTATCAATTGCCGAATAGTAATTGTTTTCTCACCATTTGCTATTTTTCTCAAGAGAAGCCACTAGTGAAACCTGCGGCCCCTGGGTCTCTTTTCATCATATTTGCCTTTGCAATCTATTTTCTCTTGCATTTATTTCTAGATCTATTAAACCAAAAATACAAATATACCTTACTGCAATTTATTTGTTCCGCGATCTATTTATCCAATCTACCACCTTTTACCTCACTTTATTTGCCTACTTGAGGCATCGTACCCGAAAGGGATTCACAACCCCTTTAACACGTCGGGTTGCGAGTATTTGTTATTTGTGTGCAGGTGCTGTTTACATGGTGTGATGAGGTTCTCCTACTGGTTCGATAACCTTGGTCTCATCACCGAGGGAAATACCTACCGTCGCTATACTGCATCATCCCTTCCTCTTTGGGGAAATACCGACATAGTTCTAGCAGACATCAAAAGGAATTTCTGGCGCCGTTGACGGGGAGGATTACCTCAAGAAAGTCTCCTGTCAACGTGCCATTTCTGGCGCCGTTACCAGGGAGGATCTTCAACATTAACCAGGTTCCTAATCACAAATCTCATCTCCTCGCAATTTACATTATTTGCCATTTGCCTCTCGTTTTCCTCTCCCCCACTTCACAAAAAAATGTCATTTTATTCGCCCTCTTTTTCTTTCACCGTTTTCTCGTCAGATCTGTTTTTGAGTGCAAGCTTGTTGTGAAGTCACCATGACTTAAGAGAACACCAAGTTGTGTGATTTCTCAAATACCAACAACAATAATTTTATTAGCCCTCCGATTGCTCCTCCCGCCACTAGTGCGGAGTCTTGTGATATTAATACTACTTTGTTGAATCTTGTTACGAAAGATCAATTTTCCGGTAATCCTAATGAGGATGCCGCGCCCCATCTTAACACATTCGTGGAATTATGCGATATGCAAAAGAAAAAAGATGTGGACAATGATGTTGTGAAGTTGAAATTATTTCCGTTTTCTTTGAGAGACTGTGCAAAAATTTGGTTTTCTTCTTTGCCTCGCAATAGTATTGATTCTTGGAACAAGTGCAAAGACACTTTTATCACTAAGTATTTTACGCCATCAAAAATTATTTCCCTTAGAACCCAAATCATGAATTTCAGGCAACTTGAACATGAGCATGTTGCACAATCTTGGGAAAGGATGAAATTGATTCTAAGGAATTGCCCAACTCATGGGTTAAATCTTTGGATGATCATACAATTTTTTTATGAATTTCATTTCTCGTAATCTTTTAGATTCCACCATATGGAAATTCCTTTGGATGAAGCTACTAAATTGCTAGACAATACTACGGCAAATTACTCGCAATGGCATACCGAAAGAGCTCCTACTAGTAAAAAAGTCAATTTGGTAGAAGAAATAAATTCTTTAAGTAAAAAAGTTGATGCTCTTATGAATTTGGTTGCTAATAAAAGTGCTCCTATTGATTTTAATGATGTGCCTTTGTCTACTTTGATTGAGCAAAATGGTGATGCCAAAGATGTGAATTTTGTCTCGTGAAATAATTTCAACAACAATGTTTATAGATGTAATTTTAATCCTAGGCATTTTCCTAGTAATTCCTCTAATAGTTATGGTAATTCCTATGGTAATCCCACCTACAATAATAATAGAAACTCCTCTGATCTTGACAGCAATATTAAAGAATTTATCAATACACAAAAAGCTTTCAACACTTCGATAGAAGAAAAGTTGAATGAAATTGATGATCTGTCTAGAAGTGTTGATATGATTTCTCATGATGTAGAACTCTCAAGATGAAAATTTTTGTGCCTAAACTTGAAGAATCAATTAAATATCTTTATGTTTCTATGGATGAAAGTAAGAAAAGAACCGCTATGCTTAGAGCTAAAAGATAATTTTTAGAAAAAACGTTTTCTAGTGATTACTATCATAAAAGTGATGAAGATCTTAAAGTGATTGGTCTCTCTTCTATTTAGTCTTTGTTTAGTATATTTAAGATTGATGATAAAGGGGATGGAGAAGATTCAACTTTAGTTAGAAGGCGTCCCTATGATTCGGAGGGTGAAAATCTTGTTGAAAAATTGATAAAAGTGGGTTTGAAGAGATCAAAACTTTAACAGGTGATGTGTCCACTATTTTGGATTACAAAAACTTTAATTATGGTAGTTTTATTTTATTGCTTCTATTTCATTGTTGCAATCCATGATAAATTCACCCCATGCCTATGAACAAAATAAAGCTTTTACTAAACATATTGTTGATGCCATGATGAAAGCTTTTGAAGAAAAATTGGAATTAGAAGTTTCAATTCCTAGAAAATTGCATGATGAATGGGAACCTACTATCAAAGTCAAGATTAAAAATTATGAGTGTTTCTCTTTATGTGACTTGGGTGCTAGTGTTTCTACAATTCTGAAATCTTTATGTGATGTGCTTGGTCTTACCGATATTGAAGAATGCTCTTTAAATTTGCACTTAGCGTATTCTACTATTAAAAAGCCTATGGGAAGAATCAATGATGTTATTATTCTTGCAAATAGGAATTATGTGCCCATAGATTTTATTGTTCTTGATATTGATTGCAATCCGTCTTGTCCAATTATTCTGGGTAGACCCTTTTTGCGTACTATTGGTGCCGTGATTGATATGAAAGAAGCAATATTAAATTTCAATTTCCACTAAGGAAGGGAATGGAACACTTTCGTAGAACAATAATTAGGCCACCATATGAATCAATCATGAGGGCATCTTATGGGTCTAGAACCAAAGATGACAAAACTTAGATCCTACGCGATATGCCTAGCTAGGGGTGTAAAATGATAGCGCTTGTTGGGAGGCAACCCAATGAATAAAATTTATTTTTGCTTTTTTCTTTATGTTCTTTAGTGTTAGCACAATTATTCTAATTTTATGATTGTTTTTTGTGTTCTAATTAGTGTTTGTTCCAAGCAATGCCTTTGGGAAGACTTGGATGAAAGTTTATTTGATCTTGCTGAAAAACATAAACTTTTGCGCTCACGAGGTTAGTTGTCATTTTTTACATAAGAGTGATTTTAAGTTGATTATTTTTGCAGAGAATTAATAGATAAATTCCTCACGTCCACCAATTTATTTTATAATTTTTGGAGTTAGAAAAGTATTCGAAAATTTCAGATTGCTACAGACTGTTCTGTTTTTGACAGATTCTGTTTTCTTTGTGTTGTGGGCTTGTTTTGATGATTCTATGGTTTTCTTTGATGAGTTTTTTCCATAGAAAAGTTGGTATACAGTAGAGATAATGCAAAAACAAAATAAGAATAGGTTTTCTACAGTAATTATAGTAGTGGTTTGGTTTCTTATACTAACAGATCTCACGAAGGTTTTGTTTGAGTTTTGTGTGATTGAAGTTGTCAAGTTTTGGGTTATCTTACGATGGATTAAGGAATAAGGATAAGTAAAAGGCTAATCTTGGGGATGCATGGGGCACCCCAAGATAATATTCAAATAAGTAGAAATAAACTAAGCTTGGGGATGCCACTCCCCGCTTTCTTCTAACAACCATCGGTATTTTACTTGAAACTGTATTTTTATTCGTCACATGATATGAGTTTTGCTTGAAGCGTCTTGTATGATATGAGTCTTTTTTTGTTTTGATTTGAGTTTTAAGTGTTGATTCCTTGATGGACGCACCCTGTTTAGAAAGCCAAAAATTATGCTATGCTTGCTCCTATGCTTCACTTAAATTTTTAGAGCCATGGGCTTGCTCTAGTACTTCACTTATATCTTTTTAAGCACGCTGTGCTTTGTTAATTTTGAATAAATGCTCTCATGCTTTACTTAGATTTATTTGGGATTTAATAATTTTTTAAGAAATTCTCTCTTGCTTCACTTAGATTATTTTGAGAGAAAGAAAAAATTATGCTCATGATCTTAACCTATACTTATTTGAGCTTATCAAATGCAACATATGAAAATAGTACCAAAGTGATAGATATCCAAGGAGGATATAATAAAACCTTTCATGAAGATCATTGGACAAAATAAAATTGATTGTTAGTAATGGTTTTGGGATATGACGATATGATATGTGAGTCATGTTGATGAGAAATTGTGCTTTAGTAAGAATATTGATGTTAAGGTTTGTGATTTCCTATGCAAGCATGAAAGTCAATAGTTATGCAATGAAATTTATATCCTACTTATGGTGCATTATTTGGTGTTACTTATGTTTAATGCTTGGGTACGAGATTTTTTGCTTTTTGGTTGGTCGCTTCTCAATCTTTTTGCTAGCCTTCATTTTGCACTAAGTATGATCACTACATGTGCATCCAAAACCCTTTAAAATAGTTTTGCCTTATTAGTCCACTATACCTACCTATATGCGGTATTTCCATGCCGTTCTAAGCAAATTTTCATGTGCCATCTCTAATGTTCAAAATGAATTTCTCTTTTGTGTGCTCTACTACTCGTGAGACGGTAAACGGTAGCCAATATTTTCCATGCTAGATGTGTTATTCTCACTATGGGTGTTTATTCACTTGTCATTGCACGAGAGTACGACAAAGGTACTAGGGATGCCCAGTCCCGAAATGAATAAATGAATTTATTTTATGTTGTCAAATAATAAATTCCTTGGAAAGTGTTGGTATGGAGGGCACCCGTGGATACGGTTAGCCATGGAAAGTGAAAGTTATGTTGGAAAAAGGAATACAATTTATTTTCTGTTTGGGAACCACCAATGGTGTATCTAGCATGGAAAGTGTTGGGATGCTCCAAGTTATTTCCGTTGGTAGGAAAAGTATGCCTCCCAAAATAAGTTTATCTCTCAATTTAAGTTATGAGCTCTAGCACCTCTACAAATCCCTACTTCCCTCTGCGAAGAGCCTTTCTTTTACTTATGCAATTTTTATTTTGAATTTGAGTCTCCATCTTCTCTTATAAAGCACCAATTTAGGGGCACTATGATTGTATTTGACCATTGGGTGTAGCTAATATTCGAGTGTGTTTCATGAATGGATCAATGATTGAGCATGATGGACTAGGGATAACTTGCTTTAGTGTTGATATTTTGAAAGACATGGTTGCTTGTTGGTATGTTTGAGTATTAAAGTCTTCATGTCAAAACTAGACTATTGATTTGAATCATATAAAAGTCCATATGTCTATGCTATAAATAAAAGAATGTGATGAACATGTTAGGCAGCATTCCACATCAAAAATTATGTTTTTATCATTTACCTACTCGAGGACGAGCAGGAATTAAGCTTGGGGATGCTGATACGTCTCCAACGTATCTATAATTTTTGATTTTTCCATGCTATTATATTATCATTCTTGGATGTTTTACAATCATTTTATAGTCATTTGATATCTTTTTTTGGTATTGACCTATTGACATAGTGCCCAGTGCCAATTGTTGTTTTCTGCATGTTTTTTACATTGCAGGAAATCAATATCAAAGGGAGTCCAAATGCAACGCCAAGGAGGTGCATGTGAGGGGCTGCTCGAGGTGAGCAGCACCCACCACGGTGCGCCAGAAGGCCCAGGCGCGCCCTGGGGGGTTGTTCCCACCTTGGGTGCCCCTCGAACCGCCTCTTTGCTCTACAAATACCCAAATATTCTAGAAACCCTAAGGGAGTCGATGAAATATTGATCCAGCCGCCGCAGAGTCTAGAACCACCAAGATCCAATCTAGACACCGTCATGGAGGGGTTCACCACTTCCATTGGTACCTCTCCTATGATGCGTGAGTAGTTCTTTGTAGACCTACAGGTCCGTAGTTAGTAGCTAGATGGCTTCCTCTCTCTCTCTTGATTATCAATACAATGGTCTCTTGGAGATCCATATGATGTAAGTCTTTTGGCGGTGTGTTTGTTGGGATCCGACGAACTTTGAGTTTATGCTCAGATCTATGTTTTTATCCATGAAAGTTATTTGAGTCTTCTTTGATCTCTTATATGCATGATTGTTTATGGCCTTGTATTTCTTCTCCTATATTTGGGTTTTGTTTGGCCAACTTGATCTATTTATCTTGCAATGGGAAGAGGTGCTTTGTAGTGGGTTCGATCTTACGGTGCTTGATCCCAGTGACAGAAAGGGAATCGACACATATGTATTGTTGCTAATAAGGATAACAAGATGAGATATATATCTGCCGCAATAGATAAACGGATCTCGTCTACATCATGCCATCGTTCTTATTGCATTACCCCGTTTCCTCATGAACTTAATACACTAGATGCATGCTGGATAGCGGTCGATGTGTGGAGTAATAGTAGTAGATGCAGGCAGGAGTCTGTCTACTAATCTTGGACATGATGCCTATATAATAATCATTGCCTGGATATCGTCATGTTTATTTGAAGTTCTATCAATTGCCCAACAGTAATTGTTTCCCCACCATTTGCTATTTTTATCGAGAGAAGCCACTAGTGAAACCTACGGCCCCCGGGTCCCTTTTCATCATATTTGCCTTTGCAATCTATTTTCTCTTGCATTTATTTTCAGATCTATTAAACCAAAAATACAAATATACCTTGCTGCAATTTATTTGTTCCGCGATCTATTTATCCTATCTACCACCTTTTACCTCATGTTATTTGCCTACTTGAGGCGCCATACCCGAAAGGGATTGACAACCCCTTTAACATGTCGGGTTGCGAGTATTTGTTATTTGTGTGCAGGTGCTATTTACGTGGTGTCAGGAGGTTCTCGTACTGGTTCGATAACCTTGGTCTCATCACTGAGGGAAATACCTACCACGCTATTCTGCATCATCCCTTCCTCTTTGGGGAAATACCGACGTAGTTCTAGCAGACATCAAATACAATCAAGCAGGATGTAGGGTTTTACCTCCATTAAGAGGGCCCGAACCTGGGTAAACATCGTGGCCCCATTGTCCCTTGTTACCATTGATACTTAGACTCATAGCTTGGGCCCCCTACCCGAGATCTACTGGTTTTGACACCGACAGGTGATATGATACCGGGGCACCTCCCCCAAGCTTGGCAGAAGCCAAGGGGGGGGTGCCCATATCCGATACTCAATTTTCTTTTGGTGATGAAGAAGGAGGCGGTGGCGATATAACTCGCAATATATCCATGCATGCCTCCTTCATGCTTTGAATCTCATGGAGATCTTTATGGAGCAGCTCCGTGTTTTTCTGCACTTCGGCCATAATATGTTTATTCTACGGACCCCAAGAACTTGCTCCTGCATCACTTTCTCTTGGACGAGATATGTCCCAATTGGACGGTACGTGTACACAAGGAGTATTTTCGATCCCATAATGGTGAATCAAATTGTGAATATTGTTACGATGTAACCTATGTAAGGGCTTTCTTGTTGGGAGTTCTTCTTGGACTTCAAGGTTCTCTTGATTGTTTGCTGATCTTATGGCTTGGTGAGGGTTAGGACAAGTGGAGATGCTAGCCTATGTGCCTCTCTCGGAATCCGGAAAGTGAACTCCAGAAGAGTTTTCTTCATCCTCCTCCATGGCAACCTCCTCAACTACTTCTCTCCTTAGCTCTCCCTGTCGCAACCAAGCATCACCCTCCTCATGGTTGGTGAGGGGAGAATCCATGGTACCTGGCCTGACAGATCTAACAGAAAACAGCAAAAAAAGAAGACATAAGATTTCTCCGTGATACAGTGGTCAATAGGTTTGGGGGTATACAAAGATTTTTTATCTTGGGAAATAAGAAAACGGAAGAAAAACGGAGTCCGGAAGGTACCCGAGGTGGGCACAACCCACCTGGGCACGCCTAGCAAGCCATGCGCGCCCTGGTGTCTTGTGCCCACCAAGGGTGCCTTCCTGGTTGTTACTTATTTTCCCAATCTTTTTTATATTACAAAACAGACAGAAAATATTTTTGCGGATTTTTCGGAGTCCGTTTACTTACGTATCACGTACCTCCTCTTTTTCACGATTCTGGAGTGTTCCAGAAGGTTTCTTTTATGTGTTCTTCCGATGTCATAGTTTGGATAATATTTCTTTTAACATTAATGCGCGTACCTGAGATATAATGTTTTATTCTTTGCCCATTAACAACCTTCGGATTAGTACCTTTGGGATTATTTATTTTGATGGCTGCACATCGATAAACCTCCTTGATAACATAGGGTCCTTCCCATTTGTAGAGGAGTTTGCCTGCAAAGAATCTGAAAAGACAGTTGTGATGCTTGGGGGACTCCCACTGGCTTGTGCCTTGGCTTGTGCTTGTGCCAAAATAAAATTAAGTATCGGGTATGGGCACTCCCCTTGGCTTGTGCCAAGCTTGGGGGAGGTGCCCTGGTATCGTATCACCTCCACTATCTTTTTCCTTTACTTACCTTAGTTCGATCCGTAGTTATCTTTTGCTTTAGATGAATACAAGTTTAGTTCGATCCTGTCTTTCCAAGAGTTTGCTTAGTGATCTATCTTTGTAATCGTGTGCGAGATATATAATAAATTTAGTTTGAGTTTTGTTTTCTTTACTTTCTTGTTTAATAAAAAGAAAAGAAATTAAAAAACATCATATACTAATCTTATGGTAAGTAATGACATCACATAAGGAAGAGTATAAGTAGAAAATTTTATTGGAGATTGACAAACATAGCATTGGTCAATGATGCAATTCATGAAAGAATTAATAAGGGAAGAGAAGATTCACATGCAAATATACTATCTTGGAAATCTTTTTTGATTGTGAGCCCCCATCAAAATATTATATGCCAAAATTGTTGACGTTGGACAAGGAAGACAATGTAATGATTTAAGTTTGTCCATATTCACATAGAAGTTATATTGTCGTAGATCCTTCAACATGTGGTGCTTACCCCCATCTTTGCTAGCCAAAAACTCCGCACTAAGTGGAGATACTACTTGTGCACCCAAAAACCCTTAAACCCAAATCTTATTTTGAAGAGTCCACCATACCTACGTGTGGATTGAGTAAGATCTTTCAAATAAGTTGTCATCGATGCAATAAGGCAATAAAAATTGCTTCTTAAAGTGTTAGATCATTTAGTATAAGAAAAAAATGAGTGTTGTACGAACTTGTGATGGCAAAGAATAAAAGCGACAGACTGCATAATAAAGGTTGATATCACAAGGGGCAATATAACGTGACGTTCTTTTGCACTAGGGGATTTAGCATACAAACAAAAAGCGCATGGCAACCTCTACTTCCCTCTGCGAAGGGCCTATGTTTTAATTTTATGTATTTACTTTTAGGGACAATTCCATTTCTCCCCCTAACTTGAGCCACCACCTGGCATTTGCCCCTAATTTTCTAGTATGCTCAAAAATAACCCTCTTCCGTCAAGTCACCTTATAGAAATGCCCCTACCGTCCGGTCGGGCTTTGACCGTCTGGTGAACAGTAACATGGTGAATAGAAAATTCGAAAAAAATAGCAAAAAAACCAAAAAATATTAAATCTTGTGGGATCAAAGATACTCAAGGGAGCAAGGTGCATGCAATTTTTTGTGCTGTTTGGACATTCCAGGAGCTCGTGGCAAAGGAAAAAAATGTAAATATGTACGCTATGAATAGTAAATTCAAAAAAATAGTAGGAATATTCAAAAAAATATGAAATTTTTTATCATCAAAGAGGCTGGGGTGCGCAAGGTGATTGCAAATTTTGTGATCAAATGACATGCGAGGAGCTCTACAAAAAAAATAGTGCATTTTTCAAAGTTTCTTTCTGAGCCAAATTTTGTTTTTTTTCTCCACGAGCTCGTACAATGATGAAACACACCAAAATTTATAAGCACCTTGCACACCATAGCCTCCTTGATGCCACAAAATTTCATATTTTTTTTGTATTTTCTTGCTATTGTTTTGAATTTATTGTTCGCAACATACATATTTATATTTGTTTCTTTGCCACACACTCCTGGAATGTACAAACAGCATGAAAATTTGGACGCACCTTGCTCCCTTGAGTATCTTCGATACCACAAAAATTTTCAGATTTTCTTGAATTTTTTTGCTATTTTTTTTCGAATTTACTGTTCACCGTGTTACTGTTCACAACATGGTCGAACCCTTTGACCAGACGGTAATGAGACAGAAGGGCATTTCTGTAAGGTGACTTGACGGAAGAGGGGTATTTTTTAGCATACCAGAAAATTAGGGGCAAATGCCAGGTGGTGGCTCAAGTTAGGGGGAGAAATGGAATTGTCCCTTACTTTTATGAAAGAGTCAAAGTCAAAGTTCTTCTCTATATTCCTTTTTATTTTTTCTTTTGGCAAGCATCATGTAGTGAGGAAAGATCTAGGCACATATATCCAGTTGGATATGGGTAGCATGAGTTATTATTGTTGACATCACCCTCGAAGTGAGTATGTTGGGAGGCGAAACTATAAGCCCCTATCTTTCTATGTGTCCGATTGAAACATTTTGCTCATGTGTATGCGGTGAGTGTTAGCAATCATAGAAGACTATATGATGGTTGAGTATGTGGACTTGCCAAAAAGGCTCCGATACGTGACCCTTCCTAAAAAGATGATGAATTGTAGTTGTAAAGTTGACAGAGAACATAGTTTGTTGGTTTCCAATAGAGTTTATGCTTTATACTTCGATGTTGTGATGAATTGTTACTTGTTCATGAGAATTCTATGATAAAAGTTCTATGATAGAGTTTTATATTAAAGTTTATTGCTGTTATGATAATATACATGATGCTTCTATGCCCGTATTTTGTTTTTATCGACACCTCTCTCTCTCTAAGCATGTGGACATGTTTTTAGATTTTGGTTTTTGCTTGAGGACAAGCGATGTCTAAGTCTGGGGGAGTTGATACGTGCATTTTGCATCATGTTTTCCTACTGTTATTTATAATGTTTTTATGCATAATAATGCTTTTTGGAGTAATTCTAATGCCTTTTATCTCATAACATGCTAGGTTCACACAAAGAGGGAGAATTCCGGCAGCTGGAAATCTGGACCTGAAAAAGCTACGTCAAGCTACCTATTCTGCACAACTCCAAATGAGCTGAAACTTCACGAGGAATTTTTATGGAATAAATGAGAATTATTGAAGCAAATAAGTACCATAGGGGCCCCACCAGGTGGGCACAACCCACCTGGGCGCGACAGGGAGCCCAGGCGCGCCCTGGTGGGTTGTGCCCTCCTCGGCCCACCTCCGGTGCCCATCTTCTGGTATATAAGTCATTTGATCCTAGAAAAAATCTGGAGAGAACTTTCGGGATGAAGCGCCGCCGTCTCGAGGCGGAACTTGGGCAGGAGCACTTTTTCCCTTCGGTGGAGCGATTCCACCGAGGGAACTTCCCTCCCGGAGGGGGAAATCATCGTCATCATCATCACCAACAACTCTCCCATCTTGGGGAGGGCAATCTCCATCAACATCTTCAACAACACCATATCCTCTCAAACCCTAGTTCATCTCTTGTGTTCAATCTTTGTACCGGGACTATAGATTGGTACTTGTGGGTGACTAGTAGTGTTGATCACATCTTATAGTTGATTACTATATGGTTTATTTGGTGGATGATTATATGTTCAGATCC
Organism: Triticum dicoccoides; assembly: GCF_002162155.2. Classification (NCBI taxonomy): domain Eukaryota; kingdom Viridiplantae; phylum Streptophyta; class Magnoliopsida; order Poales; family Poaceae; genus Triticum; species Triticum dicoccoides. The sequence goes on from NC_041393.1 coordinate 582,089,105, forward strand.
ATTATGCTATTTAATACCCCTCTGATCTTGAGCATGATTATCATTTGTGAGTAGTTACTTTTGTTCTTGAGGTCACGGGAGAAATCTTATTGCAAGTAATCATGTGAACTTGATATGTGTTTGATATTTTGATAGTATGTATGTTTTCATTCCCTTAGTGTTGTCATGTGAACATCGACTACATGACACTTCACCATATTTGGGTCTAAGGGAATGCATTGTGGAGTAGTTATTAGATGATGGGTTGCAAAGTGACAGAAGCTTAAACCCTAGTTTATTCGTTTTCTGTAAGGGTCTGATTTGGATCCAAAAGTTTAATGTTATGGTTAGATTTATTCTTAATACTTTTCTCATAGTTGTGGATGCTTGCGAGGGGGTTAATCATAAGTAGGAAGTTTGTTCAAGTAAGAGCATCACCGAAGCACCGGTCCACCCACATATCAAGTTAGAAAAGTAGCAAACACAAATCAAACCAACATGATGAAAGTGACTAGATGAAATTCCCATGTACCCTCAAGAACGTTTTGATTATCATAAGAGACCGTTTTGGCTGTCCTTTGCCTCAAAAGGATTGGGATACCTTGCTGGACTTTTGTTACCATTACTGTTACTTGCTCGTTACAAATTAGCTTGCTATCAAACTACTCATTACTTGTAATTTCAGTGCTTGCAGACGTTACCTTGTTGTAAACCGCTTGTCATTTCCTTCTGATCCTCATTGGGTTCGACACTCTTACTTGTCGAAAGGACTATGATTGATACCCTATACTTGTGGGTCATCAACCGGGTAGCCATCGGGTCACCGGAAGGGGTTCTGGACGCCCCCCTATAGGTATATGGGCTTAATGGGCTAAGGGAGGGACAAACCAGCCCACAGGGGGCTGGTGCACCCCTCTCCCGGGCTGGCCAGTCCTAGGAAAGGAAACGGGGCAGGGCTAGCCCCTCCTGCCTTCCCCTTCTCATGGGAGAAAGGAAAGGGGGGCGCCTCCCTCCCCTGCCTTTCCCCCACACCTATACATGGTAGGGGGCGCCACTTGGGAGGAGACCCCAAGTAGGATTCGGCCTAGTTGGGGCGCCCTCCTGGCTGCTCCCTCCTCCCCCACCTATATATATGTGGGAGGGGGCGCCTAGCACACCATAACATTATCTTAGCTGTGTGCGGCGCCCCCTCCACAATTTACACCCCCAGTCATATGTTCGTAGAGTTTAGGCGAAGCCCTGCGGAGATAACTACACCATCACTATCACCACGCCGTCGTGCTGCCGGAACTCATCCACTACTTCACCGTCTTGCTGGATCAAGAAGGCGCGGATGTCACCAAGCTGAACGTGTGCTGAATGCGGAGGTGCCATACATTCGGTACTCGATCGGTTGGATTGTGAAGAAAGTTCGACTACATCAACCGCGTTGTCAAACGCTTCCGCTTACGGTCTGCGAGGGTACGTAGACATACTCTCCCCTCTTGTTGCTATGCATCCCCATGGATAGATCTTGCATGTGCGTAGAATTTTTTTTGTTTTCCATGCAATGTTTCGCAACACCATTTACATTGGATGTATTACCATAGAAGGTTTTATTCATGGAAACAGAACAACAATTATTCTCTGACTTAAATGAATAACCATAATGCAATAAACATGATCTACTCATGTTCATGCTCAACGCAAACATGGAATAACATTTATTTAGGCTCAACACTAATCCCGAAGGTAGAGGGAGTGTGCGATGGTGATCATATCAATCTTGGAAACACTTCCGACACACATTGTCACCTCGCCCTTAACTAGTCTCGGTTTATTCTGCAACTCCTATTTCATGTTACAAATATGAGCAACTGAACCAGTATAAAATACCCAGGCGCTACTACGAGCACTAGTAAGGAACACACAAATAACATGTATATCAAATATACCTTTGTTCACTTTGCCATCATTCTTATCCGCCAAATATTTGGGCAGTTCCTCTTCCAGTGACCATTTTCCTTGCAGTAGAAGCACTTAGGGGCTGTTTGGTTCTATACCTAACCATGCCACACTTTGCCATACAATTTTGCCACACTTGCCTAAGGTTAGTTCTTCAAAATGAGAGCCACAAGTTGGCAAGCTTAAGGGAATCTTGCCACAGTTTTTGAGTGTATGAGATGTGGGACCCTAGTGTGACTTGCCTAAGGTGTGGCTTGAACCAAACACCCACCTAAGTTGGTCAAACTTGCCTAACCTTAGGTGTGGCAACCTTAGGCAAACTTAGTCTCAAACCAAACAGCCCCTTAGTCTCAGGCTTGGGTCCAGCTTTGGGCTTCTTCGCAGGAGCGGCAACTTCCTTGCTGTCCTTTTTGAAGTTCCCTTTATTTTCCTTGCCCTTTCTTAAAACTGGTTGTCTTGTTAACCATCAGCACTTGATGCTCTTTCTTGATTTCTACATCCGCTGATTTTAGCATTACAAAGAGCTTGGGAATCGTTTTCGTCATCCCTTGCATATTATAGTTCATCAGGAAGCTCTAGTAGCTTGTTGATAGTGATAGGAGAACTCTGTCAATGACTATCTTATTTGGAAGATTAACTCCCACTTGATTCAAGTGATTGTAGTACCCAGACATTTTGAGCACATGCTCACTGGCTGAGCTATTCTCCTCCATCTTCTAGGCAAAGTACTTGTATGAGGTCTCATACATCTCAACATGGGCATGAGCCTGAAATACCAATTTCAGCTCTTGGAACATCTCATATGTTCCATGGGGTTCAAAACGTCTTTGGAGCCCCGATTCTAAGCCGTAAAGCATGGCGCACTAAACTATCAAGTAGTCATTAGATCAAGCTTGCCGAACGTTCATAACATCTGCATCAGCTCCTGCAGCAGGTCTGTCACCTAGCAGTGCATCAAGGACATAATTCTTTTGTGTAGCAATGAGGATAATCCTCAGATCATTGACCCAGTCCGCTTTATTGCTACCATCATCTTTCAATTTAGTTTTCTCTAGGAACGTATCAAAAAAATAGGGGAGCTACTAACGATGCCATGAACCTAGGGTAGGGTAATAGGTATGACCTATACACCCTACCCAAGGTCACTACCCTAGAGTCAAGGACGTTCAAAGTATAGCAAGAAGTACTCACTGAAGCCGTCGAGTGCAATCCACTCGACCAGTCACCTCACCCGGATACCCCAATTTCACTCGACCTGGATGGAGTCATTCGACCATACAGGAAACCACTCGAAGTATAGAAGACCTAGAGTCACTCAGGATGGCAACGGTCAGGAGTTCACTCTGTTGTCTTGAAGATCATTAATACCAGTTTACAGCTGGTGTTACCTGTAATGCCCTGTCTTAATGTACATTGAACCCTTGTAGCGGAGGACGGCTGGGGTCCTGGCACACTCTATATAAGCCACCCCCTCCTCTAGGACAAGGGTTCGCACCCCTTGTAACACACACCCATATTCCAGTCGACCGCCTCAGGGCACCGAGACGTAGGGCTTTTACCTCCTTCGAGAGGGGCCTGAACTTGTAAACCTGTGTGTACAACCTCCCCGTAGCTAGGGCCTTGCTCCTCATACGTATGCCCTACTCTTACTGTCAGACTTAGAACCACGACAGTTGGCGCCCACCATGGGGCAAAGCGTCTTAGCAACTTCCGGCGAGGTTGCATTTTCTCTGATCTTCATCAACATGGTTTCCGGTGGCGGTTTGGTCGTGGGCTGCGAGTTCCGACTCGGTGCGCTCACTTTCATCGCCGATGACTCCGCCTGGCTCCAAGAAGCACCCCTCGATGTCGAGGCTCTTCTGATCCGCGGGGCGTCACACTTCCACGCGAGTGCTTGCGGCGTCCTCCTACATCAGCTGTTAACTCTGTATCGGTCGGTCTTCGCGTCGCCTACTCACTCCACTGGGCGCCGCCGCAAGCGATCTGGTCGGTCGCTGTCGGCGTTCTAGGAACGGGGGTCCCCAGACTTGCCTGCCTGCGGCCTGCGGCGTGGCTCAATGGGCGGCCCAGCACGGCCCATATTCATCAGCACAAGCTCAAGACCCTCACGAGGGGCCAAGCCTCGCGGGGTGGACGACAAGGAGCCTCCTCAGGCACGGCCTCGTCAGGCTGGCTCGCGAGGAGGCGGAGAGATCAAGGCGGGGTACCTCACGAGGTGCCCATGACGAAAGCCATGACGACCAAGGGCGCCAGGCGGGCGCCAGCCCGTGCAGTGTTCTCCTTTCCTCTTTGGTGCAAAGGGAGCAAGCACAGGCGAGAGCATCAAGCAAAGGCATCCATTCCGGTGCAACAAGACTAAGACCGTCGCAACGGCAGGAAGGAGGTCATGGTGGAGCCCAAGCCGGCGTCACCACCAAAGCCTTTGACAGACAAAGACCAACTTTAGTCAGGATAAGTGTACTAGATGTTCCCCTTCAAAATGGCCAATTGTTGGCGCCCTTCCCGCTCAATATTTGGGAAGAGGCCCAGGGCCTTTGCCTATAAATAGGAGTAGCCACCACAAGGTAGAGGCATCGGATCATCACCAGGAAACCAGTAGAAGGAGCGACTGACCTCCCCCTAGCAGTTCATCGCACCAGTCAAGAACAGACCCTCACGAGGCTGTTCTTCCTTGTACTGTTCATCATCAGCCCAAGAGGCAATCCACCACACCACACACTGGAGTAGGGTATTACACCACAATGGTGGCCTGAACTAGTATAAACTCTGTGTCTCTTGTGCTGTTCCTTTGATTGCTTAGATCATAGCAAGGCGGTGAGGTGCAGGTAGGTAGTGGGCGAAATCTCCGTGCGCACCCCAGTGTTCGAATCTAGAGGGTCTGCCGGAACCCGAAATCCGACATTTGGCGCGCTAGGTAGGGGTGCGCCGGAATTCGTCTTCCGCCGCCCTGTTCTTCACCGACCATCGCATCCATGTCAGACGCCCGTCGGGCCCGCGCCGAGCGCCATGCCGCTCTCGCTTCCCGCGTCGCCCAGACGGCCCCCGTCGGCGGCCACCCCCGCCGTTTCCCATCGCCTGCCGTCAACACCGCCACCGGCCCGGCAGGGAACGAGCAGCAAGCATCGTCCCAGCATCCGTCCATGAGGCAAGACGGCCGCACTGCTACACCCTCACTCGCGCGAGCTGGTTCTTCGTCCCGCGCACCCCACGCGGCCATGGAGGCTCGTGCTGCGCTCATCACGGCAAACGAGCTCCTGCGCTACTACCCAGTCAACGATGTCTACGAAGAGTGGCTCGACCGCGTCGCCGAGCTCGTCTGCGCCGCAGGAGGCTCCCCTGCGCCGTCCTTCTCGCTGCACCGCGTCCCGCCCTGCGCGGGCAATGAAGCTCCGGGGGCGCCTCAGCCGCCTCCCCCTCAAGAAGGCACCTTGGCCCCTGGACGGAACCCACTCCGTCCGGCGCCAGCGCAGCAAGGGCGGAGCTGCCAAGAGGTCCCTCGTCCCCAAGAAGCTGCCCGAGTGCTCCCCGCTCCGGCCCGTCACGACCACGCTCCTGTTCCAGCATGCCAAGACCCCGCGCTGCTCCCAGCTGCAACGCATGGGGGCCCGCAAGACCAAGCTCCTCGTCACTAGAGGCCTTCCGTGGCCACAGCAGGCTGCTGCGCCTTCACCACCGAGCTGCGCAGCGTCGCGTGGCCCTGCAAGTTCAAGCCAGACCTGCCTCCTCGCTACGACGACACGGCCGAACCTGCGGAGTTCCTCCAGCTCTACGAGCTAGGCATCGAAGCCGCCAACGGGGACGAGAAGGTCATGGCGAACTGGTTTCCCATGGAGCTCAAGGACGGGGCCCGCACCTGGTTCCTGAACCTGGCTCCAGGCACGATCTCCTCCTGAGACGAGATGCACACCAGTTTCATCGCCAACTTCCAAGGTACTCGCGACCGGCCACCTGCCGTGAGCGACATGCGCCGCATCAAGCAGCAACCAGAGGAGACCCTGCAAAAGTACATCCAGCGCTTCAACAACGCACGCCTCAAGATTCCCAAGGTGACCGAGGAGGCCATCCTCTCAGCCTTCTCCGACGGTGTGCATGACGTCAAGATGAAGGAGGAGCTGGCGATGCATGAAGATCTATGCACTTCCTTGGAGCTGTTCAACTTGGCGACCAAGTGCGCCAGGGCTGAGGAAGGGCGCCTTTCCCTCCACGAGCTGCCAGCCGCAGACCCAGAAGAGAAGAAATCCAAGGCCAAGGATGTGAAGCTCAAGGGGGCTGCCATGCTCGCGGCAGAACTAGACACCAAGCGGTGCAGAGATCAGCCCGAGTCTTTCAAGGGCAGACGGTACTGTGTGTACCATGACCTCCACACCCACAACACCAACGAATGCCAAGAGCTCCGAGCCATGTGAGAAGGAAGGATCGGCCGATGCCCCGACCGCAACGATCGAGTCTATGGCCGAGGAGGAGGAAGGAACACAGGACGCTGGGAAGACCGCGGCCCTCACCAAGGGTGGCGCGACCGACCTCGCGAGGATCGCTGGCAGGATCAGCCTCGCGAGGGAGACTGGAGGGATCAGCCTCACAAGGATCGTCCGCAAGGAAACGCAGGCCTCCCTCCACTGCCGCCGCAGCCAAGGAGAAACGAGAACCATCATCAAGACGAGGGGGCTGGGGGCTTCCAGGAGCCGCGCGCGATCGCCTGCATCTTGGGTGGAGCTCAAGCCCCAGCCTCTCAATGCATCTTCAAGCAGTTCACCCGCGAAGTGAATGCAGTCCTCCCCAAGCTTGAAGCCACGCGCCCCCTCAGGTAGTCGGCGTGCGCCATCACGTTTAACTCAGCGGATCAGCTCAAGTGCGCGGCCATAGCCAGAGTCCTCCCGATGCTTTGCTCCCCAGTCATCAGCAACGTGCAAGTCACCAGGACCCTCATCGACGGCGGGATAGGTCTCAACGTCCTGTCCGTAGAGACATTCAACAACCTCCAAGTGCCTTACGATCAGCTTCAGCCAACCAAGCCTTTCTCCGGAGTCACTGATGGCTCCACGGTTCCGATTGGGCAGGTCCGCCTCCCTGTCACCTTTGGGGCGCGCAACAACTACCGTAGCGAGCTCATCGACTTTGACGTCGCCCACATTCGCCTGCCGTACAATGCCATCCTCGGCTACCCAGCTCTCGCCAAGTTCATGGCCGTGACTCATCATGGCTACAACGTCCTCAAGATGCCAGGAAGCGGTGGAGTCATCACGGTGCCTTGTGAAGAAAGAGACGCAATGTGCTCCCTGGAACGAGCTTTTCAGGCCGCATCACTTGAAGACCCAGATCGCTGGAGCGGGAGGCTCCCCGAGACTGCTCCCAAGAAGAAGAAGACATCGCCAGGCCCGACCCCTCAGGAGGCAGGCCCTTCAGGGTCTGCGCCTGCTCAGGGGGCACCTCCATCTGTCGCATAGGAAGGTGCGCCCGGCGCCCTCCTCAAGCAGGGCTCGGGGGCAACCTCCTGGTGGGCCACCGACCTTGCTAAGGTCACGAGGGAGGCGCTTGGGCACCACTTGGAGGCGTGTTTCAAAACACGTTTCCCTCAGGAAGGAGCAAGGCAAGGAGGGCCAAACCCTCAGGAGTTCATCAGTCAGATCACGCAGGAGGTGCAGGAGTCAAGAGTCATGAGTGGCAGCCGGCGCTTACCCGCCGCAACTCCCCATCCAGGCAAGGATGGTGGGCTGCGCATCTGCATCGACATCCCAGGGCTCAACCGAGCCGCTTCTCAGGAGTGCTTCTGGCCCTCACGCGTGGGGCACTGCGAAGGCCCACCCCACAGCTACGTTCGCATGCCGTACGGCTTGCCGAATGCGGCTGCTGCGCGCCAGCGCCTCATGGGAAGCATCCTGGAGGCTCAGGAGGCCAGGCGTTCCGCAGTCCTGGCAGAGATGGAGACGGTTCGCGAGGAGCCACCAGCGCCTCCGGGACCTCCCGAGGCTCCTGGGCTTGGGGGCTCGTGAAGACCAGCTTCCGCAGCCCACGACGCCCGCTACTTCAACACCCCTTCATTGTCAACACTATCAGGTGACATCTTTCAAGTTTTGTTTCCAACTGGGAGCGCCCCCAGGGCTGCATTATTCCCAGGCCGCGTGGGTCCGTCCCTGCGGCATGTATCCCCTTTTTACTTTATGTTCCTAGCTTACTTTGTTGGGGGCGCCCCACGGGCTGCATCGTCCCCAAGTCGCTCGGGTCAGACCCAGCGGCATGTACCCCTCTTGCGTTTATTTTCGGGCCATGCATTCGACCCATCATGCTTGTTATTTGATGCCTGTCTGCGACACCTCTTCTTCCTTCATGTCCGCCGCTTGCACGTTAAAGATGGGGTACCTGAGCATCGCGACTCATGGCTCCTACTGGCTCTCCAGCCCTCACCCTCTGGCTTTGTCCACGGCATCGCGACCTGGCAAACCAGCGACGGCTGAGACCCGCTCGAGGGCCGGGACCCGAGGACGTAGAGCGTCGACATCTAACCAAGCTTGCACGTTAAAGGGGGGGGGGTACCTGAGCATCGCGACTCAAGGCTCCTACTGGCTCTCCAGCCCTCACCCTCTGGCTTTGTCCATGGCATCACAACCTGGCAAACCAGCGACGGCTAAGACCCGCTCGAGGGCCGGGACCCGAGGACGTAGAGCATCAGAATCTAGCCAAGTTTGCAGGAACACATCACAAGTTAAGGCCCAGTGCCAGGTGCAACCCGCCTTGAGGTAGAGCCCCGTGAGTCCCGCGCTAGCTCACGGGTGCCCAGATACACCTCCTCATGCCCTACCGTGCCGACCACGTGTCAGGGCAGGGCTGTACACGCCCCGGGGGCTCCTCCCAGAGGGGAGCCCCCTCCCACGCACCAGTGGAAGCACCATGCTCCACGCTGGCTGACGACACTGCCGAGGAGCGGCTATGCTCATACACATATGGAAGCGCTATGCTCCACGCTGGTGATAAACAACTGAGGGTGGCCCCCGGCCGCATCAACCTCAGGGAGCCCAGAGCTCAGTGTATGGCCTCATCGCAATGCCTCCCCTCGGGAGCGCCGCGCGAGGGGGCTGGGCACGGGGGTTGTGCCTGGGTCACGCCCAGACGTACGCCACCCAGCGAGGCCCCTCGGGCCTGGTTCGTCGCGCGTCTCTCCCCGAGCGGAGCCAAGGTACGAAGGCCGTTCGAGCGTCAAGGGGGACTCCTAAGCATCGCGACTCAGGAGCCTAACTGGTCACGTAGCCCCTCACTCCTTAGTTCTGAAAGGCTAATGGCGGTTGAGGTATGCACGGGGCCGGGCTCTGCAGACGTAGAACGGTAGATTCACCCCCACATCTCACCTCCCTACTTACTGTTCATGCGCCAAGGGGGACTCCTGAGCATCGCGAGTCAGGAGCCTAACTTGTCATGTAGCCCCTCACTCCTTGGTCCCGTCCTGGTTTCCAGTCGGGGCTAACGGCGGCTGAGGTATGCGCGGGGCCGGGCTCTGCCGGCGTAGAACATAAGCAAGTAGGAAGAGCGCAAATCTCAAGGAATTCAAAAGCAAATATTATAGTCCATAACTGTTATCACGACACCAAACGCAAGTTTAAAGGCCTCCCCGAGGCATGATGCATGTTGCAGGAGCTGAAAGCAGGACAGGAGCCACGACGGAGTCATTTGTTGGCGACGGAGCTGCGCGGAGCGGGTACGCCTCGTGTAGCCGCAGGACCGGCAGCGCCTCGCCTCGGCTTGGTGCTGAAGGCCCGGAACTTCGACAGCAGAGCCTCCACACGACCCTTCACAGCCTCAGCAGCGGCAGCGGCAAGCTCGCCGGTCACTGGCTCCAGCAGGCTATCGAGGTCGACATTGGGATCGCGAAGGTAGACGTGGGTAAGGACCCGCGTTAGCGCTGCAGAAGACAGGACACACGCCTCGGCCTCAGCCGTAGGGCCAAGGCCAAGGGTGACATCTTCAAGAGCACGGACCAGGAAGGGGAGCAGCTTGGCGGGGCCGTCCTCGACGATGGCCAGCGGGCTTTCCAGGCCGCTGTCGTAAAGCGACCTCAGCAAGGTGCGAGCCTTCACCTCCATCTCCGTGAAGGCCTTGCGGTCCTAGGCAAGGACCCGCGCCTTGCCGTCCAGCTCGACCTTCCACGCCTCCAACTCCTGCTCCAGTGCGCCCAGGCGGTCACGGCGCTTGTTAAGCTTGGCGTCTCGTTCCTTGATGGCCGCCTCGCGAGCCTTCATGCCTTCTTCCTTCTCTTGGCGGATGCGGACGTCCCCGGCAAGCTGGTCCCGCAGGCCCTGCAGTTCGCTCTCCAGCGCCTTACAGCGACCTCGGGCATCAACCACCTCCCCAAAGGCGGCATCGCGAGCGGCCTTCGCCCCAAGGACGGCCTGCTTCTCCTCGTCGCAGGCCGTCGAGGCCTGAACGAGCGCCGCTCGAATCGAAGCATCAGAGCAAATCCAGCCAGAAGCCAGCTCCAAGCGCCCAGCCACCAAGCGAGGGTCGGCGCCCAGAAGATCTTGCCGCAGCCGGTCCAGTTCAGCAGCAACACGATCCAGGACAGTGCGAGGAGTCGGAGAGACAACAGTTGGTGGAGTAGGAGGGGAGGACGGCAGTGTAACCACAGTATCCTGAGGCAGGACCTGTTGCACCCCAACAACGGTGGCGGTGGCGTCACGCAAGGATACCTCAGGAGTTGCTTGGGCCATGGGGGTTGAGCTCGCCCCAGCCAGCTCCACCAGGCCTCGCGAGGATGACCGGGCAGGAGAGGCCCGTGCCTTGCAGTCACCTCCTTTCGTGGGCAGAGGCGCTGCCCCAGGCGAAACCTCAGGAGCCCCCTTCGGCTTCTTCGCCACAGGCGCCAGCCTAGCCAAGAGATACAGACGTCAAGCCTCAGCGACAAAGCAAGGAACAAGACAAGAATCAAGCATTTACTGGTCATCGCTCACGGGCTCGAGCAACCTCCAGGCATACTTGAAGCCTGAGAGCCGGCTGCAGGGATCAGCCTCAAGAGGCTCGGGAGCAGGAGGCGTGTCAACGGATCGCCTTGGAGCCGGGGCAGACCCGCGGGGGACCAGCCCAGTCCTGGCCTTCTTCGAGATCGGGGGCAAGCTCTCGCCACCCCGCTCGTCGTCGCTCGGCCAGAGGCGGAGAGCACGAGACCTGCGCCAGGGGAGCGGCGCTTTCGACTCCCTGTTGGTAGCCTCGGAGTCAGGGCCTCCTTTCCGCTCCTCTTCTTCCTCTTCTTCGCTGGAGTCGCCGGAGGACACGTTCACCGTCGCCAGGGCAGCCGGGTACTCGGGAACCTCCGTGGGCACGGGCCCGTCCCCATTGAAGACGGGCATGGAGTCCACCACCTTCTCCCAATCATCTCGAAGGAACAAGGGTACAGGGGCGCCCTCCAGCCTCACCACGTCTCCTCCGACCAAAGATTGGAGGACCGCGGCCAGATCTTCGTCGGCCAAGACTGCGGGGCTTGGGCGGGGCCTCCACAGCGGAAGCGAGTACTTATGAAGCGGGGCCACCTGGTGCTCCAGGAACTCCCTCAGAAGCGACGCACCAGTCAGCTTCGTCGCCGTCATGTTGCCCGGCCTCAGATCCGCGTCCATCTTCTCCAACACCAGCTTCATGCAGGGGTCCACGAGCTCTGCGCGAGACTAGTCCTCGGAGCTCGTGGGCTGCTCCATGGGCAGAATCAGCCGAGGGTGGATGCGCCCAGCATCTACCATGACCCACTTACTCCTGAAGCCCTCAATCCTCTTCCCGGGCTTCGAGATGGCATTGGAGCCGCCATACGCGACAAAGCTCGCGCACGCGAAGATGGCACCACGAGAGGGCCGGAGGGAGAAGTAGTGGCGCAGCAAGGCCACAGAGGGCTGCACTCCGACGTGAGGCTCACAATAGTAGGTGAAGATCGCCAGAAGAAGAACAGAGTTGGGGTGGAGATGCAGAGCTTGCAGGTCATAATGGGGGAGGACAAAGAAGAAAAACTCAGAAAAGGGAGGCACCAGACCGACAGCAATGGCGCTTACAAAGAGCGGATAGAAGGTGCTCCCTTGGCCCTCAGGAAGGGCGGGGCCGGCCTTGGACACCTTCGCCTCGTCGATGCCTTGCGCCGCCACCATCCGGTGCACCCGGGCATGGCTCGCCTCCGACACGTTCGGCGAGTCCAAGGCGGCCAAGTACCAAGCTTCGGCCGGGGTCTAGCGAGGCGCCATATCTTGCTAGGGTGCACGGTCGAAGTAGATCTAAGGATTTCGGAGGCAGAAAGGAAGGGCGCAAGAAAGGGGATCTGGGTAATGACCGGAGGAAGCAAGGGAAGAAAAGCCTAGGCGGATGCCGCTCTTTTGACGATTCACGCAGTTGCTAAGGCACCCACGTCCAATCAACCGCCACGCGGCACCTAAGGCCACAGGCTGTTAGGGCCCGCGGGGATTCGCACTTGCCCTTTCGCTTCTCTGCTCAGCCAAGTACGGGCGCGCCTTGGGCCCGGGGGCTACTGTCGGCGTTCTGGGAACGGGGGTCCCCAGACTTGCCTGTCTGCGGCCTGCGGCGTGGCTCAAGGGGCGGCCCAGCACGGCCCATATTCATCAGCACAAGCTTAAGACCCTCACGAGGGGCCAAGCCTCGCGTGGTTGACGACAAGGAGCCTCCTCAAGCACGGCCTCGTCAGGCTGGCTCGCGAGGTGGCGGAGAGATCAAGGCGGGGTACCTCACGAGGTGCCCATGATGCAAGCCATGACGACCAAGGGCGCCAGGCGGGCGCCAGCCCGCGCAGTGTCCTCCTTTCCTCTTTGGTGCAAAGGGAGCAAGCGCAGGCGAGAGCGTCAGGAAAGGCATCCATTTCGGTGCAACAAGACCAAGACCATCGCAACGGCAGGAAGGAGGTCATGGTGGAGCCCAAGCCGGCGTCACCACCAGAGCCTTTGACAGGCAAGGACCAACTTTAGTCAGGATAAGTGTACTAGATGTTCCCCTTCAAAATGGCCAATTGTTAGCGCCCTTCCCGCTCAATATTTGGGAAGAGGCCCAGGGCCTTTGCCTATAAATAGGACTAGCCACCACAAGGTAGAGGCATCGGATCATCACCAGGAAACCAGTAGAAGGAGCGACTGAACTCCCCCTAGCAGTTCATTGCACCAGTCAAGAATAGACCCTCGCGAGGCTGTTCTTCCTTGTACTGTTCATCATCAGCCCAAGATGCAATCCACCACACCACACACTGGAGTAGGGTATTACACCACAATGGTGGCCTGAGCCAGTATAAACTCTGTGTCTCTTGTGTTGTTCCTTTGATTGCTTAGATCATGGCGAGGCAGTGAGGTGCAGGTAGGTAGTGGGCAAAATCTCCGCGCGTACCCCAGTGTTCGAATCTAGAGGGTCTGCTGGAACCCGAAATTTGACAGTCGCGGCTCCAGCGGTGGGTGAAGCATGAAGTGGCTCGCCAGACGGCCACCCCCCAAGTTGCGGCGATCGAGCCCGAAAATTTCACTGCGACCCAGTCAACCTGTCGACTGGTTCTGCAGATCCTTTTTCCAAGAGCGGGAGGTGTGACCCCACGATAGAAGTTCTCGTGGTCGACTCCCGTTGCAGCCCACCTGGGTTTCAACGCAATGGCGGCAACGGTGACGGCGATGGCCCGTCATTCGGCCACGAGGAGTATGAGCCCCAACCTCTCAATTCGCAATAGAGGGAAGAGTTGCACAACCACAACGTGGAGGCCCTCCAGACCCCCATCATAGGGGAAACCGCCGAGCCTCGGGCCTTGGAGGTTGCGCGCCTGGCCACGCTGGCTGAGTGCACATGTTTGGAGAATCACCAACATTCTCTCAATGAACATGCCCGTTGACTGATCCCCGAATCCAGTCAACGACAATTTTTTCTGCATTAACCTCAACTATACTGCACTCTGATCTACAATCTTACGGCTGTTGCACGTATAGCAGAGTCTATTCAGCCGTCCCATTCAGAAGCTGGAAGAGGCTTGGAACAGATCCGAGCACCGCTCCGAGTAGCAGGAGAGGTGAACTCCACCGTTTCCCAGTTGCGGAACATGATCCACAACAGGTCAGTAAGGGCAGATACAGTTCAGTCGGCACACAGTCCTAGGTCGCCTTTACGGCATGAAGATCGTCATCACCGCTGGGACCGACACCTGGGAAGAGCTCATGGAGAGTTTGATCATGAGTATGCCCGTGACAACCACGTCGAGTGCCTTCACCCCTTCCAAGGGACGGGTCGTATGCGCCCCGGCGGTATGATGACAGGCGCCCGTATGGTAATGACTGCAGAGTTCCAGTCGACCCAAGAGAGCCTGGGTTGTACGCAAGGTCAGTCCTTGTACAAGGTTTGGTCGACGGGAACAGAGCATATAGAGAAGGGTTGGATAGAGACATGCCCGGTGGAAGTAGGGTCCATGTTGCCAGTCCTGAGTGTTTCGAAAGAGCCATCAGAGCCGCTAAGATTCCTCACAACTTCAGATTGGCGACATGCGTCAGTAAGTTCATAGGAGAGTCAAAGCCGGACACTTGGTGGAAGACTACCAAGTGGCTATGCATATTGGTGGCAGCAATGGTGAGGTGGCCATGAAGCACCTCCCTTTGATGCTTGAAGGTTCTCCCCGAGCTTGGCTGAATCAGTTTGCCCCTGGAAGCATTTTCAATTGCGATGAGTTGGCCCGAGTGTTTATCAAAACATTTGAGGGCACCTGCAAGAGACCTGCCGGTTTGACAGAATTGTAGCATTGCATGCAGAAACAGAATGGGAACTTCAGAGATTATATCCAGAGATGGACCACCCTTCAACACACAATGGAGAATGTGTGGGATCACCAAGCAGTTTGTGCCTTTAAAGAAGGCGTTCGCTACAGAGAGCTCAATCTGAAGTTCGGGCGGACTGGAGACATGACTCTGACTCAGATGATGGAGATTGCCACTCGGTACGCTAACGGTGAAGAAGAGGACCGACTTCGGAGTGGTAAGAATAGAACAGTTGCCCAGGACACCAGAGGAGAGAACTCCAATCGAAAGCAGAAACGAAAAGCTGAGGCCGCAGGCCCAGCTGAGGCTGCAGTTTTGAATCAAGGGAAGTTCAAGGGGAAGGCTAAAGGGCCTTGGACCCCTAAAAAAGTGAAAGATCAAGTGGGAAATGATGTGCTTGATTTTCCATGTCATATACACACCAAAAAAGATGAAGAGGGAAATCTGATTCTCCCCAAGCATACCACTTGACAGTGTCGACTCCTGATTCAGAGCTTCCGAGAGAGCCAACCCAGTGAAAAGGACAAAGAGTCTGATAAGGAGGAAGACAAAGAGAAAGATGGTGGTTACCCCAATGTTAATGCCACCTTGGTGATTTTTGCTCACATGGGGAGCAAAAGTCAACTGAAAGTTATTAATAGAGAGGTGAACATGGTTGCTCCGGCAACGCCAAGATATTTGAACTGGTCAAAAACCCCTATTACATTCGACCAATCCGACCACCCGCCACACGTTGCTACCCCCGAGCGGCAAGAGTTGGTGGTCGACCCAGTCGTTGGGGGCACCCGACTGACCAAGGTTTTGATGGACGGTGGTAGTGCATTGAATATATTGTATGCTTAGGCCCTCCGGGGGATGGTCATTCCGATGACCAAGCTCAGTGAGAGTGTTGGTGTTCTGGATATGGGGGTATCCAGACTTGCCTGCCTGCGGCCTGTGGCGTGGCTCATCAGTGGCCCAGTACGGCCCATGTTCATCAACCAAAGTTCAAGACCCTCGCGAGGGCCCAGTACGGACGATGCAAGGCCTCCCCAGGGGCGGCCTCGCCAGGCAGGCTCACGAGGGGGCGGGGAGATCAAGGGAAGAGGTACCTCGCGAGGTGCACATGACGCAAGCCATGAAGATCAAGACCAAGCGGGCGCCGGCCAGCGCAGTGTCCTTGATTCCTCTTTGGTGCAAAGGGGGCAAGCGTAGGCGCGGAGTACCGAGGCATCAAGCAAAGGTTTCCATATCGTTGCAACAAGACCAAGACCAGCAGGACGGCAGGACAGAGGTCACCGTGGAGCCCAAGATGGTGTCATCACCAGTTCCTTTGGCAGTCGAAGACCACCTTTAGTCAGGATAGCATGTACTGGCTCTCCCCCTTCAAATCCCGCCGTTGTGGAATCTCTTCCCGCTCAATATTCTGGAAGAGGACCAAGGCCTCTATAAATAGGAATAGCCACCACCGTAAGGGATGGATGATCGAGATTCAGTTCATACACACCACACCAGCACAAGAACACCTCCCCTCGCGAGGTTGTTCATCCCCTTGTACTGTTCATCATCATCCCAAGAGGGAATCCACACACCACACGCTGGAGTAGGGTATTACACCACAATGGTGGCATGAACCAGTATAAACCTCGTGTCCCTTGTGTTGTTCATCTTATTAGCTTAGAATCACGGCGAGGTTATGGGTGTGGATTGGTAGGGAGAAGATCTTCATGCGCACCCCAGAGTTCAAATCTTAATGGTTTTGCCGGAACCCGATATCTGACACTTGGCGCGCCAGGTAGGGGTGCGTCGGAATCTTTTCTCCATCTATCTGTGTTCCACCACTTCGTCGCATCCATGTCCAGCGACCTGACGGCCAATGCCGACCGCTAGGCGGCATGGCCTGCCCATGCCGTGCCGCCTGCCCCAGGTGACCTCAACCCCACGCCTCAGGCAGCCCGCGCTCCACAGAGCACTGCGGGCCGCGGGCGATGCGGTCAAGCGCCACCTGTCCTCACTCTGTGGCAGGTGCGATCAGCAGCAAGGGCCTCAAATCACGCCACGGCCATGGCGCCGCACACCCTGCGGGAGCAAGCAAACACGAGGGCCGCGCTCACGGTGGCTCGGGAGCTGCTGCGGTGCAGGTTGCAGGAGAGAAGTAGAGATGTGCTGTTGGAGTGCGTTGCCGAGCTCCTGGATACTGCAACTTCGGGGGCGCCTCCCTTCTGCATCTAGCTTCCATCCCAGGCCCCTGGCGGATCATGCGGCGGGCCCATCCGCGCCCGCGCACCCTCAAGCGTGCCCCAAGGCCTCATCAGCACAAGCTCAACCATCAACGTCGGGCGTCAGGCTGCACCGGCACCAGCCCCGGTGAGCGAGGGCATGCGCATCACCGCCTACAACCCGGGTGGGCCGCTGAGCTATCATCCCCAAGATGGCGTGCGGGGTCAAGCCGCATGGAGCGTGGCGCACTACGGCGAAGCCTTCGGGGTGGCAACCTCGGAGGCTTATGTACCCCACATGGTGGACCGGGAGTATGCACTGGAAGACGACCATGGCTTGTTCTCCGGGCCAGGCTGGGAGGAAGAGACGCCGGAAGGCGAGCCTTTTCAGGAGCCACAAGGAATACTCAGCAACCGCGCTGGCGGCAGCAGCTATCAGGTACCGTTAATTCCCCAGGAGCAAGATTATGCTAACCATGGGTCACAGGAAGTTCATGTCACTACAGTGGAAGGCTGCCCCAGCTCAGCAGCCTCCCTTCCGCTAGGAGGGGCGCACTGGGGGCTGCTGGAGAGGGGCCGGTAGCCAGGCCCCTCCCCACGGCGCATGGAGCAAGGTGTTTCCCAGAGATAGGCCCTCTATCGGGGAGGTTCTCCGAAGCCTACCCCCGGCAGAGGACCCGTGGTCGTCGGGGGAACCGCTCGCGTCCGCTTTACCCCATTGGTGTCGTCCTTGGTTTCCAGTCACCGTCAATGGCGGTTGAGCGTGGCGCAAGGCGGGGACCTCGTCTGGCGATATGAAGCAAGGCCGGTACCTATGAAGAAGGCCCGATGCCTGTGAAGATCGCCGCCCGTGACACTCTCACGTAATAATGAGTTGGGGCTGTACACGCCCCGGAGTCTCCGGAGAGCCGCCCTCGGGCCTCGGGGGCTCCCGCCCACGCCCAGTGGCAGCACTTAACTCCGCGCTAGTGAGAAGACATCGAAGACTAGACTAGGTGCCGGACGCGGCCTTTTGCTTTTTGCCTCCCTTTTTTGTGGTCGAGCTTCCCTGCTTTGGATTTAAGTTGAAATTGAATTTGTGTTTGCATGTGTTCGTGGGGGGGGTGTCCTGTCTCGTTCGTGTGATTTCTTGTGTTCTGATTTCTGCCCTAGTTTGAGGTTCGCGTCACTTGCCTCCCCCTCACGAGCCTCTCGCGGGCAGGGCTGGGCTAAGCACACGTGCACAGCGGCCCTCGGCTATCACTCGCTCTCACGAGGCTCTCACCACATGATCAGCGGATCCCTAAGAGGACCTTCGGAGGACCACGACCCCAAGGCCTGTTCGAGCTAAAGGTAAACCACAACAACTAACTCATCACGAGGCCTGTAGCCTGATGGAGGCACACATTCACTGTCACCCCTTACAAGCATGCTGATGGCGGTCCTTTTTACATGAGGGGCTTCCCCTCCCAAAATTCTCCCACAACCTTCAGGGCCACGCCCGAGCTTTTGTGTGCAGGGAAAAACAACAGGGAGACACATGATCAGTCGGACATATCGCTCACCGCATCCTCTAGGTCACCTCCGGAGGCATCACTGGCGTTGCTGTCACCATCACCAGCATCACCATCGCTGTCATTGGCGCCATCTTCACCACCATTCACCACGTCACCTTCATCCACGGCCACTACCACCCCGTCATCATCGGAAGCGAAGGCCCTAACAAGAGCATCCACGTTGTCCTCTACCCACTGCGCCAGGTCGCCTCGAATGGCCACGGGCACCGGAGCAATGATGGCGTCGAAGTCAAAATGGGGTTCTCTGTCCTCAAGATGGCTGAAGACGCAGGATAATGCGCGCTTGAGCAGCCTGTGGCTCCTCTCCTTGACAAGCTGGCGAGCCCTCTTAGAGCGATTCTCCAGATGCGTCACCATGTCAGTGCAGAACTAGAGACGGCTAGCATAGTTGGTCACATGAGGGTATGGAGCGTTCGCGTCGCAGACATTGCCCAGGGCCGTGTTGGCCCTGCCCCTGAGCTCTTGGAGCATGGGGCCATGCATGTGCTCCAGCGTCTGCCACTAGAGAATTTCTTCTCTGTTCTGCCGCGCAACAGACTCAGCATTGTCAACTGGCCGTTGAAGAAGAAGCAGCTCGGTGCGGGAGGAGGCCAACTCAGTCTGCGCCGAGACCAGGGCAGCTGCAGTGGCCTCCGCGCACTGCTTTGTTTCTGCCAGCTTGGACCTAAGGGCGGCGGTCCTGCCCGCAGCCTCAGCTTCAATCAACCCCAGCTTCTGGCCATACTCGCGCACAAGATCCGCGCGAACTTCTGCCACGCGGCGGTCGACCTCTTCTTTGAACCAAGCCTCCCGCGCGCCAACATCATCCTTCGCCTGGGTAACCAGGCGCTCCCTCGTCTCCAACCGCTCAAGGTCGAGGTTGCGCTCCGCAGCCTCCAGCGTCAGCGCCTCCTCACGCCTCTGGATCTCCTCTTCCTCGACGGGTGTCCCCTTCAGCAATGCAAGGGCGTCCTGACGCAGCACCACCTGCTACTCCAGGGAAGTGCTCCAGGCTTGGATCTCCCACGCGCGCTTCTCCATGATCTCGCGCCATTGGTCTACTTCCTGAGCCTCCCCAATAGCTCGGGAGCAGGCCTCTCACGAGGCTATGAGGGATGCTTCGGCCTTCATGTTGTCAAGCTCCCATTGATGACGCGCGAGGCTGACCGCCACCTTCAGCTTGCGCTCCTCCTCAATCAGCCAAAGGCCTTCAGCTTCAAGACACGCGTCCACGTCCGCGAGCTCTCCACCGAGCTGGCCCATCGCGTCCATCGCCTTCCGTAGGAACCCCTGGCGGATAGCGCTGCGCTCTCGCGCTCGCCTGAGCACATTGTCAATATCGTCCTCCACCGCCGGTGTTGGAGGCGGGCCCTGGAATGGTACACCCCCTCTCGGCAGGGAGCTGGGGACTGGCGCCCCCACGATCGCCGGATGGGCTCCACACGGGACCTGTGTCGGTGCGGATCCACCCCCAGAAGAAGAGACAAACCGACCTCTGCCATTCGCCATCCACGATCAGGGGAGGAGCCCTGGGGAGGCTGGTCACGAATCGGGCAGGGTCGCGAAGGAAAGGAGGCACGGAAGCGGATTCCAGGCGCTCTACCGGCCGGGCTGCTTCTCCGACCAAACTCGCGTCAGGGACAGCGCGCAAGCTCGGGAGGCACAAGGCCAGTGATGGAGGCAAGGCTGGAAGAACTCCCTTGGCAGACTCCGCAGGCTTGGCAGGAGGGATTCTGAAGGGACATAGTCAGAAAAGGGACCAGCAACTGAGGAATCACGAGAATGCGGTACTTACTCATCTATGGAAAAGTATTTCCTGTGCTTCAACGGTTGGAAGGTCCGCCCACCACCACTCGAAGACTCCTTCCTCTTGCAGAGGGCGTCGAAGTCCATGCAGAACCGACCCAGGCGCGCAACATGAGGGCTGGCGCGCAGTGCGGATGAAGAAGCGCTCAGGCATCCAACCTCAGGGGTGCCAAGTTGGGAGGAGCGATCAGGCACCACTTCCTGATGACCTGCCGAGGCTTCGGGGGCTCCAGCCTCGGGAGTCGCGGGTCGCGTCCCCCATTGAAAACCGCCTCAGGGTGGGCTTCACGAGCTCCGGAGGATGACGCTTTGGGAGCCCCGTGCAGCGTCAGCACCACGACACCAGAGCCTCCAGCTTCATGCGATGCTTCGGCGGCGGGGAAGGGAGCCACGACGAAGGGATTCTCGCGAGGCCAGCCGGGTGCAGCCCCCATTCGTGAAAATGAGGCATCTATCTCACAAACTCGGCCCCGCCTGAGCAGAGATACACGAGGCTGCCCCCGTGCCGAATATTGCCCGGCGAAGGGTCACCTCCCAAGACCTCCAGCACCTTCTTCAGCGTTTTAGGCGCTAGCTCCGTCTCCTGGAGCCTCATGTGGTCCTGGTATCCGGTCAGGGCCCATATCGGTCGGGAGTGGTGCTGGAGAGGAGCAATGCGACACTGGAGGAACTCCTGCACCGCCCGGGGCATAGTCACGCCAAGCTCTGTCAACCTCCCCAGTCGGTGTCAAACAAAGGAGAGCCGGGGGCTCACAAGCCTCTTGTGGCCCCAGCCCGAATTGGGGATAGTAGGCAATCTTGGATGCGAGAGCAGGGGCTGGGCACCCCGACAACCACATACAGCCACTGTGTCCGGAACCCACTCGTGGAAGGCGGAAGGCAAAAATCAATCCCCAAGGCAGCCGTCTCTGCCACAGCCTAGAAGCTCACGCACCCCGAGCACTGCGATGGGTCAGTTAGGCGCAAAGAGAAGTGGTGCAAGAGGGCAATGGAAGGAGCAATGCCCACCATGGCTTCGCAGACAAAGGAAAAGATAGCAAGAAGGGTAATGGACTGAGGATCAAGATGCATCATATGGATCTTATAGTGGTAAAGCACCGCATTGAAAAAGGCGGAGAAAGGAGGAACCAGACCAACCCACAGGGCATCGACGAAGAATCAAACCTCCATGATGATCCTGTCGGCGGAGGCATGGGATGCAGGCCAAGCCGTCATCTTTCCGCACTCGTTGAAGCTGTAGGCGAGTGCGGAGCGGACCTTGTCCAAGGCTTCACGATTAAGCACCATCGACCGGCCGACGGCGGGCTTGAATGCCGGAGTTGAGTTGGGCGAGGGCACGGGCTCCTTCCCTTTCTATTTGTTAGATGGCGCCATGGCGATGGAAGGGGCGGAGCTCGGGTCAGATTGGAAGCAGAAACAGAGGCTCGAGGAAGAAGGGGGAACAGGAAGCACGCGGGCAGCAAAGGGGGAATAACGGTGTAATGCTTCGTGGCCGCCTAGACAGGTCGATATTAGGGGGAACATGGGGAAGCGGAGACACCCACGTCCAATCAGTCCCCACGCGTCAACCAAGGCCGCAGGCTGTTGGGGCCCGTGGTGCTCCGCACTTGCCCTTTGGCTTCGCTGCTAAGCCAAGTCCGAGCGCGCCTTGGCCCCGGGGGCTACTGGATATCCAGACTTGCCTGCCTGCGGCCTGCGGCGTGGCTCATCAGTGGCTCAGTATGGCCCATCTTCATCAACCCAAGTTCAAGACCCTCGCGAGGAACCAAGCCTCGCGGGGCGGACGACGCAAGGCCTCCCCAGGGGCGACCTTGCCAGGCAGGCTCGCGAGGGGGTAGAGAGATCAAGGCAAGAGGTACCTCGCGAGGTGCACATGACGGAAGCCATGAGGATCAAGACCAGGCAGGCACCGGCCAGCGCAGTGTCCTTGATTCCACTTTGGTGCAAAGGGGGCAAGCGCAGGCGCGGAGTACCGAGGCATCAAGCAAAGGTTTCCATATCGGTGCAACAAGACCAAGACCACCAGGACGGCAGGACGGAGGTCACTGTGGAGCCGAAGACGGCGTCATCACCAGTGCCTTTGGCAGTCGAAGACCACCTTTAGTCAGGATAGCATGTACTGGCTGTCCCCCTTCAAATCCCGCTATTGTGGAATCCCTTCCCACTTAATATTTGGGAAGAGGACCAAGGCCTCTATAAATAGGACTATCCACCACCGTAGCAAGGGACGGATGATCGAGATTTAGTTCATACACACCACACCAGCACAAGAACACCTCCCCTCGCAAGGCTGTTCATCCCCTTGTACTGTTCATCATCAGCCCAAGAGGCAATCCACACTCCACACACTGGAGTAGGGTATTACACCACAATGGTGACCTGAACCAGTATAAACCTCGTGACCTTGTGTTGTTCATCTTGTTAGTTGAGAATTGCGGCGAGGTTATGGGCGTGGATCGGTAGGGAGAAGATCTTCATGCGCACCCCAGAGTTTGAACCTTAAGGGTTTTGCCGGAACCCGATATCCGACAGAGAGCAGCATGAGACTCCATGGTATCATCCCAGGAAATAAAGCCGATTCACTCGGTCAGATCACTCTTGATGTGGTTTTCGGTGTTTCCATGAATTATCGCGAGGAAAAGTTGATGTTTGTGGTAGTGGATTTTGACAGTGCCTATCATGCCATTCTAGAAGACCTGCTTATGTTGGTGTCATGGCTGGACCGTGCTATGTGTACCTCAAGTTGAAGATGCCTGGCCCCAGAGGCGTGATTACGATCATTGGAAATCGACAGAGAGCAGAAGATTGTCTCCAGAAGGGTTCAAAGATTGCTGATGAGCAGATGGCAGTAGTTGAGTTTCAAGAGTACCAGAAGAATGCATATCCGAGTGATTTGCTACGTGCCAAGAGGCCTGCTTCAGAGTCCGCATTTCAGTCGGCCGGCGAGACAAAGACGGTTCACATTCACCCGGCTGACCCCAATGCCGCTCCAACCCATATCTCAACAACACTCGACAGCAATAGGAAGAAGCGCTCATCCAGTTCCTCCGTTAGAACTGGGACATCTTTGCATGGAAGCCATCTGACATGCCAGGTGTACCCAGGGGCCTGGCTGAGCACCGTTTGTGAGTCGACTCAAAAGTGAAACCCAATAAAGAGCATCTTCGTTGGTCCTCCGGGGAGAAGAGAAAGGCAATTGGCGAGGAGGTGGCTCGGCTTCTGGCTGCCAAGTTCATCCGCGAGATATACCACTCCAAGTGGCTCGCCAATGTCGTTATGGTCCCCAAGAAAGATAAATCACTTCGAATGTGTATTGATTTCAAGCATATCAATCAGGCCTGCCCGAAAGATCATTTTCCTCTGCCCCGCATAGACCACATAGTCGACTCAACTGCGGGATGTGAGCGATTGTCCTTTTTGGACGCTTATCCCGGGTACCATCAGATCTGACTGTATGGACCTAATGAGAGAAAGACAACTTTCATCACCCCATTCGGGTGTTTTTTCTATGTTACTATGCCCTTTGGCTTCAAGAATGCTGGTGCCACATTGATGCGCATGATCCAGAAGTGCTTACTCACTCAAATCAGTCGGAATGTGGAAGCATACATGGATGACATAGTGGTCAAGTCACACAAAGGTTCAGGAACTTACTTACTAACCTCGCTGAAACCTTTGCCAACTTAAGAAGATATAATATCAAGCTCAATCCGTCAAAGTGCACATTCAGAGTCCCAAGTGGAAAGTTACTCGGTTTTCTCATTTCTGAACGGGGGATCGATGCAAACTCAGAGAAGATCGGCATGATCCTCTGAATGAAACGCCCTGTGCGTGTGCATGATGTTCAGAAGCTTACTGGTTGTTTGGCTGCATTGAGTCGATTCATCTCACACCTCGGTGAAAAGGCATTGCCTCTTTACCGACTGATGAAGAAGTCTGACAAGTTCGAGTGGAATGACGAAGCTGAAGCAATGTTTGAAGAGCTCAAAGCCCTGCTTTCCACCCAGCCGATGCTTGCCGCTCTAGTCAGCAAGGAGCCTTTACTGCTTTACATCGGAGCCACTGGATAGGTTGTCAGCACAGTGCTCATGGTCGAGCGGGAAGAAGAAGGCAAAGCCTTCAAAGTTCAGCGCCCTGTGTATTACATTTCAGAAGTCTTGACCCCGTCCAAGCAGAGATATCCTCATTATCAGAATCTTGTTTATGGAATTTACTTGACCATGAAGAAAGTTGCACACTACTTCTCAGACCACTCGGTTTCAGTCGTCAGCGACGCTCCATTGTTAGAAATTCTGAATAATAGAGATGCAACGAGTTGAGTGGTAAAGTGGGCGATTGAACTCCTTCCGTTGGATATAAAGTTTGAGGCAAAGAAAGCCATCAAGTCTCAAGCAATAGCAGATTTCCTCGCAGAGTGGATTGAACAACAACAATCGACTCAGATTCAATCAGAAATTGGACTATGTTCTTTGACGGATCCAATATGTTGAATGGCTCTGGTGCAGGAGTGGTTTTAGTAACCCCAAGAGGAGACAAGCTCAGCTATGTCCTCCAGATTCACTTTGATTCTTCAAACAATGAAGCTGAGTATGAGGCATTGTTGTATGGGTTGCGTATGGCCATTTCACTCAGCATCCGATGCTTGATGGTCTACGACAACTCGGACTTAGTGGTTAATCAAGTAATGAAGGAATGGACATCAGGACTCTAGCAATGACCGGTTATTGCAATGCAGTAAGAAAGCTAGAGAAGAAGTTTGAGGGGTTAGAGCTCCACCACATACCCCGAATCAAGAATCAAGCTGCTGATGATCTAGTGAAGATAGGTTCCACTCGGAAGCCTATCCCTAGTAACGTTTTCTTAAAACACCTCCACACCCTGTCAGTACAAGAAGATCCTTGAAGGAAGAGCCCCCGCAATTGATAAGTTCAACCAATCCGACTGAGATTGAAGTCCCAACTGTGGTCGATGTCAGTGTCAAAACCGACGGATCTTGGGTAGGGGGTCCCGAACTGTGCATCTAAGGCTAATGGTAACAGGACACCGGGGACACGATGTTTACCCAGGTTCGGGCCCTCTCTATGGAGGTAATACCCTACTTCCTGCTTGATTGATCTTGATGAATATGAGTATTACAAGAGTTGATCTACCACGAGATCGTAGAGGCTAACCCTAGAAGCTAGCCTATGATTATGATTGTTGTCGTCCTACGGACTAAACCTTCGGTTTATATAGACACCAGAGGGGGCTAGGGTTACACAAAATCGGTTACAGAGAAGGGAATCTATACATCCGAATCGCCAAGCTTGCCTTCCACGCAAAGGAGAGTCCAACCTGGACGCGGGATGAAGTCTTCTATCTTGTATCTTCATAGCCCAACAGTCCGGCCCATGTATATAGTCCGGCTATCCGAGGACCCCTTAATCCAGGACTCCCTCAGTAGCCCACTAACTAGGCTTCAATGACGATGAGTCTGGCACGCACATTGTCTTCAGCATTGCAAGGCGGGTTCCTTCTCCGAACTCTTCAAAGTACCTATTATAAAGAGAAGTGTCTGGCTTCTCATTTGATGTTACACTCCTAGGCTTCTGTACCTTAATAGTTCTAGCTTCCACGTGTCGAGCGAATGTGAGAAGTCATGGCATTTTTGCACTTGCCACCCTAACCATGTAAGTAAATTGTCTATTTAAACAGACGGGGATCTTCAGATCCAATCCACACCATGTTCCCCAAGCGAGGAATCATCAGAGTGTGCCCACAAAAACCATTCCAACATGGCCAGCGCTTGCAGCTCTTCCTCCCGCTCTCACAACACCAAGCTAGGGTCAGGGAGTTTCGGACTAGGGGGTGTCCGGATAGCCGAACTATCATGATCAGCGGGACTCAAGACTATGAAGATACAAGATTGAAGACTTCGTCCCGTGTCCGGATGGGACTTTCCTTGGCGTGGAAGGCAAGCTTGGCGATACGGATATGTAGATTTCCTACCATTGTAACCGACTCTGTGTAACCCTAGCCCTCTTTGGTGTCTATATAAACCGGATGGCTTTAGTCCATAGGACGAACAACAATCATACCATAGGCTAGCTTCTAGGGTTTAGCCTCCTTGATCTCGTGGTAGAACCACTCTTGTAACACACATCATCAATATTAATCAAGAAGGACGTATGGTTTTACCTCCATCAAGAGGGCCCGAACCTGGGTAAAACATCGTGTCCCTTGTCTCCTGTTACCATCCGCCTAGACGCACAGTTCGGGACCCCCTACCCGAGATCTGCCAGTTTTGACACCGACATTGGTGCTTTCATTGAGAGTTCCTCTGTGCCGTCACCATCAGGAAGGATGCCTTCTCCTGTCTTCAAAGACGGCACCGTCGTCAAGGGAGCTTTGGCCGCCAGCCAGACTATCCGGCTAGGCGGATTTCTCATGACCGCCTGTTCGGCCACCGCTCCGACAATGACCTCTCAGGTCATTAAAAGCGATTTTCACATCAGCTCAGAATTCGCCGAGCAGCTAGATCCGATTGAGCTCTCCTCCATAAATGAGCTCTTGGATCGCATCGCCGCCCTGGGAGTCGCTACCGACTACGATCAGATTGGGCTTAAAACCGATCTGAGAGAAATTAACTCTCCCCAGGTTACCCACCACGTTGTCGTGGTAGAGGAACAATGTGGCAACTCTTCTTCTATGTTAAAAACCAACTATGTCCGGATTCCCGATCCCTCCATACCGAATTCCTGCGGAGGGACGGACGCTAATCAAATACTGAACCTAAAGACAGGCATTGGACCGGATTTGTTGGAAAGCGTCCAGCGAATCAAGCTTCCGAATTTGGAAGCTTCTTGGCCTTTGAGCCTCAGATCGGGCGGGGTTCCGAACTTGATTCCACCCGCCCACCCAAACATAAGCGATCTATCTCAAATACGGCAAGAGCCCAATGAAACAGTACATCATTACTGGGCCAGATTCCTCCTGGTTATGAACAGGATAAAGGACTGCCGTGAAGAACGCGCGATTTCAATCTTCTGCAGCAATTGCACGGACAAGGGAATCATAAACGCCATCAGTCGTCGCGAAGTTACACGCTTCGCTGACCTAGCGACCATTGTACAGAAATATTGCGCGATGGAAAGTGCCTGGAAAACCGAAACTAGGTTTTGGGACAATCCGGCCCTGAATACAACCCCAGTCCGAAATAAAAGGGTGCGTCATACTCAAGCACCTGGGTTAAAAACCAAAAAGCAAAAACCCCCTAAAGGGTATGGAACCGTACTGGAGGGATGGCTCAACGGACCCTGCAAAATCCACAGTACGGAGGGCGCCACTCCAACACATAGCCTTCGAGCATGTTGGATACTACGGCAGGTGGCCAAAAGTGGCAAAGGCTTTTTAGCCCCGAACAACCAGCCCAGCAGCACCAGTATGGTATTAACAGTCTTTGAGACTTCCGCATCAAATAACATGCGGAAAACGAACAATTCGTAGCCTTGCCGAAGTCTACCAAGTAGCAACAACAAATCCATGGAGCAACACGGCTATCACCTTCAATGCCAGCGACGAACCTAAATTCCGAACAGCTAGAGCACCAGCCGCACTGGTCCTCAGTCCGATAGTGGACGGCTTTCGTCTTACCAAGGTACTCATGGATGGCGGCAGCGGATTAAACCTCATCTACGAGGAAACCCTTCAAAAAAATGGAAATTGACTGGAACCGCATTAAGCGAAGCAGCACAACCTTCAGGGGAATAATCCCTAGTCGAGAAGTACGCTGCACAGGAAAAATCACACTAGATGTAGTGTTCGGCTCGCTGGACAATTACAGGTCCGAAGAGGTCACGTTCCAAGTGGCCCCATTCAGCAGCGGATATCACGCTTTGTTGAGGCATTCACAATCTTCCAAGCTATACCCCATTATGGGTACATGAATCTCAAAATGCCTGGACCCAATGGAATAATCACAATCGCCGGTGATCCAGATACAGCGCTCCGCGCTGAGAACAAGACAGCCGCACTGGCCCTAGAGGCATTATCCGAAGCCCTAGCGGCGGAGGAACTAACTGCGCTGCGCTCCATGGTGGATAGGGACGATGTGATACTCGATAAGAGGTCCAAGTCCACCTCTTTTAAACCAGCAGACGAAATAGTCAAATTTCAGGTCCATCCAACAGACCCCACAAAGACGGCATCCATTGGGGCACAATTAAATCCTGATGTAGAAGCCGCACTACGAGAATTCCTTCGGGAAAATTGGGACATTTTTGCCTGGCACCCTTCAGACATGCCATGAATCCCACGCAGGCTGGCAGAGCACAGCCTAAATATCCTAAAAGGATTCAAGCCAGTCAAACAAGCTCTTTGGCGATTTTCCGAACCCAAAAGACAGGCAATGGGAGAGGAGCTATCCAAGCTCTTAGTAGCCGGATTCATCAAAGATATCAAACATCCGGACTGGCTAGCCAACCTAGTAATGGTACCAAAAAAGGACAAATCCTGGCACCTCTGCGTCGATTTCAAAGACCTTAACAAGGCCTGTCCAAAGGACCCTTTCCCTCTCCCTCGCATCGACCAAATCATCAATGCTACCGCAATGCACGATTCATTGTGCTTCCTCGATGCATACTCCGGATACCATCAAATCAAGATGGCAGAAAAAGACCAGGCCGCAACGTCATTCATTACTCCATATGGGCCATTCTGCTTCAACACAATGCCCTTCGGACTCAAAAACACCGGCGCAACTTATCAGCGCATGATTTAGACATGTCTGGCTACCCAAATTGGCAAAACAGTAGAGGCATACGTAGACGATGTGGTCGTCAAGACCAGACACGTCGAAACTCTAGTAGACGACTTGAGGGTGACATTTGACAACCTTCAAGCATACGACATTAAGCTCAACCCGAAAAATGTGTCTTCGGAGTACCAACCGGAAAGCTTTTGGGCTTCATTGTATCCGGTAGAGGAATTGAAGCAAACCCAGCCAAGATTCGAGCTCTATCACAATTGGATATCCCAAAAGACCTCAAGAAAATACAAAAACTAACTGGGTGCGTAGCGGCTCTAAGCCGCTTCATCTCCCGTTTGGGAGAAAAGGCTCTGCCCCTCTATCGCCTCCTCTGGCGCGCCGAACACTTCGAATGGACGGATGCCGCCACGGCCGGACTCGAAGAAATCAAGGCCATACTGGCAATAAATCCGGTCCTGGCCGTGCCCAACCTGGGCGAACCCATGTTATTATATATCGCAGCAACACATCAAGTTGTCAGCGCGGTACTCGTCGTCAAATGAGAAACAGAAGGGCACAGATTCCCTCTTCAAAAACCAGTGTACTACGGATCCACTGTCTTAACTCCATGCAAGTCCCGGTACCCACATTATCAAAAGATAGCGTATGCGGTGTTCATGGCGTCCCGGAAGCTGCGACACTACTTTCAAGAGTGTTCCATAACGGTGGCCTCCGAAGTACGTCTTAACAATATTATAAACAACCGCGACGCAACGGGCAGGATTGCAAAATGGGCCATTGAGCTCTTACCATTTGACATAACCTACAAACCACGGCGAGCTATAAAGTCGCAAGTCCTGGCTGACTTCGTCGCCGAATGGACCGACGCCGAACTCCCTAAAGAGTATGGCGCATACTCCAATTGGATCATGCATTTCGACGGATCCAAAATGTTGGCTGGCTTGGGGGCTGGCATCGTCCTGACGTCCCCAACTGGAGACACAGTCCAATACGTACTTCAAATAATGTACATGGACTCCAACAATGCAGCCGAATACGAGGCCCTTCTACATGGCCTCCGGATGGCAATCTCCATGGGCATTCAAGGCCTAGTGGTGCGCAGGGATTCAAACCTCGCAATATCCCAAGTAAATGGAGACTTTGACGCCAAAGATCTGAAAATGGCAGCTTACCGCAACGCCGTCCTAAAAATGTCAGCTCGGTTCGAAGGACTCGAATTCCACCATGTAGCCCGGGATAATAACCAGGCAGCAGACGTGTTAGCACACATCGGCGCAAAACGCGACGCCGTCCCTCCAAACATCTTCCTGGAACGGCTCTTTAAGCCATCCGTATTATGGGAAGAGGAGTCCGGAAATAACAATCCGGAGCCAGCTGCAGCACCTAACTCAGACAATTCTGACACAATCGACGGCTCAGCAAATAAAATAACACCTTCAGCCCACCAAATAATGGCGGTAATTGCCCCGTGGACGGAACCATTCCTAGCCTACTTAATTAGGCAGGAACTTCCCGAAGACCAAAATGAGGCCCGCTGCATAGTTCGGCGATCTAAAGCCTACAAGGTCCATGAGGGAGAACTTTATAAGAAGAGCACAACCGGAGTCCTTCAAAGGTGTATCTCCGAAGAGGAAGGGCAAAATCTCTTGGCTGAAATTCACGCCGGACTCGGCGGGCATCACGCTGCAGCCCGGGCCCTTGTAGGCAAGGCCTTCCGTACAGGACTTTATTGGCCAACAGCCCGGGCAGATGATCAGGACTTAGTCCAACGATGCGTCGGTTGCCAGCTCTTTGCTAATCAGAGCCACATGCCACCCACCGCCCTCAAAACTATACCTATCACCTGGCCGTTCGCGGTCTAGGGGCTTGACATGGTTGGACCCCTTAAAGGAGTAACCCACAAGCACAAATACTTATTGGTCATGGTGGACAAATTCACCAGATGGATTGAAGCCAAGCCGGTTAAAACGGCAGAATTCGGACCTGTGATAGATTTCATATCCGGGGTAGTACACCATTTTGGTGTCCCCCACAGCATCATCACTGATAACGGCACAAATTTCATGGCCGACGAGGTTAAACTCTGGTGCAAAAATATGGGCATCAAGCTCGACTACGCTTCAGTCTATCACCCCCAAACTAACGGTCAAGTCGAGCGAGCAAATGGTCTAATCATGAGCGGCATCAAACCCAGACTAGTGCGGTACCTCAAGGAATCTAACACGCACTGGGTAGAGGAGCTCGACTCTGTATTTTGGGGGCTGCGGACCACGCCAAACCAAACTACCAGATTCACACCATTTTTTATGGTGTACGGCGCAGAGGCAGTTCTGCCCTGCGATATAATTCATGACTCACCTCGCGTGTGCATGTACGAAGAAAGAGAAGCCGAGCTGGATCGGCAAGACAGTTTGGACACCTTAGAGGAGGAGTGGGACGTAGCAAAACCTCATTCCACATTTTATCAACAACAGGCTCGAAGATATCAAAGCAGAGAAGTACGGGCCAAAGCTTACAATGTTGGCGAACTCGTTCTACACCTGCCGGACAAGAAAAAGGACAAACTTAAGCCCAAGTGGGAAGGTCCCTTCATCATCGACCGAGTCCTGACCGGCGGAGCATACCGTCTACGTAACGCATCTGACAACCGACTCGAGCCGAACCCATGGAACGCAGCCCGTCTCCGAAGATTCTATGCCTAACGCCGGACTCAGAGTTCGTCTCCCTCCTTCGTCCCCCTTTTTACATTTTCACTGTCTCTTGTCCCCCTCCTTCTTCCCACCTTTCCTTTTTTTCTCAATACCTTTGATAGGCTAATTTGCGCATTGTTCGCACACACTTGATGTGCTCCTAGCACTCATTATACCTGGGGGCTTCTTTAACAGAAGCTTATTTATACGGGCTTCATGCCCAACACATGTGTCATACTTCCGCATGTACCTTTTATTCACCATTATATGCATCGATATGACTTAAGTTTTGGCCAAGCTGGGTTGCCTGGCTCCTGTGCTTACCCCTACGTTCCCGATTGTTCGGCTAGGAGGTAAAGGGAGCACCTCTGCGATTGTTACTGCCGGGTCAGCCGGATGTGTACCTCAGACTGGGTGAAGCCGAAAGCTAGCATTCTTAAGAGAATATTCGGTCGGTGACTTGAAAGATGATTTATTATTTACTTATTTATTTGCCCCCAGATGCTTTTTCTGCTATTTTTGCAGACCGAACATGCACTTTAGGGCATGCCTCCCAGGGAAAGGAACCCTTAACGGAACTATTCTCCCTTGAAGATGTTTCTTACTAACCATGTAATATAACATAGCTAGTTGGGCACTTGTCTGATAAAGCAATTATGACCCCGACGCCTTGTCTCCACGCATGCCCCGGTTTTTCTATAACCGTAAGGGTATTCAGACACACTCCGGACTGTTGGGTCCCGAGGTTGAAGCGAAAAGGTCCGCAAAGACAAACGATCTACAATCCGGCTAGAAGGCATTTTACATGTCATTTCAAATTACATCGTCAAACTGATTGATTGTACTCCTCTTCAACCCATCTAACAGGCTGTCTAATTTACAGTCCTGCTGGGAATATTTCGCGGCCAGTTCTACTTGGCCGTACATCAAGCTCATAGGGATCTCCTTCCCATCAGGCCCCGCAGGTATGACCTCGGCCATGTGGTTTGGGTCAGCCTTCGGGTACCGTCTTCACCATGGCCCAGGCCTCCCTGGCGCCTTGACGGCAGGTCGATATTTTCCATAGACGGAGGCGTCGCCGTGCTCCCTGAAGCTTCTCAGCAAGCCCTCCAAGGCCCTCGGGTAGGGAGACGGAAGGCCATAAAGCCTGAATGACGCCACTCATCGCCTGCCGAACACGTTCGAGCAGTTGCACCAGCTCGGGAAAGTTGGTCACCCGTTGAACCAAGCATTTCCTCCGTAGGGCGACCTGTGAGCACACCTAAAGACACATTTCTGTCAATCGACATCCTCGCCGAATTCTTATTTTCAAAGGAATTTGCTCAAGCACTTACTACAAATGCCGCGACGAAGCCGCTGATTCTCCTTCACGGAGCCAAACAGCTGGGCCCGAACACCTTTCAGCTCTTCTCCTAGCTGGGTGTGGGCATCCTGGAGCTTGTTTCTCTCCTGCTGCACCTTCATAAGCACCCTCTCGCCGGCCTTTAGCTGACGCAGTAGCTGTTGCTGTCCGGATCTAGTCCGGCACCCTCTGCAATATTATTGTCAGATTTACGCACACGCCGCACTTTGTTAACTACTTATCTTTTCGAAGCATGTATTACCAGCGGGGGTCTCCGTGGCTCCCCTTGTGGCGACTAGTGCGGCCTCAAGTTGGGCCTTGCACTTTTGGAGCTCCTGGGACAGGTGGGTATTCTTCTCCGTAAGATCCTGCATAATAAATGATCCTTAAATCAGTTATTTTAACTATTTTAAGTCTCGGGGGCTACTAGCATATATAACTATTAAAATTACTCACCTGTATGTCCTTCACATACTGCTCCGTGGCTCTGGTTAAATCATCTTGAGCAGCACGGAGGTGCGCGTTTCCCGCATCAAAGGCATTCAACGCCTTCGGGGAGAAACACGCGTCATGAAGAACTGTCCGGCGACGCCTGTGATTCATGGCGCTCTCCACCTCAGACCGGGTGGCGGACAGCCTGTCGGCATCCTCCGTCGGAGGAGCATCCGGCTCTTGCCTTGTGTTCGCCTCCACTTCCGGACCACGCGATGGAGCATGGCTGGCGGAGGCTTGATTGGCAACCTCTCCGGACATTGTCCAGCGGGCGCTCTTTCTCCTGGAAAAAGTTATGAGCATTAATATACCTCCTAGGGATCCTTCCCTTAAAAACAACGGTGCGCTGTACCGTTGCAGCGACGTTTCGATTCGCGTCGCACTCCTCTTCTGCCTGCTGGGCCGAACTGACCCTTGCTGGTCAGCCACCGCAGGTTCGGCCTCCCGCCTTAAAGGCACCTCCTGCGATGCACCATCAGTATGGGATGGTCAGAATTAAGCACGGATTAAATGATGGTGTCAAGACCTCAGTCGTAGTCACCTGGGAGGCCGGAAACAAACCGGGGTAGTCAGCCGTAATGGCGACTAGGGCATTGTCCATGCTAAGTTGGTGGAACACCCCGTCAGTCAGCTCCACCTTTATGTACGGATCCTCTTCGGAGGTCGGATCAAGGGATCATTCCGGATCCTCGGGCTATAGAGTTAGGCTTCGTATGCCCTCGACGTCTCGGCGCAGCTCCTGTGTCGAAATCACAAAGTAAAATACTTGACTTTGGAAGCATGAATCGGGTAGATAAACGTCCGCTTACCCAGCTCCGAGGGTTATTCATGGAGAATCTGTTCAATGGATTCGTGCGGAGAAAGTCCTCCTCCTCCCCCTTGTACAAGCCGGATAGGATCTTTGCGAGATCGGCTGCCGAGCTCGGCCCTCTGCGGCCATGATGGGTGGCGTCGTCTTCTCCGTTGAAATCCCACATAGGGTGGCCCCTATATTGGAGTGGCTGCACCCCTCGCATGATGCACGTGGCCATGATTCCAATCATGGTCAATCTGGAGTGGGCCACTAACCTAATCCGGCCCATCAGATAATAGACGCTCCTGTCATCCTCCCGTTGAGGGCTCCGCGGGAGCCAACTCAGGCGTTTCTTCAAGGGAGCATTGCTGAACTCCGGGAGGCCGACCCGGACTGGATCCGGCAGAGGGGCGTGCTCCATGTAGAACCATTCCGAAGGCCAGTCTTCGGATGCCTTCTTCGTGGTGCCGGATAGATATCCGGTCTCGGCGATGCGCCATATTTCGGCTCCGCCCACTTGATATATCGACCCCTCATAGGAACAGGGTACGCGGCAAAACAATCTCTTCCACAACGCGACATGGGGCTCGATGCCCAGGAACAGCTCGCAAAGAGCTACAAAGCCCGCAATGTGCAAAATGGAGGCAGGTGTGAGGTGGTGGAGCTGGAGTCCGTAGAACTCCAGGAGCCCCCGGAGAAATGGATGTATGGGAAATCCGAGTCCCCTTATTAGATAAGGGACGAAGCATACCCGCTTTCCTTTGGAAGGGTTGGGGACGCTCTCCGCCTGCTTTCCACCCTTGAAGGTGGCCAGTCCGGCTCAGACCGGAACCATGAAAGCTGGGGGAAGATATCCCTCGGTTTGGAGAGCCACTAGCTCGCTGTGTGGAATTGAGCATCTCCCCCAATCTCCTGGCTTGGGGCTGGGAGCGCGAGAGGAGGAGCCGCGTCGACTATCCATGATGGAATGGATTTTTGTCAGAAGCGCTTCGATGAGAACTTGCGAATAGAGGATGGTGTGAGCTGGATCTAGATCCTCGCCTCTCTTATAGGCGGCTCGTTCGCGCGGCTATGGCATAAAATGTAAAAATACCCTACCTTTTCGCATTCATACGACACGTGGAGGAAGGCCATTATTGGGCGTAGAAGCCAAGGAGCGCAACATTTATAAGGAAGCCGGACACTATTCGACAGGAACATGAAGTTTGAAGGAGAACCCGCCTTGCAATGCCGAAGACAATATACGCGCCGGACTCATCATTGCTGAAGCCTGGTTCGGGGGCTACTGAGGGAGTTCCGGACTAGGGGGTGTCCGGATAGCCGAACTATCATGATCGGCCGGACTCCAAGACTATGAAGATACAAGATTGAAGACTTCGTCCCGTGTCCGGATGGGAATTTCCTTGGCGTAGAAGGCAAGCTTGGCGATACCGATATGTAGATTTCCTACCATTGTAACCGACTCTGTGTAACCCTAGCCCTCTTCGGTGTCTATATAAACCGGATGGCTTTAGTCCATAGGACGAACAACAATCATACCATAGGCTAGCTTCTAGGGTTTAG
This sequence comes from Triticum dicoccoides, assembly GCF_002162155.2. Classification (NCBI taxonomy): domain Eukaryota; kingdom Viridiplantae; phylum Streptophyta; class Magnoliopsida; order Poales; family Poaceae; genus Triticum; species Triticum dicoccoides. The sequence goes on from NC_041393.1 coordinate 582,124,939, forward strand.
CCTCCTTGATCTCGTGGTAGATCCACTCTTGTAACACACATCATCAATATTAATCAAGCAGGACGTAGGGTTTTACCTCCATCAAGAGGGCCCGAACCTGGGTAAAACATCGTGTCCCTTGTCTTCTGTTACCATCCGCCTAGACACACAGTTCGGGACCCCCTACCCGAGATCCGCCCGTTTTGACACCGACACAGGGGATTGGGAGAAGTGTACTGTATCCTACAGTCAATTGGTGAAGTTGCAGACCCGGGGGTTTGTCCCTCCTGCATATCTAGTCCCCGTTTGAGCCGGATTGGATTCCTTTGACGGCGGGGAGCAAGCGGTGAATTTTCCCAACCCATCCAGGGGGAGCGAGTATGCCTTGTCCCCTACCTGCTGAGGGGTGTCAGATTTCCAATCCATCCGTTCCTCCGCGGGCTCCTGGAGTACTATGGCCTCTAGTTGCATAACTTCACACCTACCTCCATCCTGCGCATTGCAGGTTATGTTGCTCTTTGCGAGCTATTTCTGGGTTGTGAAGCCCATTTTGAGCTATGGAAGAAGCTGTTTTGCCTCGTCCCTCATAATCAAGAGGGATCAATATTCCAAGTGGGTGGATCTGAGATATGGTGCATCGCCGGCACCAGATACCTATCCGGTACACCGAAGTAGGCATCCGAAGAATGGCCTTCCGAGTGGTTTTATATTAAGGACGTCTCCCTTCCTGACCCAATCCGAATGGGTCTTCCTGAGTTTACAAGTGCTCCATTGAAGAAACGCCTCAGCTGGCGTCCCCGGAGCCTCAGGGAGGAAGATAGCAGGGAGGTCCATCAATGTATGAGCAAGATAAGAACACTCGCTCAATTCGGACAATTAGTAATAGAGGTTATGGCAATATCCATAATGCGGGGGGTTCAGCCACTCCAGTACCGAGGGTGTCCCATGTGGCACTTCAATGGAGAAGACGACGCCACCCGCTACGGTCGGAAGGGTCCGGACTCCACGACTGCTCTGGTGAAAATACTGTCCGATTTATACGAAGGGGAAAAAGAGGAGTTCATCCGCATTAAGCCCAGAGATGGATTTTCCATGCACAACCCTCCCAGCTGGGTGAGTTTCCGTCCCAATACTTTACTCATTCATTCCCTGGGTCCTTTTTTCATAAGCATTTGATCCGTCCATTTATAATAGGAATGGCGAAAAATCACCAGGGAGATCCACAGCCCGGCTCCACAGCCAGAGAACCACAATCGGGCCCTTGACCTCGAATTCGAGGAAGATCCGGACATATTCGTGGAGCTCGGGGAAGGAGTATTTTACCAAGCTAGCTGTGATGGCACAGAAGTGGCTATCATCGCCGACTATCCCGGCCTCCTCCCTGCATCGCATGTAAGTAATCAAGAGACATATCCTTCGAGAGGATTGATTCTTTCCCCCTTACCCATCCCATAATTTTATGCTTTAAAGGGAAGACGATTGGCGTGCCATGGCGAACCCGAGGCGACTCGCCAAAGAGCGGCACCTATGTCGGGCAGGCCTTTGAAGAGAAAGGCAGATGGAACTGCGGCCGAGCCATCCTCAAAGAGGTATGGTTTTCAACATGCTCTATGGTCGTCATCTTAAAGTATGACACTATTCGTCGTGTCTTAACAAGAAGAGCACTCGCCAGACTGAGTACGGGGTTCCTGCCGGCCATGCCTCGACTAGCCAGATTCCGGACCCTATATCGAGGGATGAGGCTAACGCAGGAGTGACACCGGATCATCCTCATACAGAGGATTAGGATAGAGTATCCATCACGAATTCTAAAGTGGAGAGCGCCATGAATCATCGGCGCTGACGGGCCGCACTTCACGACCCTGGTTTTTCAGAAGAGGCTTTCAACGCCTTCAACTCGGGTGATGCGTACATCCGAGCCGCTCAAGATGGGCTTGCTAGAGCCACAAACCAGTATTTGAAAGATATACGGGTAAGTAAAATCTATTAACTATTTATATCAGTAGCCCCTGAGACTTGAAATAGTTGGTACAACTGATTTAAGGATCATTATATGAATAGGTTCTCATAGAGAAGAATAACCTGTTGTCTCAAGAGCTGAAGAAGTGTCAAACCCAGCTAAGGGCCACAACTGCCGAACTAGAGGAATCCAAGAAGGCCGCAACTGGTAATGTGTCCCTCTATCGAGAAAAAGCATAATCACATGTGCCAGTGGTGTTAACACAGTTGCATATCTGATGACAGAATCCGCAGATAATCCGGGAGCGAATCCGGAAATCCCACGAGAGGATGAACAAAAAGCTCCAAGGCAACAGGACACTGGCGAGCGTGTACTTACACGGGTCATTCAGGAGAAAAACAAACTCCAAGATGCCAATACCCAGCTGGGCGAAGAATTGTAAGATGTTTGGGCCCAGCTGGCTGACTCCGTGAAGGAAAATAAGAGGCTTCAACGCGGCATTTTTAGTATGCACTCAAACAAACCTTTATATAGTTTGGCAAAGAAAGTAACTAACAGAGTTATGTCTGTAGGCATGCTAACTGGCCGTCCCGAAGAGGAGATGCCCGGATCCTCAGGTGATCTGCTACAAGAGCTTTCGCAACTGCACGAGCAAGTTCAACAGGCAATGTGGAGTGTTGCCAAGGCCTTGTGGCCATCCACCTCCCTACCAGGAAGTATGGAGGAGCTTGTACAGCTATTCAAGGGAGCGCGGTGGCGTTCCCGACTATGGAAGATATCGGCCTATCGAAAAGGTGCGAGGGAAGCTTGGGCCATGGTGAAAACATGGTATACCAAGCTCGATCTGGATCATATGGCCCGGGTGAGACCTTTATGGTCAGATGGGAAAGAAATTCCAGTTAGTCTGGTATATGACCAGGTAGAATTAGCGGCAAACTATTCCCAACAAGATTGTAGGCTAGACAACCTATTGGATGGCATAGAAGAGGAAGCTTTTAAGTCCAAATGACTATGTACTTCAATGGAAAAGCTTGTCTCTAGTCGGATTATAAACATTTGTCATGGCGGACCTTTGCGCTTTGGCCTCCGGACCCGACAGTCCGGAGTGTTTTCGAATACCCGCTCGGTAATATAAACCGGGTGATGGTGTCAACACCGGCGGATCTCAGGTAGGGGGTCCCGAACTGTGCGTCTAAGGCTAATGGTAACAGGAGGCGGGGACACGATGTTTACCCAGGTTCGGGCCCTCTCTATGGAGGTAATACCCTAGTTCCTGCTTGATTGATGTTGATGATATGAGTATTACAAGAGTTGATCTACCGCGAGATCGATGAGCCTAACCCTAGAAGCTAGCCTATGATTATGATTGTTGTTCTTGGTCCTACGGACTAAACCCTCCGGTTTATATAGACACGGGAGGGGCTAGGGTTATACAGAGTCGGTTATAGAGAAGTAAATCTATATATCTAAATCGCCAAGCTTGCCTTCCACGCAAAGGAGAATCCCATCCGGACATGGGATGAAGTCTTCTATCTTGCATCTTCACAGTCCAACAGTCCGGCCAAAGTATATAGTCCGGCTGTCTGAGCACCCCTTAGTCCAGGACTCCCTCAGTAGCCCCTGAACCAGGCTTCAATGACGATTTAGTCCGGCGCGCAGATTGTCTTCGGCATTGCAAGGCGGGTTCCTTCTCCGAATACTCCAAAGTAGATTTTGAACACAAGAATTGTGTCCAACTGTGCAAAAATAAATTCCACATACCACCATAGAGAGTATAATATTTCACGAATGTAATCTTCTGACATTTTATTCACATCGTGACATCACAACATGGCCTAGTTTTTATCCGAACCGTTTTATCAGCCTGCCATGACACGTTTCATGAGGCGGCTTTATTGGCACGTCTTGTCGAAGTAGAGATCATGTCCCCTTATTACGGGATTCTCATCAATACGGGCGTGGGTAACCCAACCATTCCACGGATAGGATTCCTTGGGAATAGGCAAGTTCCGAAAAGGCCACGCGGGGGATGTTTGGTATTCATCCTCTTTATAAAGAGATCAAGGCCTGTCTTTTCCCTCTACGCTTAACCCCCTCTTTCTCCTACCTCGAGTTCCAACACCCAAGGCTTCAGGCAAAACGATCCAAACTTCCGACCATGTCCGGATCCAGCCTTCAAGGCCGGTGGATGGCCTCCAACGTCATAGAGGAGGATATCAAGAAGCTTAGGGGGGCGAGGGACTTGACAGCGGAAATTCCCCACATGCTTCCTGCTCAAGGTCAGGTCATCCCTACTCCCAAGTCTGACGAGAGTGTTGTGTTCATCTCTCACTTCCTCCGAGGGCTAGGCCTCAGTCTTCCCCTTCGTTAAAGGGCTCATGGTTTATTACGAGCTAGATTTTCATGATCTAGCTCCGGATTCCTTCCTTCACATCTCGTCCTTCATCATCGTGTGCGAGGCCTTCCTCCACATTATTTCGCACTTCGGCTTATGGCTAAAAACCTTTAATGTAACACCGAAGATGATCAATGGGAAACACGCGGAGTGCGTGGAGGGGCTAGAATAAGCAAATGCGCCAACACTTTATGGCCAAATGGTTCCTTCCCAGAGGTTTCCGACCTATGGCAACGGGAGTGGTTTTACATCACAGCTCCCCGAGGAAAAAGGTGGGCGGCTGCTCCTGCCTTCCGCTCTGGCCCTCCACCATAGCTAGCGTCATAGGTTAACAAGGGGCTGGACTGGGGGTTGACTGACGATGTACGGACGCTGCAAAGCCGCGTCCGAGATCTTATCGAGAAGGATATTGGTCTTGTAAAGGTAATTCAGGTAATGCTAGTTCGACGGGTCTTGCCATGCCAACGACGACCTCTCCGTATGTGGGAGTTCAATCCGGAAGGACCGCGAACCGTCTAGCACTTGTTCGGCATGACACTTGAAGGGATGTATAAATCATTCTTCGGATCACGAATAAAGTGTCCGGACACCATGGAAGACGCAGGCCTTGACTGCAACCATCCAGACACCCCGGTGAGCACCCCGTAACCGAACATGTTGTCATTGTATTTATCATAACATTATCCTGAGAAAATCATCCTCGGCCAGGGTTGCATACGGAAGACAGAGAGGATCAGGTGTTTGGCACCTCTTCCCGAAGACTCAGAGGATCCGGTGTTAACCATGATGCTGGCTTGTGCCCCACATCAATTGCTATCGGGGGAAGACAAGGAGGGGAGCGGGGAGGTCAAAAGTAGCCTCCACTTAGGTGGTACATTACGTACTGTATCCAGAGAAATTGGAACTCCCGTGTCAGAGAGTAATCGGAGAGGAGAATAAAATATTCCCTCCCCCCATGGGAAGAAAAGGGCCGCCCCCGAAGACTTGAAGGCGGAGGCCTCCAAGCAAGGGAAGAAATCCCTGTCAGGGGGTCCCGTCTCGGGGAGCGACATCGGCCGAACAACACCCTCAAGGGACCAGCCGCTAGCTAAGACGTAAGTGAACAAGAGTGTTCTCTGAGCCTACCATGTTCTTCGCCTATTTATTATAGTGATATCTGAAACATATGTTTTGGCAGTCCGGCCTATAACCTTCCGCAGCAAACTTCGTCCTCGGGGGATCTTCTTCCGGAGATGATGGAGAGCGAGACGCCTCCTCATACTTCCCCACCCCATAAGGAGGGCGACCCTGAAGTGTCATCTCGGAGGATCTCTCCCAATCCCCAAAGGAGGACGGGGCTAGAAGGTGAATCTTCGACCGCCCGAAGTCCAGGGTGTTCAGCTCCCAAAGAGACCGTAGACAAAAACCCCGGACTGTCCGACATACAGCTGGACCCATTGATGAGTCTTCTGCGGCAGGCGCCCGTTTCAGAGGAACATTGTACCTTAATGGGTACGGTGATCAAAAGAATTTCGTCCACGAAAAGCGGTCTGGATGAAGCCTTTATGAGCCTGTTAAGAGGCTTCGAGGTACGTAATATGGAAATTTTTGTTATTTTTGTATTTGCAGAACGCAAGGTGCACTGTGTGTAGATAGTAGCCCCTGAGACTCTGGTTTCTATCCGAACGGAGCGATCAGAGGATCAAAAATATCAGTAATCTCAGGAAAGGATTCTGCCAATTTTGTACACAGGCGGCTGCAACCCCAACAACTGTGCGGGCTGCTGAATTTGCCGAATTAAAGCGGCAACTTGATGTGGCGGATGAGGACATCGCGCTCGTGAATAAGCGTCTTAACGAGGCGCAAGGTATGTCTTCTGGGTGGTCAGTAAGTTTTTATTACAGTATGACACTGGGACTTACAGTATGCTTTGTCTGTAGATGGTGCAGCCGCCGTGGAGACTCTTCAGGATGAGCTTGCGCGTGCTAAGGAGCAAGCCGGAGTAAGCGACATGGCTGCCGAAAGGGAAGCGAGTGAATTGAAAATCGAACAGGCTGCTCATCGCCGAAGTGAGGAAAAAATAGCCAATATGGCTCTTGAGCTGAAGGATGCTGCTAACCGTTATGAGCTGCTCAAGAAAGTGAGCCAAGAAAAAATGGAGGACCTGAAAAGGACCTTGCAGACGGAAAAAGAGACTCGATCTGAGATCAGAGCAGCTCGAGAGGAGCTCTGGCAAGCCGGCAAGATCGCGGCTGGGAAGCCCTTTTTATTGCGAACTAAGTTCAGTGATCCGAAGTATGCCCCTCTTGATCAAATGTGGAGTTTTCACGACGCGTATTTAGACTTATCAAAGAGTGTCGCTGATGCGACGCAGTTCTTCCAAGACCAAGAAGATCATGAAGTGGAAAGACTGCTCTGGTCATAGTTTAGCACACCAAAGCATCCGCTGCTGTTAAACAAGCAGATGGCCGAATGGGCAGAGCTCCATAGGTTATCCGGACTTGCCATGAAGGCTGTCATGGACTTCTTGTGGCCAGGGGAACCAAGCCCGAGTAGTTATTTTGGTTTGGTGAAACGATTTATTCGTGCTGTGTCGCATATCGCCACTATCAAGCGGTCGACATGGATAGAGGGTGCGCGGATGGCCCTCGCCCGCGTTAAAATGTACTGGGCGGGGATGGAGGCCACCGGTGTGGTAGCACAGGGTCCGACCGGAGGCCAAGACCTGCCAGAGCACTATTTTGAAGAGGTCTTAGAAGGTGCCCGCCTGATAGAGGCTCAGTGCTCGAAGACTATCATATTCGAATGATATGTGTCTGAATTTGTAAAGACAATGCTTTTTATAATAAATGCTATATTTATACTTTTGCCCGTAAAGTATTTTAGTGCCTCCTGTGCGGCCGTTTATGTATATATGTATATAACCTGAAAGATTGCAGTCGTCGGCTTCAACCCCTTTGTGAATAACATGTGGGTGTTTGGAAAAATGCACATAGTCACACTTGATCCAACGTCTTTGTCCATTTGAGGAGGTGATAGTGCAGCAAACAAGGCAATCGGACTATAAGGCTTTAACACTTTCACTTAGCCATAGGAGTTTGATGGTGGGGCTACTACATAGCCCCTGGTATGTCCGCGTTTTATCCGAAAACGATGCGTTTACATACGTGACCAGAAAATGGTCCTTCGTTAATGCGAAGGAATCTCGAGGATTCCATTGAGTCATCGAGTGGTTGACCAGTCTCTCGATGTATCATGACAGTCAGTTTCTGGCTTTCTCTACTGAGGTGCTCCTCCGGATGAACCAAGGCACAATCACAGTAGTTCTCCCCATGCTTCCTTAGCCGATGGTGCGGAATGTAAGGTAGCAAAACGCGGGAGCCGGGCAAACCCAAAATTTGACCAAAGACATGATTCGGAGCTGATGCATATAAGGCCAAACTCGCGACGCCGAACACCCCCGAAGGTATTCGGTCTTTACAAATATACCGGGCTGAATGACAGCCCTTGGTAAAAACCCTGGATATCAAGGTACATGTCTATTCGGGTGACGATAACGCCGACATCCTTGTGGGTTATTTTAAGAGCCAGGAGGATATGAAAACAACAAAAGATAGTAAAAGGGTTTATGCAGGGGCTTAATCTAAAAAGAATCCTTGGAACGGGACCCTGCTGCACGTCTGCGCCTTTATCTCCGTTGCGCATGTGTCCTTGAGGGTAAAGAGTGATGGTCACCTGAAATAGAGAAAGAACTAGGTGACCGGATCTGGTGTGATCATGAGTAGGATTGGTTTGTTTTAGAGAACCATGAAGATATAATTTTTGAGTCCGAATAGGGTCAAGCCGAACTATGGACTCTTGATATGCGTGCGGCCCCACACACCACACAGGGAGTTGTGAAGCCCTATTTTACATATATAGGGAGACATGTACGGTCTTCTTGTTTTTGTGAGCTGCTACACCTAGGTGTGTGCCGAACACGTCTAACTGTGTCCGCGGTTTCGAGAACCGATGAGTTGCTTGTTTTGCAGAGGTCACTCCATGATTCGGCTGCTAGAGCCGCGACGTATTCTTCCGTTCGAAGGGAACACTCCGTGTTTCCGCTGATTGTGATGACGCCACGTGGGCCGGGCATCTTAAGTTTAAGATAAGCGTAATGCAGGACTGCATTGAAGCGGGCAAATGCCGTTCTTCCCAGTAGTGCATGGTAACTGCTACATAAGGGAGCAATATCGAAGATTAGTTCTTCGCTTCAAAAGTTATTGGGAGAACCGAATACAACTTCCAACATCAGGGAGCCACTGCTGCGGGCCTCTGTGCCTGGTATCACTCCTTTAAAGGTAGCTCTGCTTTGCTTAATTATTGACGGGTCTATCCCCATTTTGCTGACAGTGTCCTGATATATCAGATTGAGACTGCTGCCGCCGTCCATGAGGACTCGGGTGAGGTGGTATCCGTCGATTATCGAGTCGAGCACTAAGGCGGCCGAGCCCCCGTGATGGATACTAGTCGGATGATCCCTGCGATCAAAGGTGATCGGACAGGCCGACCATGGGTTGAATTTGGGGATGACGGGCTCTATAGCTATACGTCTCGAAGTGCATGTTTGCGCTCCCTTTTTAGGATATGAGTGACGTACATCATGTTCACTGTTTTAACCTCCGGTGGAAATTTTTTCTGTGCACTTGTGTTCGGCTAGCGGGATTCGTCCTCGTCTTCACTTAGCGACCTCTTCCCCTTGTGTTCGGCGTTGACCTTGCCGCCCTGTTTAAAGACCCAACATTCTCTGTTGGTGTGGTTAGCTGGCTTATTGAGGGTGCCATGAATCTGGCAGGGCCTGTTAAGAATTTTGTCTAAGCTGGATGGACCTTCTCGGCTGCCTTTGTATGTCTTTTTCTGTTGACCAGGTTTGGAGCCCCTGAATCCGGCGTTTACCGCAATATTTTCTGGGCTGTCTTCATTGTTTCGATGTTTGTTTTTATTGCGTCATGGTTTTTCATTGCCTCCCTGATTTCGGATGTGCCTGGGTCGATGGTGCTGCTACGGGCCAACCAGCTATCCTCGCCTGCGCAAAAGCGGGTCATGAGGGTGGTTAGGCTGCCATTGTCCTCGGCTTTTCTTGGCCGAGGTGTCTGGCAAGCCATTCGTCCTGGATACTGTGTTTGAAAGCTGCTAAGGCTTCAGCATCCGGACAATCAACGATTTGGTTTTTCTTGGTCAGAAATCTGTTCCAAAGCTTACAGGCGGACTCTCCGGGTTGCTGGGTTATATGACTTAGATCGTCTGTGTCCGGAGGTCGGACATAGGTCCCTTGAAAATTTTCCCCGAAAGCATCCTCGAGCTCCTCCCAGCTTCCTATAGAATTTTCGGGGAGGCTTTTCAGCCAGTGCCGAGCTGGTCCCTTGAGCTTGAGGGGTAAGTATTTGATGGCATGGAGATCATCTCCGCGTGCCATATGGATGTGAAGAATAAAGTCCTCTATCCAGACCACAGGGTCTATCGTGCTGTCGTTTGCCTCGATGTTTACGGGTTTAAACCCTGCTAGAAATTCATGATCCAGCACCTCATCGGTGAAGCACAGGGGGTTCGTCGCGCCCCTGTATTTGGTTATGCCGTGGAGTGAGTCCGACAGTTGTAGTGTTCAGTGTTGGTTCCGAACTGGAGAGTGGCCGACATATTTGTTTTGGTGGTCTCGAGATCCGTAGATAGACCTTGTTATGCCAGCCCTTCTATCCAAGTCTTCACGTAAATCGTGTTGCTTGTTCTGGGTCGCTACCTCCCTTTCTTTACGGAGTGGGGGTGCGGATTTGTGTGCGGCATTATTAGCTGCTCTGTCTCGATCACGAGGTGGTCGATCCTGTTGGTCGTCCGTACGGTTATTCGGCGGTATGGGCGCTATAGCCTCATCATCGAATTCAGGCAGCAGTTTACATTTGGGATAGCTCTTTGTTTGGCGATTACCACCGTATTTTTCCTTAGTGTCGAGCACTTCGTTCCATTTGTCATCGAGCATATCCTGTGCGACTTTAAGCCATTGATTCTACTTAATCAAGCTCCTAGCAGTGGCGATAAGTCTCTGCTGGAGGCGTTCTCGCTCCACTTGTGTATCAGGGATGATGAATGTGTCATCATCCGAACTGTCCTCTTCTTCGGAGACAGGTTGATAAGTGGTGTCTTCGGCATCGGTGTGGTCAGACAACGGCCCCGGACTGTGTTCGCCGTCTCCCACCTCGTCCTGCTTCATGGCTGGGTCTTCGGGGTCTTCATTGTTTTCAGCATTGTTCGGGGTATTATCTCATGTGCCTGTTGTCGGTGTCAAAACCGGCGGATCTCGGGTAGGGGCTCCTGAACTGTGCGTCTAGGCGGATGGTAACAGGAGACAAGGGACACGATGTTTTTACCCAGGTTCGGGCCCTCTCGATGGAGGTAAACCCCTACTCCTGCTTGATTAATATTGATGATATGGGTAGTACAAGAGTAGATCTACCACGAGATCAGAGAGGCTAAACCCTAGAAGCTAGCCTATGGTATGATTGTTTTTCGTCCTACGGACTAAATCTCTCTGGTTTATATAGACACCGGAGAGGGCTAGGGTTACACAGAGTCGGTTACAATGGGAGGAGATCTACATATCGTATCGCCAAGCTTGCCTTCCACGCCAAGGAAAGTCCTATCTGGACACGGGACGAAGTCTTCAATCTTGTATCTTCATAGTCCGGGAGTCCGGCCAAAGGTCATAGTCCGGCCATCCGGACACCCCCTAAACTGGGACTCCCTCAGTAGCCCCCGAACTAGGCTTCAATAATGACGAGTCCGGCGCAGATTTGTCTTCGGCATTGCAAGGTGGGTTCTTCTACAAATCCCATATACCTGTCGAATAGTGTCCGACTTCTCATGAATGTTGCCCTCCTTGGCTTCCGCGCCCAATAATGGCCATCTTCCATGTGTCAAAAGAATGCGAAAAGACAGGGTTTTTTCTCATTTACCCCCAAGCTGCACAAATGGGCCGCCTATAAAAGAGGCAAGGATTTAGATCCGAATCACACCATCTTCCGCGAGCATTCATCGGAGCACATTCGACAGAGTTCCATTCTATCATGGCCGGTCAACGCAGCTCCTCCTCTCGCCCCTCTAGCCTCAGCCTGGAGATTGGGAGGTGTTCCGTCCCGCACAGCGAGCTAGTAGTGCTCCAAACTAAGGGGCTCCTCCCCCCAGCATACATGGTCCCAGTTTGAGCCGGGCTTGCCACCTATAATGGCGGAGAGCAGGCGGAGAGCGTCCCCAATCCCTCCAAAGGAGAGCGGGTATGCCTTGTCCCTTATTTAATAAGAGGGCTCGGATTTCCAATTCATCCTTTTCTCCGGGGGCTCCTGGAGTTCTATGGCCTCCAGCTACACAACCTCACGCCTGCCTCCATATTGCATATTGCGGGCTTCGTGGCCCTTTGCGAGCTGTTTTTGGGCATCGAGGCCCATTTCGCGCTGTGGAAGAAGTTGTTCTGCCTCGTGCCCCGTTCTCAAGAGGGGTCGATATATCAAGTGGGCGGAGCCGAACTATGGCGCATCGCCGGGACCGGATATCTATCCGGAACCCCAAAGAAGGTGTCCAAGGACTGGCCTTCAGAATGGTTTTATATAGAAGACGTCCCCCTGCCAGACCCTGTACGGATCGGCCTCCCTGAGTTCGATAATGCTCACTTGAAGAAGCGCCTGAGCTGGCGTCCACAGAGCCCTCGGAAGGAAAATGCAGGGACGTCCTTTACCTGATGAGCCGGATAAGGTTGTTAGCTCATTGCGGACTGACCATGATCGAGGTCATGGCCACATGCATTACGCGGGGGGTGCAGCTGCTTTAGTACAGAGGCCACCCCATGTGGGATTTCAACAGGGAGGACGACGCCACCCGGTGTGGTCGTAAGGGGCCGGATTCGGCTGCCACCCTAGCGAAGATCTTGTCCGCTTTGTACAAGGGAGAAGAGGAGGAATTCCTCCATGTCAACCCACGAGGCGGATTTTCTATGTACAATCCTCCAAGCTGGGTAAGCGAACACTTTCACTTGCCTATCCATTTTCATATTCCCATAGTTAAGTACTTAGTCTAGCGATTTCAACACAAGAGCTACGCCAGACTGTAAAGGAGATAAACAACCCTCCTCCACAACCCGAGGACCCGGAACGATCCCTCGACCCGGACTCCCAAGAGGACCCGGACTTATGTGTGGAGCTGATTGATGGGGTGTTTCATCAATTGAGTAAGAACAACACCTTAGTGGCCATTACGGCCGATTATCCCGGACTACTTCCAGCCTCAAAGGTAACCGAGACCGAAGTCCCAGTACTTTCGAGAGGATCCATCCGTGCTTATTTTTGATCGCCGTATACCAATGGTGTTTTTTGCATGGGAAGTCCTTGAGGCGGAGGGCCGATCCCGCGGCGGCTAGCCAACAAGGGCCATCGAGGCCCAGCGGGCTAAAAAGAAGTGCGGACCGGATCGAGACGCCGGCGCAACGGTACGGTGTGCAACTTTAATGTCCAAGGTTTATGCCCTCAAGGCATACTAGTGCTCATGCTCTCTTCAGGAAGAAGACCGCCCGCCGGACTATATCCACCGACCAGGATTCAAGGCCGGGTCCGGAAGCGGAGGTGAACACGGGGCACGCACCGGGCGCTCCTCCGACAGAGGACGCGGACGGGCTATCTTCCACCAATTCAGAGGTGGAGTGTTCCATGAACCACAGGCGTCGCCGGACTGTTCTTCGTGATGCTTGTTTTTCCCAAGAGGCGCTGGACGCCTTTAATACGGGAGATGTGTACCTCCGTGCCGCTCAAAATGGTCTAGCCAGAGCCACAGAGCAGTATGTAAAAGACATACGGGTGAGAAAATTTGATGGTTATATATGTCAGTAGACCCCAAGACTTGAAACAGTTAGAATAGCTGATTTAAGGATCATTTGTTATGCAGGATCTTACAGAAAAGAATACCCAGCCGTGGCAGGAGTTGGAAGAGTGCAAAGCCCAACTTGAGGCTGCACTAGCCGCAACAGGGAAGGCCAATGAGACCCCCTCTGGTAATATACGCTTCGAAAGATAAGTATATTGTGAAGTGCGGCATGTGTGCAATTCTGACAATAACAATGCAGATGGCGCCAGAGTGGATCCGGACAAGCAGCAACTCTTGCGCCAGTTAAAGGCCGACGAGAGCGTGCTTACGAGGGTGAGGCAAGAGAAGAACAAGCTTCAAGATGCCAACACCCAGCTGTGCGAGGAACTAAAGGATGTTCGAGCTCAGCTGTCGGACTCCGTAAAGGAGAATCGGCGGCTTTGACGCGGCATTTTTAGTAAGTGCTTGAACGAACTATGAAAAGAAGAGTTCGGCGAGGAAGTCGAATTGACAGAGTTATGTCTGTAGGTATGCTGACAGTTCGACCTGCGGAGGAAATGCCTGGTTCTATGGGCGACCTTCTTCTCGAGCTCTCACAACTGCACGAACGAGTTCGGCAGGTGATGCAAGGCGTCGCCCAGGCTCTGTGGCCATCCGTCTCCATGCCCAAAGGCCTTGGAGAGCTTGCAGAGAAACTGAAGGGAGTGTGGTGTCGCTTCCGATTATGGAAGATATCGGCCTACCGTCAAGGCGCCAGGGAGGCCTGGGCCATGGTAAAGACGCGGTACACGAAGGCTGACCCAAACCACATGGCCGAGGTCGGACCTGTGGGGCCCGATGGGAAAGAGATCCCTGTCAGTTTAGTGTACGTCCAGGTAGAGTTGGCCGCCAAGTATTCCCAACAGGACTGTAAATTAGATAGCCTGTTGGATGGTATCGAAGAATAATATACCCAGTCAAATTGACTATGTAATTTAAAATGACATGTAAAATGCCTTCTAGCCGGATTGTACATCGTTTGTCATGGCGGACCTTTTCGCTTCAACCTCGGGACCGATAGTCCGGAGTGTGTCCGAATACCCTGTCGGTTATGTAAGAACCGGGGCATGCGCGGAGACCAGGCATAGGGGTCATTAGTGCTTTATCAGACAAGTGCCCAACTAGTTATGTTATATTACATGGTTAGTAAGAAACATCTTCCAGGGAGAATAGTTACGTTAGGTGTTCCTTTCCCTAGAAGGCATGCCCTAAAGTGCATGTCCGGACTGCGAAAAAAGCAGAAAAGCATCTGGGGGCAGATGAATAAACGAGTAAGAAATCATCTTTTAGTTCACTGACCGAATATTCCCTTAAGAACACTAGCTTTCGGCTTCACCCAGTCTGAGGTACACATCCGGCTGACCCGGCAGTAACAATCGTAGAGGTGCTCCCTTTACCACCTAGCCGAACAATCGGGAACGTAGGGGTAAGCACAGGAGCTAGGCAACCTAGCTTGGCCAAAACTTAAGTCATATCGATGCATATAGTGGTGAATAAAAGGTACATGCGGAAGTGTGACACATGTGTTGGGAACAAGGCCCGTATAACCAAGCTTCTGTTAAAGGAGCCCCCAGGTATAATGAGCGCGAATAGCGCATCAATTGTGTGCGAACGAGGCGCAAACGAGCCCTTAAAAGGCTATAAGAGAAAAGGAGGGAGAAGGAGAGAAATAAAAGACAACTAATGTGTAAAAAATGGATAGAGGAAGGAGACGAACACAGAGTCCGATGCTAGGCGTAGAATCTTCGTAGACGGGCTGCGTTCCATGGGTTCGGCTCGAGTCGGTTATCCGATGCATTTCGCAGACGGTATGCTCCACCTGTGAGGACTTGGTCAATTATGAAGGGACCTTCCCATTTGGGCTTGAGTTTGTCCTTTTTCTTGTCCAGCAGGCGTATAACTAATTCGCCAACATTGTAGGTTTTGGCCCGTACTTCTCTGCTTTGATATATTCGAGCCTGCTGTTGATAGAATGCGGAACGGGCTTTTGCCACATCGCGCTCCTCCTCCAAGGCGTCCAAAATGTCCTGCCGATCAAGTTCGGCTTCTCTTTCCTCGTACGTGCGCACGCGAGGTGAGTCATGAATTATGTCACAGGGCAGAATTGCCTCTGCGCCGTATACCATAAAAAATGGTGTGAATCCGGTAGTGCGATTCGGCGTGGTTCGCAGCCCCCAGAGTACGGAGTCGAGCTCCTCTACCCAGTGCATGTTAGATTCCTTGAGGGACCGCACTAGTCTGGGTTTGATGCTGCTCATGATTAGACCATTTGCCCGCTCGACTTGATCGTTAGTTTGTGGGTGAGAGACTGAAGCGTAGTCGAGCTTGATGCCCATGTTTTTGCACCAGAGTTTTACCTCGTCTACCATAAAGTTCGTGTCGTTATCAGTGATGATGCTGTGGGGGACGCCATAACGGTGTACGACCCCTGATATGAAGTCTATCACGGGTCCGGATTCGGCCGTCTTAACAGGCTTGGCCTCTATCCATTTGGTGAATTTGTCAACCATGACCAATAAGTATTTTTGCTTGTGGGTTCCCCCTTTAAGGGATCCAACCATGTCAAGCCCCCAGACTGCAAAGGGCCAGGTGATGGGTATATTTTGGAGGGCGGTGGGTGGCATATGGCTTTGGTTAGCGAATAATTGGCAACCGATGCATCATTGGACTAAGTCCTGAGCATCTGCCCGGGCCGTCGGCCAATAAAATCCTGTACAGAAGGCCTTGCTTACAAGGGCCCGGGCTGCGGCGTGGTGCCCGTCGAGTCTGGCATGAATTTCAGCCAGAAGGTTCCGCCCTTCCTCTTCAGAGATACACCTTTGAAGGACTCCGGTGGTGCTTTTCTTATAAAGCTCTCCTTCATGGACTTTGTAGGCTTTAGATCACCGTACTATGCAGCGTGCCTCATTTTGGTCCTCGGGGAGTTCCTGCCTAGTTAGGTAGGCTAAGAATGGTTCTGTCCATAGGGCAATGACTGCCATTATTACGTGGGCTGAGGATGTTACTTCATTGGCAGAGCCTCCCATTGTGTCAGAATGTTCGGCGTTAGGTGGTGCGGCTGAGTCCGGGTTGTTATTTCCGGACTCCCCTTCCCATTGTATGGAAGGCTTGAATAGCCTCTCCAAGAAAATGTTGGGAGGGACTGCATCGCGCTTTGCACCGATGCGTGCCAAGACTTCTGCTGCCTGATTGTTTTCCCGGGCTATATGGTGAAATTCGAGCCCCTCGAACCGAGCTGACATTTTTAGGAGGCATTGCGATAAGCTGCCATTTTCGGATCCTTGGCATCAAAATCTCCATTTATTTGGGATATTGCAAGGTTCGAATCCCCACACACCTCTAGGCGTTGAATGCCCATGGAGACTTCCATCCGGAGACCATGTAAAAGGGCCTCGTATTCGGCTGCATTGTTAGAGTCCATATACATTATCTGGAGTACATATTGAACTGTATCTCCTGTTGGGGACGTCAGAACAATGCCAGCCCCCAGACCCACTAGGATTCTGGAGCCGTCGAAGTGCATGATCTAGTTGGAATATGTGCCGTACTCTTTAGGGAGTTCGGATTTAGTCCATTCAGCGACAAAGTCGGCCAAAACTTGCGACTTGATAGCTCGCCGTGGCTTATAGGTTATGTCGAATGGGAGGAGCTCAATGGCCCATTTGGCAATCCGGCCCACCGCGTAGCGGTTGTTTATAATATCATTAAGAGGCACTTCGGAGGCTATTGTTATTGAACACTCTTGAAAGTAACGTCGTAGCTTCCGGGACGCCATGAACACTACGTATGCTATCTTTTGGTAATGCGGGTACCGTGACTTTCATGGAGTGAGGACAGTGGACACGTAGTAGACTGGTTTTTTAATGGGGAATTTGTGTCCGTCCGTTTCTCGTTCGACGACGAGTACTGCGCTTACAACTTGATGAGTTGTCGCAATGTATAATAGCATTGGTTCGCCGATGTTAGGCGCGGCTAGGACCGGGTTTGTTGCCAATATGGATTTTATTTCTTCGAGTCCGGCCGTGGCAGCATCCGTCCACTCGAAGTATTCGGTGCGCCGGAGGAGGCGATAAAGGGGTAATGCGTTTTCTCCCAAGAAGGAGATGAAGCGGCTTAGAGCCGCCACGCATCCAGTCAATTTTTGTATTTGTTTGAGGTCCTTTGGAATATCGAATTGTGACAGAGCTCGGATCTTGGCTGGGTTTGCTTCGATTCCTCTACCAGATACAATGAAGCCCAAGAGCTTTCCGGCTGGAACGTCGAAAACACATTTTCCGGGTTAAGCTTGATGTCATATGTTCGGAGGTTATCGAACGTGAGCCTCAAGTCGTCTATTAGAGTTTCGACATGCTTGGTTTTGACGACCACGTCATCCATGTACGCTTCAACTGTTTTGCCGATCTAGTTGGCCAGACATGTCTGAATCATGCGCTGATATGTTGCACCGTCGTTTTTGAGCCCGAAGGGCATTGTGTTAAACAGAATGGGCCGTATGGGGTGATGAATGCCGTTGCGGCTTGGTCTGGCTCTGCCATCTTAATTTGATGGTAGCCAGAGTATGTGTCGAGGAAACACAATGAATCATGTCCTGCGGTGGTGTTGATGATTTGCTCAATGCGGGGGAGGGGGAAGGGATCCTTTGGGCAAGCCTTGTTGAGGTCCTTGAAATCGACGCATAGGCGCCAGGATTTGTCCTTCTTTGGTACCATCACCAGGTTTGCTAGCCAGTCCGGATGTTTTATATCTCTGATGAATCCGGCTTCCAGTAGTTTGGCTAGCTCCTCTCCCATGGCTTGTCTCTTAGGTTCGGATAAACGTCGAAGAGCCTGCTTAACAGGCTTGAATCCTTTTAGGATGTTTAGGCTGTGCTCGGCCAGCCTGCGTGGGATTCCTGGCATGTCTGAAGGGTGCAAAGCAAAGATGTCCCAATTTTTGCGTAGGAATTCTCGTAGTGCGGCGTCTACATCAGGGTTTAATTCTGCCCCAATGGAGGCCGTTTCTGTAGGGTCCGTTGGATGGACTTGGAATTTGACTATTTGGTCTGCCTGTTTAAAGGAGGTGGACTCAGATCTTTTGTCGAGTATCACGTCATCCCTGTCCACCGTGGAGCGCAGCGCAGTTAGTTCCTCGGCCGCTAGGGCTTCGGATAACGCCTCAAGGGCCAGTGCGACTGTCTTGTTTTCGGCGTGGAGTGCTATGTCCGGGTCACTAGCAAGAGTGATGATTCTGTTGGGTCCAGGCA
This sequence comes from Triticum dicoccoides, assembly GCF_002162155.2. Lineage (NCBI taxonomy): Eukaryota > Viridiplantae > Streptophyta > Magnoliopsida > Poales > Poaceae > Triticum > Triticum dicoccoides. Next base: position 582,143,413 of record NC_041393.1, read on the forward strand.
TTTTGAGCTTCATGTACCTGTAATGGGGTATAACTTGAAAAATTGTGAATGCCTCTCGCCCTAACAGAGCGTGGTATCCGCTCCTGAACGGGGCCACTTGAAATGTGACCTCCTCGGACCTGTAATTATCCGGCGTGCCGAACACCACATCCAGTGTGATTTTTCCTGTACAACACGCTTCCTGACTGGGGATTATTCCTCTAAAGGTTGTGTTGCTTCGCTCAATGCGGCTCCAGTCTATTTCCATTTTTCGAAGGGTTTCCTCGTAAATGAGGTTCAATCCGCTGCCACCGTCCATGAGTACCTTGGTAAGTCGAAAGCCGTCCAATATCGGACTGAGGACCAATGCAGCTGGTGCTCGAGCTGTTCGGAATTTAGGTTCGTCACTAGCGTTAAAGGTAATAGCCGTGTCACTCCATGGGTTTATTGTTGCTACCTAGTAGACTTCGGTAAGGCTGCAAAGTGTTCGTTTCCGCACATTGTTTGATGCAAAAGTCTCGAAGACTGTTGATACCATACTGGTATTCCTGGGGTGGTGCTCTGCGGATTCTGGAGTTAGAAGCTCCTCACCACTTCTGGCCACCTGCCGGAGTATCCAACATGCTCTAAGGCTATGAGTTGGTGTGACGCCCTCTGTACTATGAATTTTACAGGGTCCATTGAGCCATCCCTCCAGTACGGTTCCATACCCTATAGAGGGTTTTTGTTTTTTGGTAATTAACCCCTCTGCATGGCGATAATGTGCCCTTTTATTTTGGACTGGGGTTGTATCCAGGGCCGGATCGTCCCAGAATTTTATTTCGGTTTTCCGGACGCTTTCCATCGCACAGTATTTTCGTACCATCGATGCCAAGTCAGTGAAGCGTGTAATATCACGGCGACTTATGGCGTTGAGGATTCCGATGTCCGTGCAATTATTGCAGAAGGATGAGATTGCATCCTCTTCGTGGCAGTCTTCTATCCTGTTCATAACCAGGAGGAATCTGGCCCAGTAATGATGTACTGTTTCCATGGGCTCTTGCCGAACTTGGGATAGATCCCTTATGTTAGGGTGGGCGGGTGGAGTTAAATCCGGAACCTCGCCCGATCTGAGGCTCAGGGGCCAAGGAGTTTCCGAATTCGGAAGTTTGGGTTCTTGGATGCTGTCCAATGAATCTGGCCCGCTGCCTGACTTTAGGTTCAGGGCTTGAGTGGCATCCTCCCCTCCGCGGGTATCCGGCTTGGGGGGATCGGGAATCCGTACATATTTGGTCCTTAAGATGGGTATAGATTCGCCGCATTGTTCCTCCACCACTGCGACGTGGTGGGTGACCTGGGGAGAGTTAATTTCTCTTGGATCGGGTTTAAGCCCAATCTGATCGTAGTCTGTAGGGACTCCCAGGGCGGCGATGCGATCCAAGAGCTCGTTTAAGGAAGAGAGCTCCATCGGATCTAACCGCTCGGTGAGTTCCGAGTCGACGTGGAGATTTCTTTCGATGACCCGAGAAGTAATCGTCGGCGCGGCGGCCGAACAGGCGGTGATAAGAAAACCACCTAGCCGGAGAGTTTGCCGATAGCCAAAGCTCCTTTAGCAAGAGTGCCGTCTTTAAAGACGGGACGTGGCATCCTTCCTGATTGCGACGGCACAGTGGAACTCTCATTGAAAGCACCAATGTCGGTGTCAAAAACGGCGGATCTCGGGTAGGGGGTCCCGAACTGTGCGTCTAGGCGGATGGTATCAGGAGACAAGGGACACGATGTTTTTACCCAGGTTCGGGCCCTCTCGATGGAGGTAAAACCCTACTCCTGCTTGATTAATATTGATGATATGGGTAGTACAAGAATAGATCTACCACGAGATCAGAGAGGCTAAACCCTAGAAGCTAGCCTATGGTATGATTGTTGTTCGTCCTACGGACTAAATCTCTCCGGTTTATATAGACACCGGAGAGGGCTAGGATTACACATAGTCGGTTACAATGGGAGGAGATCTACATATCATATCGCCAAGCTTGCCTTCCACGCCAAGGAAAGTCCTATCCAGACACGGGACGAAGTCTTCAATCTTGTATCTTCATAGTCTGGGAGTCCGACCAGAGGTCATAGTCCGGCCATCCGGACACCCCCTAATTCGGGACTCCCTCACCTGTATTGCTATATTTACCATGGCGTAGTTTAGAGCTGCGCCGCTAACGTCAGCGCTTCGGCTGCTTCTCGGGATGTTTATCCTCACATGTAAACTTTTTGTCCTCGCCATTATCTTCTTTGCGGGTATCCACCATGTAAATGTCATATGACGAGGTGGCTGTCCATCGCCCTGTGGGTGGTGGTTCCTCTTCTTCTCCCGCATCATCGTCCATACTGTCGATGTCCTTGGAGTCAAAAGTCGAGCATGTCGGTCAAGTCGTTGACAGTGGCTACCAAGTGGGTGGTGGGTAGGCAGCGAAGTTCTTCGTCGTCAATTTCCCACTCAAGCTGGACATAGTTTGACCAAGAATCTCCTCACAAGGAGAGAGATCATAATGAATTTAACACGTTGCCCAAGGGCGAGTGCTGAAAGATGTCCGCGGAGGTAAACTTGGGGGAGCTGATACGTCCATTTTGCATCATGCTTTTATGTCAATATTTATTGCATTATGGGCTGTTATTACACATTATATCTCAATACTTATGGCTATTCTCTCTTATTTTACAATGTTTACCATCAAGAGGGGGAATGCCGGCAGCTGGAATTCTGGCTGAAAAAGTAGCAAACATTGGAAACATATTTTGCACTGCTCCAAAAGTCGTGAAACTCCACGAAACATGCTTTTGGATTTATTAAGAATTATTGAGCGAAAGAAATACATCAGGGGGCCCACACCCTGGCCAGGAGGGTGAGGCGCCCCCCCTACTGGGCGCACCCCCTGTCTCCTGGGCCCCCTGGTGGCCCTCCGATGTCCATCTTCCGCTATATGAAGGCTTTTACCCTGGAAAAAATTGTGGGCAAGCTTACGGGATGAAACTCCGCCGCCACGAGGCGGAACCTTGGCGTAACCAATCTAGGGCTCTGGAAGAGCTGTTCTGTCGGGGACACTTCCCTCCGGGAGGGGGAAATCATCACCAACGTCATCACCAATGATCCTATCATCGGGAGGGGGTCAATCTCCATCAACATCTTCACTAGCACCATCTCCTCTCAAACCCTAGTTCATCTCTTGTATCCAATCTTGTATCAAAAACCACAAATTGGTACCTGTGGGTTGCTAGTAGTGTTGATTACTCCTTGTAGTTGATACTTATTGGTTCTTGGTGGAAGATCATATGTTCAGATCCTTAATGGATATTATTACACCTCTGATTATGAACATGAATATGCTTTGTGAGTAGTTACGTTTGTTCCTGAGGACATGGGTGAAGTCTTGCTATTAGTAGTCATGTGAATTTGGTATTCCTTCGATATTTCGATAAGATGTGTGTTGTCTTTCCTCTAGTGGTGTCATGTGAACGTCTACTACATGACACTTCACCACTATTTGGGCCTATAGGAAGGCATAGGGAAGTAATAAGTAGATGATGGGTTGCTAGAGTGACAGAAGCTTAAACCCTAGTTTATGTGTTGCTTCGTTAGGGGCTGATTTGGATCCACATGTTTCATGCTATAGGTAGGTTTACCTTAATACTTTTGTGGTAGTTGCGGATGCTTGAAATAGGGGTTAATCATAAGTGGGATGGTTGTCCAAGTAAGGGCAGTACCAAAGCACTGGTCCACCCACATATCAAATTATCAAAGTACGGAACACGAATCATATGAACGTGATGAAAACTAGCTTGACGATAATTCCCATGTGTCCTCGGGGGCTCCTTTCTCATTATTAGAAATTGTCCAGGCTTATCCTTTGCTACATAAAGGATTGGGCCACCTTTCTGCACTTTATTTACTTTGTTTACTTGTTACTCGTTACTATTTATCTTATCACAAAACTATCTGTCACCTACAATTTCAGTGCTTGCAGAAAACCTTACTGAAAACCGCTTATCATTTCCTTCTGCTCCTCGTTGGGTTCGACACTCTTACTTATCGAAAGGACTATGATAGATCCCCTACACTTGTGGGTCATCAACACTCTTTTCTGGCGCCGTTGCCGGGAGTGTAGCGCTTTTGGTGAGTGGAACTTGGTAAGGAAACATTTATATAGTGTGCTGAAATTTATTGTTACTTGTTACTATGGAAACTAATCCTTTGAGGGGCTTGTTCGGGGCATCTTCGCGCCGACCAGTAGAACAAGAGTTGCTCCTCAACATACTGAACTTTATGAAAATGTTTATCTTGAGATTCGTTCGGGTATGATAGAGAAACTGCTAGGCAATCCATTTGCAAGAGATGGAACGTTGCATCCCTATTTACACCTTATCTTTGTGGATGAAGTTTGTGGATTATTTAAGCTTGCAGGTATCCCCGATGATGTTGTCAAAAGGAAGGTCTTCCCTTTATCTTTGAAGGTAGATGCATTGACATGGTTTAGGCTATGTGATGATACGGGATCTTGGAATTATAAGCGATTGAACTTGGAATTTCACCAGAAGTTCTATCCTATGCATCTTGTTCATCGTGATCGTAATTATATATATAATTTCGGGCCTCACGAAGGAGAAAGCATCGCTCAAGATTGGGGGAGGCTTAAGTCAATGTTATATTCATGCCCCAATCATGAGCTCTCTCGGGAAATGATTATTCCAAAATTTTATGCTCGGCTTTATCTTGATAATCACAACCTGCTTGATACTTCCTGTGCTGGTTCTTACATGCTGAAGACTATTGATTTCAAATGGGACTTATTGGAAAGAATTAAACGCAACTCTGAAGATTGGGGTTCCAATGATGGTAAGGAGTCAGGTATGACACCTAAGTTCGATTGTGTTAAATCTTTTATGGACACCGATGCTTTTCGTCGATTTAGCGCTAAGTATGGACTTGACTCTGAGATAGTAGCTTCTTTCCGTGAATCTTTTGCTACTCACGTTGATCTCCCTAAAGAGAGTGGTTTAAATATAATCCTCCTGTTGAAGTGAAAGTAGTTGCACCTATTACAGTTGAAGAAAAGACTATCACTTATAGTGATCCTATTGTTCTTACTACTTATGTTGAGAAACCACCTTTTCCTGTTAGGATAAAGGATCATGCTAAAACTTTGACTGTTGTTCATAAAAGTAATATTAGGACTTATACACCTCCTGAGCAAATCAATGTTGAACCTAGTATTGCTATGGTTAAAGATCTCTTGGATGATGATATAGATGGGCATGTTAATTATTTCTGCGATGAAGCTGCTAATATTGCAAAACGACGCTAAGATACATAGACCCGTTGTAGGCATGCCTGTTATTTCTGCTAAAATAGAAGATCATTGTTATCATGGCTTATGTGATATGGGTGCTAGTTCTAGTGCAATACCCTATGACTTATATAAAGAAATTATGCATGATTGCACCCGTTGAATTGGAAGGTATTGATGTTACTATCAAACTTGCCAATAGAGATACTATTTCACCAATTGGGATTGTTAGAGATGTTGAAGTCTTGTGTGGGAAAGTTAAATATCCTGCCGGTTTTCTTGTTCTTAGTTCCCCACAAGATAACTTTTGTCCCATTATATTTGGTGGACCCTTCTTGAACACTGTTAAAGCTAAGATTGATTGCAAAAAGGATGTTGTTACGATTGGCTTAGATGATATGACTCATGAGTTTAATTTTGTTAAATTTCGTAGACAACCCCGTGATAGAGAATTATCTAGTAAAGATGAAATGATTGGTCTTGCTTCTATTGCCATGCCTCCTACTGATCCGTTAGAACAATATTTGCTAGACCATGAAAATGATATGTTTATGAAAGAAAGAAGGGAAATAGATGAAGTATTCCTTAAACAGGAACCTATTTTGAAATACAACCTTCCTGTTGAAATTCTTGGGGATCCCCCTCCACCCAAGGGTGATCCCATGTTCGAACTTAAACCTTTACCTGATAATCTTAAGTATGCTTATCTTGATGAAAAGAAAATATATCCTGTTATTATTAGTGCTAACCTTTCAAAGCAAGAAGAAGAAAGATTATTAAAAACTCTGAAGAAGCATCGAGCTGCTATTGGATATACTCTGGATGATCTTAAGGGCGTTAGTCCCACGCTGTGTCAACACAAAATTAAATTGGAGGACGATGCCAAACCAATTAGAGATCCTCAACGATGACTAAATCCTAAGATGAAAGAAGTGGTAAGAAAGGAGATACTAAAGCTCCTTGAGGCAGGTATAATTTATCCCGTTGCTGATAGTGATTGGGTAAGCCCAGTCCATTGTGTCACTAAAAAGGGAGGTATTACTGTTGTTCCTAATGATAAAGATGAATTGATCCCACAGAGAATTATTACAGGTTATAGGATGGTAATTGATTTTCGTAAATGAAATAAAGCTACTAACAAATATCATTACCCTTTACATTTTATTGATCAAATGCTAGAAAGACTATCAAAACACACACACTTTTGCTTTCTAGATGGTTATTCTGGTTTCTCTCAAATACCTGTGTCAGCAGGAGATCAAGCAAAAACTACTTTTACTTGCCCTTTCGGTACTATCGCTTATAGACATATGCCTTTTGGTTTATGTAATGCACCTGCTACCTTTTCAAAGATGCATGATGGCTATATTCTCTGATTTTTGTAAAAAGATTTGCGAGGTATTCATGGATGACTTCTTTGTTTATGGATCCTCTTTTGATAATTGTTTGAGCAACCTTGATCGAGTTTTGCAGAGATGCGAAGACACTAGTCTCGTTCTGAATTGGGAAAAGTCACTTTATGGTTAATGAAGGCATTGTCTTGGGGCACAAGATCTCCGAGAGAGGTATTGAAGTTGATAAAGCTAAAGTTGATGCTATTGGAAATATGCCATGTCCCAAGGACATAAAAGGTATAAGAAGTTTCCTCGGTCATGCCAGTTTTTACAGGAGGTTCATTAAGGACTTCTCTAAGATCTCTAGGCCTCTGACTAATTTATTGCAAAAAGATATTCCTTCTGTCTTTGACGATGATTGTGTAGAATCATTTGAAATACTTAAGAAAGCTTTGATCACTGCGCCTGTTGTTCAGCCACCTGATTGGAATTTACCTTTTGAAATTATGTGTGATGCTAGTGATTATGCTGTAGGTGTTGTTCTAGGTCAAAGAGTTGATAAGAAATTGAATGTTATCCAGTATGCTAGTAATACTCTTGATATTGCCCAAAGAAATTATGCTACTACTGAAAAAGAATTCTTAGCAGTTGTGTTTGCATGTGATAAGTTTAGACCTTATATTGTTGATTCCAAAGTTACTATTCACACTGATCATGCTGCTATTAAATATCTTGTGGAAAAGGAAGATGCTAAGCCTAGACTCATTAGATGGGTTCTCCTGCTCCAAGAGTTTGATTTGCATATTATTGATAGAAAGGGAGCTGAGAACCCCATTGCAGACAACTTGTCTAGGTTAGAGAATATTCTTGATGACCCACTTCCTATTGATGATAGCTTTCCTGATGAACAATTAGCGGTCATTAATGCTTCTCGTACTGCTCCATGGTATGCTGATTATGCTAATTATATTGTTGCTAAATTTATACCACCTAGTTTCACATACCAGCAAAAGAAAAAGTTCTTTTATGATTTAAGACATTACTTTTGGGATGACCCAAACCTTTATAAAAAAAGAGTAGATGGTGTTATTAGACGTTGTGTACCTGAGCATGAATAGGAACAGATCCTACGCAAGTGTCACTCTGAATCATATGGAGGACACCACGCTGGAGATAGAACTGCACATAAGGTACTACAATCTGGTTTTTATTGGCCTACTCTCTTCAAAGATGCTCGTAAGTTTGTCTTATCTTGTGATGAATGTCAAAGAATTGGTAATATTAGTGGACGTCAAGAAATGCCTATGAATTATTCTCTTGTTATTGAACCGTTTGATGTTTGGGGCTTTGATTATATGGGACCTTTTCTTGCCTCTAATGGTTATACACATATTTTAGCTGTTGATTACGTTACTAAGTGGGTAGAAGCTATTCCATCTAGTAGTGCTGATCATAACACTTATATTAAAATGCTTAAAGAAGTTATTTATCCGAGGTCTGGAGTCCCTAGATATCTTATGACTGATGGCGGTTCACATTTTATTCATGGTGCTTTCCGTAAGATGCTTGCTAAGTATGATGTCAATCATAGAATCACATCTTCTTATCATCCACAGTCTAGTGGTCAAGTAGAGTTGAGCAATAGAGAGCTCAAATTAATTTTGCGAAAGACTGTTAATAGATCTAGAAAGAATTGGTCCAAAAAAACTTGATGATGCATTATGGGCCTATAGAACTGCATATAAAAATCCTATGGGTATGTCTCCATATAAGATGGTTTATGGAAAAGCATGTCATTTACCTCTTGAACTTGAACATAAAGCATATTGGGCTATTAAAGAGCTCAATTATGACTTCAAACTTGCTAGTGAGAAGAGGTTGTTTGATATTAGCTCACTTGATGAAAGGAGAGCCCAAGCTTATGAGAATGCCAAGCTATTCAAAGAAAAAGTCAAGTGCTGGCATGATAAAAGGATACAAAAGCGTGAGTTTAACGTAGGAGATTATGTGTTATTATTCAACTCTTGTTTAAGATTTTTTTGCAGGAAAGCTTCTCTCTAAAAGGTTAAGATCCCTATGTTATCGAGGAGGTCTATCGTTCTGGTGCCATAAAGATCAACAACTTCGAAGGCACAAGTCCAAGGGTGGTAAACGGTCAAAGAATTAAACATTATTTTTGAGGTAAAATCCTATTAATGTTGACACTAATATTATTGAAACCTTAACCCCGGAGGAATACATAAGGGACACTTTCCAGAACGTTCCAGATTCCGAAAAGGAATAGGTATGTGGTACGGTAAGTAAACCGACCCCAAAACAACTCCAATGGCAATTTCTATCAGTTTTGGACTATTTGAGAATTTTAGGAAGAAATAAGTAGTCTGAAAGGGACACGAGGCCCCCACGAGAGTGGAGGGTGCACCCACCCTTACTGGGCGCGCCCCCCTGTCTCGTGGGCACCTCGTGTGCCTCTCGGACTCTGTTTTCTTGCACTTTACATATTTTGGTCGGTAAAAATTAATATATATACTCCCGAAGGTTCTGACCACTGTATCACGCAAATATCCTCTGTTTTCTTTTCGAGCTGTTTTCTGTTGCAGATCTAGAGCATTATGGTATCTCCAAGCGCTCCCAAGGACAAGTTTTTCGAGAGGGTTATCAACCCCTACCTCGCGGAGGTGCTGTAACACCCTCAAACCATTGAGATGCGTGAGGGGGTGCTGCACATCGGTGATGTGGAGGGACCAAGGTGTACCGGAAGCATGGAGACAAAGCTCGAAGCTGTGGAGCAGCAAGTTTTCAAGTGCCAAGGGATGGTGGAGCGTGGACTCAATGCTAACCAGATGATGATCACGAAGTTCACCGACAACCACAAGCTAGATGCCAAAGTCATTGGGGAAACCATCTTCAAGATCCAAGAGAAAATCGAGCACCTCCAAACCCAGATCTATGATCTTCAAAACCAGAACTGTGGGTATGAATATAGATTCAAAAGGATGAGTTTGGCTGCAGATTTAAGGATCCCGGAGGCTCGATCATCCTTCTACGATGGTGATCCTATGCCTTGGAAGACGGACGACAAGCCTACATCATTAATAACTCCTACTTCACCACCTCCGAGGACATAATCACACGGGTATGGGCACTCCCCTTGGGAACCGCCAAGCTTGGGGGAGGTGCCCCGGTATCGTATCACCATCACACTCCTATCTTTACCGTTTTATTTAGTCCGATCTTTTTTAGTAGCATCTTGATCTAGTAGATTGAAGTTTTGATATCAAGCAGTTTTGAGTTTTACTTAGTGATCTCTTTTTGTAATCGAGACCGTGAGCTATCTATAATAAAGATTAGTGTTGAGTCAAGGGCTTTGCTATGTTGCTATGATTCTGAGAAAGTAGAAAGAATTAAAGAGTTCTTATTGATCTTATGGATAGTAATAACTTCACACATAGAAAGTATGAGGCATAAGGTTGTTGAGAGTTGATAAACGTAGTTTTGGTCATCATTGCAATTAATAGGAAGTGATAAGGAAAGAGAGGTTCACATATAAATATACTATCTTGGACATCTTTATTGTGAGCACTCATTAAGTATGGCATGCTAAAAGAGTTGACATTGGACAAGGAAGACAACGTAATGGTTTATGTTTTCTCACATCTCAGTTAAAGTATGTTGTCATTGACTTTTCAAACATGTTGAGCTTGCCTTTCCCCCTCATGCTAGCCAAATTCCTAGCACTAAGTAGAGATACTACTTGTGCTCCCAAGTACCCTTTAAACCCAGTTTTGCCATGAGAGTCCACCATATCTACCTATGGATTGAGTAAGATCCTTCAAGTAAGTTGTCATCGGTGCAAGCAATAAAAATTGCTCCTTAAATATGCATGACTTATTAGTGCGGAGAAAATAAGCTTTATATGATCTTGTTATGGAAGCAATAAAAGCAACAGACTGCATAATAAAGGTCGATACACAAGTGGCAATATAAAGTGACGTTCTTTCGTACGAAGATTTTGTGTATCCAACCCTAAAAGCGCATGACAACCTCTGCTTCCCTCTGCAAAGGGTCTAACTTTTACTTTATGTTCTTACTTTATGTTTTTATTTTGTACTTGAGTCAAGGTGATCTTCACCTTTCCCTTTTTAATTTTATCCTTTGGCAAGCTCCTCGTGTTTGAAAGGTCATGATATATATATATATATTCAATTGGATGTTCGTTAGCATGGGCTATTATTGTTGACATCACCTAAAGGTGAATACGTTGGGAGGCAACACAATAAGCCCCTATCTTTCTCAGTGTCCGGCTGAAACTCCATAACCACAAGTATTGCGTGAGTGTTAGCAATTGTAGAAGACTATATGATAGTTGAGTATGTGGACTTGTTGAAAAGCTCTATTGTTGACTCTTTCTAATGTTATGATAAATTGCGATTGCTTCAGTGACTGAGATTATAGTTTGTTAGTTCTCAATGAAGTTTTTGAACCATACTTGATATTGTGAATTGATTGTCACTTGAGCATAAGAAATTATATAATGGAATCTATATATGTTGCTGTTGCAAGAATGATCATGACGCCCTCATGTCCGTATTTTATTTTTATCGACACCTCTATCTCTAAACATGTGGACATATTTTTTGATATCAGCTTCCGCTTGAGGACAAGCGAGGTCTAAGCTTGGGGGTGTTGATACGTCCATTTTGCATCATGCTTTTATGTCAATATTTATTGCATTATGGGTTGTTATTACACATTATATCTCAATACTTATGGCTATTCTCTCTTATTTTACAAGGTTTACCATGAAGAGGGGAAATTTCGGCAGCTGGAATTCTGGCTGAAAAAGGAGCAAACATTGGAAACATATTCTGCACTGCTCCAAAAGTCCTGAAACTCCACGAAACATGTTTTTGGATTTATTAAGAATTACTGAGCGAAAGAAATACATCAGGGGGCCCACACCCTGGCAAGGAGGGTGGGGGGCGCCCCCCTACTGGGCGCGCACCCTATCTCCTGGGCCCCCTGGTGGCCCTCCGGTGTCCATCTTCCGCTATATGAAGGCTTTTACCATGGAAAAAAATCATGGGCAAGCTTATGGGATGAAACTCCGCCGCCACGAGGCGGAACCTTGGCGGAACCAATCTAGGGCTCTGGCAGAGCTGTTCTGCTGGGGCCACTTCCCTCCGGGAGGGGGAAATCATCACCAACGTCATCACCAACGATCCTCTCATTGGGAGGGGGTCAATCTCCATCAACAATTCACCAGCACCATCTCCTCTCAAACCCTAGTTCATCTCTTGTATCCAATCTTGTATCCAAAACCACAAATTTGTACCTGTGGGCTGCTAGTAGTGTTGATTACTCCTTATAGTTGATACTTATTGGTTTACTTGGTGGAAGATCATATGTTCAGATCCTTAAAGCATATTATTACACCTCTGATTATGAACCTGAATATGCTTTGTGAGTAGTTACGTTTGTTCCTAAGGACATGGGTGAAGTCTTGCTATTAGTAGTCATGTGAATTTTGTATTGGTTCGATATTTTGATAAGATGTGTGTTGTCTTTCCTCTAGTGGTGACATGTGAACGTCGACTACATGACACTTCACCACTATTTGGGCCTAGAGGAAGGCATAGGGAAGTAATAAGTAGATGATGGGTTGCTAGAGTGACAGAAGCTTAAACCCTAGTTTATGCGTTGCTTCATTAGGGGCTGATTTCGATCCACATGTTTCATGCTATGGTTAGGTTTACCTTAATACTTTTGTTGTAGGTGCGAATGCTTGCAATAGGGGTTAATCATAAGTGGGATGCTTGTCCAAGTAAGGGCAGTACCCAAGCACTGGTCCACCCACATATCAAATTATCAAAGTACCGAATGCGAATCATATGAACGTGATGAAAACTAGCTTGACGATAATTCCCATGTGTCCTCGGGAGCTCCTTTCTCATTATTAGAAATTGTCTAGGCTTATCCTTTGCTACATAAAGGATTGGTCCACCTTGCTGCACTTTATTTACTTTGTTTACTTGTTACTTGTTACTATTTATCTTATCACAAAACTATCTATCACCTACAATTTCAGTGCTTGCAGAAAACCTTACTGAAAACCACTTATCATTTCCTTCTGCTCCTCGTTGGGTTCGACACTCTTACTTATCGAAAGGACTACGATAGATCCCCTACACTTGTGGGTCATTAGGAGCCATCAAGCCTTACGATGACGACACAGTGGAACTCTCAATGAAAGCACCAATGTCGGTGTCAAAATCGGTGGATCTCGGGTAGGGGGTCCCAAACTGTGCGTCTAAGGCTAATGGTAACAGGAGGCGGGGGACATGATGATTACCCAGGTTCGGGCCCTCTCTATGGAGGTAGTACCCTACTTCCTACTGGATTGATCTTGATGATATGAGTATTACAAGAGTTGATCTACCGCGAGATTGATGAGGCTAACCCTAGAAGCTAGCCTATGGTTATGATTGTTGTTCTTGGTTCTACGGAGTAAACCCTCCGGTTTATATAGACACCGGAGGGGGCTAGGTTATACAAAGTCGGTTATAGACAAGGAAATCTATATATCCGAATCGCCAAGCTTGCCTTCCACGCAAAGGAGAATCCCATCCAGACACGGGACGAAGTCTTCTATCTTGCATCTTCACAGTCCAGCAGTATGGCCAAAGTATATAGTCCGGCTGTTCAAGGACCCCTTAGTCCAGGACTCCTCACCGGGGTACACTTGGAAACCAGGCGTAGGGGTCATAGTTGCTTGAACAGACAAGTACCCAACTAGCTATGTTATATTACATTGATAGTAAGAAACATCTTCTAGGGAGAATAGTTCCGTTAAGGGTTCCTTTCGTTGGGTATGCATGCATTAACGTGCATGTCCGAACTGTGATTAAAAGGTCGCAGTATATGTAACATCTAGGGGTTCATAGTGTAATAAGTAAAAAACATCTCTAGTCCATCGACCAAATATTCCCTTAAGAATGCTAGCTTTCGGCTTCACCCAGTCTGAGGTACACATCCGCAGTACCTGGCAGTAACAATCGGAGAGGTGCTCCCTTTATGCCCTAGCCGAACTAACGAGAACTTAGGGCATAAGCACAGGAGCTAGGCAACCCAGCTTGTCTAAAACTTAAGTCATATTGATGCATAAAATGGCAGAAAAAGGTACATATGGAGTAAGGGCACATATGCGGTGAGCTTGATGCTCGGAAAATAATTATAATAAGCTTCTGTATAAGAAGCCCCCAGGTATAATGGATGCACATACTTGAAAATTAGTGCGTCACAAGTGTGCGGTCTAGCCGTGCGAGAGCTTTAAAGCTTAGAAGAGAAAAAAGCAAAAAAAAGAGCTAAAAAGTAAATTGAAAGGGAAGAAGGGAAGGAGACGGACAAAGAGTCCGGCGCTAGGAGTAGAATCTTCAGAGTCTGGCCGCGTTCCATGGGTTTGGCTCGAGACGATTATCTGATGCGTCACGCAGGTGGTACGCTCCTCCGGTGAGAACTTTGTCAATAATAAAGGGACCCTCCCACTTGGGCTTGAGTTTGTCCTTTTTCTTCTCCGGTAGACATAGAACGAGTTCGCCAATATTATAAGTCTTGGCCCGTACTTCTCTGCTTTGATACCTGCGAGCTTGTTGCTGATAAAATGCAGAATAGGCTTTTGCGACATTGCAATTCTCTTCCAGGGCATCTAAACTGTCCTGCCGATCAAGCTCGTCCTCTCTCTCTTCATATATGTGCACCCGAGGTAAGTCTTGAATAATATCGCAGGGCAACACAGACTCTGCGCCATACACCATGAAGAAGGGTGTGTGTCCGGTAGTGCGATTTGGCATGGTCCACAGCCCCCAGAGTATGGAGTCAAGCTCCCCAACCCAGGGCGTGTCTGACTCTTTTAAAGATTGCACTAGTCTGGGTTTAATGTCGCTCATAATAAGACCATTGCCTCGTTCGACTTGACCACTTGTTTGAGGGTGATAGACGGAGGCGTAATCGAGCTTAATGCCCATGTTACCACACCAAGTTTTCACCTCATCGGCTGTGAAATCGGAGCCGTTATCAGTGATGATGTTGTGGGGAACACCATAACGGTGCACAACACCAGATATGAAGTCTATCATGGGTCCGGATTCGGCTGTTTTAACTGGTTTGGCCTCTATCCATTTAGTGAATTTATCCACCATGACCAACATGTATTTTTTCTTATGGCTTCCTCCTTTAAGGGGTCCGACCATGTCAAGCCCCCAGACCGCAAAAGGCCAAGTGATGGGGATTGTTTGTAGAGCGGTGGGTGGCATATTGCTTTGGTTGGCGAAAAGCTGGCATCCGACACAATTTTGGAAAAGGTCATGTGCGTCTGCTCAGGCCATCGGCCAGTAGAAACCTGTACGGAAGGCCTTGCTTACAAGGGCCCGAGCTGCGGCATGGTGACCGCCGAGTCTGGTATGAATTTTAGCCCAGAGCTTCCGCCCTTCCTCCTTGGAGATACATCTTTGAAGTACTCTAATAGCGCTTTTCTTATAAATCTCTCCCTCATGGACTTTGTAGGCTTTAGAGCGCCGCACAATGCAGCGTGCCTCATTTTGATCCTCGGGGAGTTCTCACCTATTAAGGTAGGCCAAGAAGGGCTCGGTCCATGGGGCGATGATAGCCATGATGAGATGGGCCGATGGTGTTATTTCGGTGGTAGAGCCCCCGATTATGTCAGTGTGTTCGGAATATGGGGTTCTCATTGGATCCGGACTGGCGTTGCCGGTCTCCCCTTGCCACACCACGGATGGCTTGAAGAGCCTTTCCAGAAAGATGTTAGGTGGGATGGGGTCGTGCTTAGCGCTGATGCGGGCAAGGACATCCGCCGCTTGATTGTTTTCTCGAACCACATGATGAAATTCAAGCCCCTTGAATGGAGCTAACATTTTAAGAACGACATTGCGATAGGTCACCATTTTTGGATCTTTGGCATCAAAGACTCCATTTTCTTGAGATATTGCAAGGTTTGAATCCTCACGCACTTCCACGCGCTGAATGCCCATGGAGACAGCCATTCAAAGACCATGTAACAGAGCCTCGTATTCAGCTGCATTGTTGGATTTTTTTTTATTATTTGGAGTATGTATTGGACTGTATCTCTAGTGGGGAACGTTAGGAAAACACCTGCTCCCAGACCTGCCAGCATTTTTGAGCCGTCAAAGTGCATGATCCAATTGGAGTATGTGCCGTACTCTTTAGGGAGTTCGGCCTCTGTCCATTCGGTGACGAAGTCCGTCAGTACTTGGGATTTAATGGCTCATCGTGGTTTATATGTAATGTCGAATGGGAGGAGCTCGATGGCCCACTTAGCAATCCGGTCCATTGCATCGCGGTTGTTTATTATGTCATTGAGTGGTACTTTGGAGGCCACCGTGATTGAACACTCTTGAAAGTAGTGTCGTAATTTCCGGGATGCCATGAAGACTGCGTATGCTATTTTTTGATAATGAGGGTACCGAGATTTGCATGGTGTGAGGATAATGGATACATAGTATATCGGCTTTTGAAGCGGGAATTTGTGTCCGTCCTCCTCGCGTTTGACGACGAGCACCGCACTCACAACTTGGTATGTTGCAGCTATGTATAATAACATGGGTTCACCAACGTTCGGCGCGGCCAGGATTGGGTTGCTTGCTAAAAGAGCCTTTATTTCTTCCAGTCCGGCCATCGCTGCGTCCGTCCACTCGAAGTGTTTTGTTCGTCGAAGAAGGCGATAAAGTGGCAATGCCTTTTCTTCCAATCGGGAGATAAATCGGCTTAAAGCTGCCATGCATCCAGTTAGTTTTTGGAGTTGTTTAAGATCTATTGGGGTAGCCAACTGTGACGAAGCTCATATTTTAGCTGGGTTTGCCTCAATTCCTCTATTGGAAACGATGAAGCCCAGCAGCTTTCCGGCGGGAACGCCGAAAACACATTTTTCCAGATTGAGCTTAATGTCATATGTACGGAGGTTATCGAATGTGAGCCTCAGATCGTCTATTAAAGATTCGGCATGTCTGGTCTTGATGACCATGTCGTCCACATATGCTTTGTATGTTTTGCCGATTTGTTTTTCTAGGCATGTTTGAATCATGTGTTGATAGGTGGCACCGGCGTTTTTGAGCTCGAAAGGCATAGTGTTGAAGCAGAAAGGCCCATATGGGGTGATAAATGCCGTTGCGGCTTGATCGGACTCCGTCATCTTGATTTGATGGTATCCGGAGTATGCGTCGAGGAAACACAATGAGTCGCGTCCTGCGGTAGCATCGATAATCTGATCGATGCGGGGGAGAGGGAAGGGATCCTTAGGGCAAGCCTTGTTGAGGTCTTTGAAATTGACACATAGGCGCCCGAATTTATCCTTCTTTGGTACCATCACCTAGTTTGCTAGCCAATCCGGGTGTTTTATTTCTCTGATGAATCCGGCTTCGAGTAACTTGGCTAGATCCTCTCCCATAGCTTGTCGTTTGGGTTTTGAAAAGCGCCATAGTGTTTGCTTGACCGGCTTATATCCCTTCAGTATGTTTAGACTGTGTTCGGCCAGCCTGCGTGTGATCCCTGGCATATCAGAAGGGTGCCAGGCGAAGATATCCCAGTTCTCGCGTAAAAACGCCAGCAGTGCAACGTTGATTGTAGGGTCCAGCTATGCCCCAATGGATGCAGTCTTCGCAGAGTCCATTGGATGGAATTGGAATTTGACTATTTTGTCCATTGGTTTAAAGGAGGTGGATTTGGATAGCTTATCGAGCATCACATCATCCCTATCCACTGTGAAGCGTAATGTAGTTAATTCTTTGGTTGCAAGGGCTTCGGACAATGCCTCGAGGGCCACGGCGGCGGTTTTGTTTTCAGCGCGGAGTGTTATGTCCGGTTCACTGGCAAGAGTGATGATTCCATTGGGCCTAGGCATCTTGAGCTTCATGTACCCATAATGGTGTATAGCTTGCAAGCTCGTGAATGCATCCCGCCCTAACAAGGCGTGATATCCACTGTTGAAAGGGGCCACTTCAAAGGTTATCTCTTCAGACCGATAATTCTTTGGCATGCCGAATACCACATCTAGTGTGATTTTTCTCGCACATCGTGCCTCCCAACTGGGAATAATTCCTCGGAAGGTCGTGCTTCTTTGCTCAATGCGACTCCTGTCTATTTCCATTTTGTTGAGAGTTTTCCCGTAAATGAGGTTTAGTCTGCTGCCACCGTCCATGAGCACTTTGGTAAGCCAAAAGCCATCCACGATTGGACTGAGGACCAAAGTGGCTGGTGCCCGAACTGTTCTAAATTGCGGTTCGTCACTGGCATTGAAATTTATGGCCGTGCCATTCCAGGGGTTTATTGCTGAAACTTGGCAGACTTCAGCAAGGCCGCGGAGTGCTCTCTGGCGTGTGTTATTTGAGGCGAAAGTCTTGAAGACTGTCAATACTGTAGTGTTGTTTTCCGTGGGATGTTGCTCTGTGGTGTTTTTAATGGGGAGATCCTCGCCGCTCTTGGCCACCTGCCGAAGTATCCAACATGCTCTAAGGCTGTGTGTTGGTATGGTATCCGGTGTGGTGTGTATTTTGCATGGCCTATCAAGCCATCCATCCAACACGGTTCTGCGACCTGTGATGGGCTTCGACTTTTTCGTTGTTGGATCAGACGACCTACGAGGGTACACCTTTTTGTTCGGACGAGGGGTTTATTGACAGCCAGTGGATCCCAAAAGGCTGCCTAAGTTTTCCAAGCCCTTTCCGTCGCGCAGTACTTCTGTACTATGGTCGCCTGATACGTCTCCAACGTATCTATAATTTTTGATTGTTCCATGATATTATATTACCCCTTTTGGATGTTTATGGGCTTTATTTTACATATTTATACCATTTTTGGAACTAAACTACTAACCAGAGGCCCAACCCGTATTGCTGTTTTTTTGCCTATTTCAGTATTTCGAAGAAAAGGAATATCAAACGGAGTCCAAACGGAATGAAACCTTCGAGAGCGTGAGTTTTGGAACGAACGTGATCCAGAGGACTTGGAGTGCAAGTCAAGAAGCGATCGAGGCGGCCAGGAAATAGGAGGGCGCACCCACCCCTCCTGGGCGCGCCCCTGTATCCTAGGCCCCACGAGCGGCCACCGGCGTACTTCTTCCTCCTATATATACCTACGTACCCCGAAAACATCCAGGGAGCCATCGAAGAAATATTTCTGCCAGCGTAACCTTCTGTATCCGTGAGATACCATCTTGGAGCCGTCGCCGGCGTACCGCCGGAGGGGGAATCCACCATGGAGGGCTTCTACATCAACACCATAGCCCTTACGATGAGTTGTGAGTAGTTTACCACAGACCTTCGGGTCAATAGTTATTAGCTAGATGGCTTCTTCTCTCTTTTTGGATCTCAATACAATGTTCTCCCCCTCTCTTGTGGAGATCTATTCAATGTAAACTCTTTTCGCAGTGTGTTTGTCGAGATCCGATGAATTGTGGGTTTATGATCAAGTTTATCTATCAATAATAATTGAATCTTCTCTGAACTCTTTTATGTATGATTGAGTTATCTTTGCAAGTCCCTTTGAATTATCAGTTTGGTTTGGCCTACTAGATTGATCTTTCTTGCCATAGGAGAAGTGCTTAGCTTTGGGTTCAATTTTGCGATGTTCTTACTAGTGACAGAAAGGGTTGCCAGACATGTATTGTATTATTGCCATCGAGGATAAAAATATGGGGTTTATATGATATTGCTTGAGTTTATCCCTCTACATCATGTCATCTTTCTTAATGCGTTACTCTGTTCTTATGAACTTAATACTCTAGATGCATGTTGGATAGCGGTTGATGTGTGGAGTAATAGTAGTAGATGCAGGCAGGAGTCGGTCTACTTGTCACAAACGTGATGCCTATATACATGATCATGCCTAGATAATCTCATAATTATTCGCTTTTCTATCAATTGCTCGACAGTAATTTGTTCACCCACCGTAATACTTATGCTATCTTGAGAGAAGCCTCTAGTGAAACCTATGGCCCCCGGGTCCATCCTTTATCATATAAGCTTTTAATCTACTTTTATTTGCATCTTTATTTTCTACATATATATTATAAAATACCAAAAATATATTAATCTTATCATATTATTTCTATGAGATCTCACTTTTGCAAGTGGCCGTGAAGGGATTGACAACCCCTTTATCGCGTTGGTTGCGAGTTCTTTGTTTGTTTGTGTAGGTTCGTGGGACTTGTGAGGAGCCTCCTACTGGATTGATACCTTGGTTCTCAAAACTGAGGGAAATACTTACGCTATTGTGCTGCATCACCCTTTCCTCTTCAAGGAAAACCAACGCAAGCTTAAGACGTAGCAAGAAGGATTTCTGGCGCCGTTGCCGGTGAGGTCTTCGCTCAAGTCAAGACATACCAAGTACTCATCACAAACTCATCTCCCTCACATTTACATTATTTGCCATTTGCCTCTTGTTTTCCTTTCCCCCACTTCACCCTTGCCATTTTATTCGCCCTATCTTTCCCAATCTCTTCTCTCTTTTGCTTGCCCTTTCGTTTGCTCCTTTGGTTGGAATAGATGCTCATTTATTGCTAGACAGAACCTAAGATCTATGGATCCTCATCCACTTGCTAATCTTTTTAAGAGATCCAATTATGATGAACCAATTGCTAGTGAGTTTTGTGCACTAGATTATCTTTATAAAGCTTTGCTTGAAATTTGTGAATCTGAAAATTATGATGAAGAAATTTCTGAAGAGATTCACGGTAACTCTTTGAATAAAAAGCATGATTGCAAAGATTTTACTATAAATTCCCTTGATGTCAATTGTGCTAATAATATGCAAAACCCTAAGCTTGGGGATGCTAGTTTTTCTATGTCTACTACTTGTTGCAATAATCATGATTGGGGTGATTCTTCTTATGATCTTGAGAATTTATTTAAGCCCCATGATGAATATGAGATTGTTAATAGTGTTTGAAGTATTATTGAAAGTGGGTTTGGAAGAGTGTCAACTTTAGATCCCACATATTTGGATTTTGATCAATCTTATGAAATTTTAGATAAAAGTGGGCTTGGAGAGGTCATGACTTTAGTTAATGTTAATCCCACTACTTTGGAAGAGTGTCAACTTCGCATGCATGTGGATCATGTTGAAAATATTTCATGTGATAGCTATTTTGTTGAATTTGCTTATGATCCTACATGTAATTATTATGAGAGAGGAAAATATGGTTGTAGAAATTTTCATGTTACTAAATTACCTCTCTTCATGTTGAGATTGCTATCGTCTTTTTGTTCTTCCTTGCATATGCTAGTTTTTGCTTGCCTTGATAATTTGTTTGCTTAAAAGATGCCTATGCATAGGAAGTATGTTAGACTTAAGTGTGTTTGTCACATGTTTTATGATTCTCTCTTTGTGCTTCAATTCTTGTCTTTCATGTGACAATCATTGAAATCTCAATGCCTAGCTAAAAGGCTTTAAAGAAAAGCGCTTGTTGGGAGACAACCCAATATTTTTCCTTGCTGTTATTTAATAAATTTTCCATCTACCTTCTGTTTAGATGTGTTTTTATATTTTAATTAGTGTTTGTGCCAAGTAGTACCTATAGGATAACCTATGGTGATAGTTAATTTGATTCTGCTGAAAAACAGAAACTTTTCCCACACAAAATTAGTTTTGTTAAATCACAGAAACGTGATTTTTCATTGATTCTTTTTGCTTCCGATCAATAGATAGATTTTCCAGGACTTCCTATTTTGGTAGGAGTTTTAGAGTTCCAGAAGTTTGCGTTAGTTACAGATTGCTATAGACTGTTCTGTTTTTGACAGATTCTGATTTTCGTGTGTTGTTTGCTTATTTTGATGCGTCTATGGCTAGTATTAAGTGGTATGGACCATAGAGAACTTGGAATACAGTAGGTTTAACACCAAAATAAATAAATAATGAGTTAATTACAGTACCTTATGTGGTGGTTTTGTTTTCTTTCACTAACAGAGCTTATAAGATTTCCTGTTGAGTTTTGTGTTGTGAAGTTTTCAAGTTTTGGGTGAAGCTTTGATGGACTATGGAATAAGGAGTGGCAAAATCCTAAGCTTGGGGGTGCCCATGGCACCCCAAGATATTCAAGAATAGCCAAAATCCTAAGCTTGGGGATGCCCCGGGAAGGCATCCCCTCTTCCGTCTTTGTTCATTGGTAACTTTACTTGGAGCTATATTTTTATTCGCCACATGATTTGTGTTTTGCTTGGAGCGTCGTGTATTATATTAGTCTTTGCTTGCTTTTTCGTTTACCACAATCATCCTTTCTGTACACACCTTTTGGGACAAGCCTACTTGATTGAATTTATTAGAATACTCTATGTGCTTCACTTATATCTTTTGAGCTTGATAGTTTTTGCTCTAGTGCTTCACTTATATCTTTTAGAGCACGGCGGTGGATTAATTTTGTAGAAATTGCTAGTCTCTCATGCTTCACTTATATTATTTTGAGAGTCTTTTAGAACAGAATGGTATTTTCTATGGTTATAAATTGGTCCTAGAATGGTAGGCATCCAAGTTGGGTATAATAAAGACTATCATAGGAAGTGAATTGGATGCTATGATCAATTTGATAGTTGATAATTGTTTTGAGATATGGAAGTAGTGATATTAAATTCATGCTAGTTGGGTGACTATGAATTTAAAGAATGCTTGTGTTGAAGTTAGCAAGTCTCGTAGCATGCACGTATGGTTAAAGTTGTGTAACAAATTTGAACCATGAAGTGTACCTGGCTTGTGCATCCTTATGAGTGGCGGTCAGGGACGAGCGATGGTCTTTTCTTACCAATCTATCCCTGTAGGAGCATGCGCGTAGTGCTTGATTTTAATGACTTCTAAATTTTTGCAATAAGTATATGAGTTCTTATGACTAATGTTGAGTCCATGGATTATACGCACTTTTACCTTTCCACCATTGCTAGCCTCTTCGGTACCGTGCATTGCCCTTTCTCACCTTGAGAGTTGGTGCAAACTTCGCCGGTGAATCCAAACCCTGTGATATGATATGCTCTATCACACGTAAACCTCCTTATATCTTCCTCAAAACAGCCACCATACCTACCTTATGGCATTTCCATAGCCATTCCGAGATATATTGCCATGCAACTTTCCACCGTTCCATTCATCATCATCATGACATACATTACTTTTGTCATATTGCCATTGCATGATCATGTAGTTGACATCGTATTTGTGGCAAAGCCTCCATGCATAATTTTTCATACATGTCACTCTTGATTCATTGCACCATCCCGGTACACCGCCGGAGGCATTCATATAGAGCCATATCTCGTTCTAGTTTCGAGTTCTAATTCATGTGTTGTAATCAATGAAAGTGTGATGATCATCATTATTAGAGCATTCTCCCAAAGAAAAAAAGGCCAAAAGGAGAAAAAAATAAAGAAAGGCCAAAGAAGAAAAAAAAAGGGGCAATGTTACTATCTCCTTTTCCACACTTGTGCTTCAAACTAGCACCATGTTCTTCATGTAGTGAGTCTCATATATTGTGCTTCAAAGTAGCACCATGTTTTTCATATAGTCAGTCTCATAGGTTGTCACTTTCATATACTAGTGGGAATTTTTCATTATAGAACTTGGCTTGTATATTCCTACGATGGGCTTCCTCAAATGCCCTAGGCATTCATGAGCAAGCAAGTTGGATGCACACCCACTAGTTTTCTTTTGTTGAGCATTCATTTATAGCTCTAGTGCATCCGTTGCATGGCAATCCCTACTCATGTTGACATAAATTGATGGGCATCTCCATAGCCTGTTGATTATCCTTGTCAATGTGAGACTTTCTCCTTTTTTGTCTTCTCCACACAATCCCCATCATCATATTCTATTCCACCCATAGTGATATATCCATGGCTCAAGCTCATGTATTGCATGAAGGTTGAAAAAGTTTGAGATTATTTAAGTACGAAACAATTGCTTGGCTTGTCATTGGGGGTGTAGAACTTGGGAACATCTTTGTGTGACAAAAATGAAGCATAGGCTAACTATATGATTTTGTAGGGATGAACTTTCTTTAGCCATGTTATTTTGAGAAGACATGATTGCTTTGATTAGTATGCTTGAAGTATTACTATTTCTTTTGTCAATATGAACTTTTATTTTGAATCATTTGGATCCGAACATTCATGCCACAATAAATAAAATTACATTGAGAATTATGCTAGGTAGCATTCCACATCAAAAATTCTGTTTTTATCATTTACCTACTCGAGGACGAGCAGGAATTAAGCTTGGGGATTCTTGATACGTCTCCAATGTATCTTTAATTTTTGATTGTTCCATGCTATTATATTACCCCTTTTGGATGTTTATGGGCTTTATTTTACATATTTATATCATTTTTAGGACTAACCTACTAACCGGAGGCCCAGCCCGTATTGTTGTTTTTTTGCCTATTTCAGTATTTCAAAGAAAAGGAATATCAAACGGAGTCCAAACGGAATGAAACCTTTGGGAGCCTGAGTTTTGGAACGAACGTGATCCAGAGGAATTGGAGTGCAAGTCAAGAAGCAATCGAGGCGGCCAGGAGATAGGAGGGCGCGCCCACCCCTCCTGGGCACGCCCCCTGTCTCCTGGGCCCCACGAGCGGCCACCGATGTACTTCTTCGTCCTATATATACCTACGTACCCCCGAAAACATCCAGGGATCCACCGAAGAAATATTTCCGCCACCGTAACCTTCTATATCCGTGAGATCCCATCTTGGAGCCGTTGCCGGCGTTCTGCCAGAGGGGGAATCCACCACGGAGGGCTTCTACATCAACACCATAGCCCTTCCGATGAGTTGTGAGTAGTTTAGCACAGACCTTCGGGTCCATAGTTATTAGCTAGATGGCTTCTTCTCTCTTTTTGGATCTCAATACAATGTTCTCCCCCTCTCTTGTGGAGATCTATTCGATGTAAACTCTTTTTGCGGTGTGTTTGTCGAGATCCGATGAATTGTGAGTTTATGATCAAGTTTATCGATGAATAATAATTGAATCTTTTCTGAATTCTTTTATATATGATTGTGTTATCTTTGCAAGTCTCTTCGAATTATCGGTTTGGTTTGGCCTACTAGATTGATCTTTCTTGCCATGGGAGAAGTGCTTAGCTTTGGGTTCAATTTTGCGGTGTTCTTACCCAGTGACAAAAAGGGTTGCAAGACACGTATTGTATTGTTGCCATCGAGGATAAAAAGATGGGGTTTATATCATATTGCTTGAGTTTATCCCTCCACATCATGTCATCTTTCTTAATGCGTTACTCTGTTCTTATGAACTTAATACTCTAGATGCATGCTGGATAGCGGTCGATGTGTGGAGTAATAGTAGTAGATGCAGGCAGGAGTGGGTCTACTTGTCATGGACGTGATGCCTATATACATGATCATGCCTAGATAATCTTATAATTATTCGCTTTTCTATCAATTGCTCGACAGTAATTTGTTCACCCACCGTAATACTTATGCTATCTTGAGAGAAGCCTCTAGTGAAACCTATGGCTCCTGGGTCCATCCTTTATCATATAAGCTTTTAATATACTTTTATTTGCATCTTTATTTTCTGCATCTATATTATAAAATACCAAAAATATGTTTATCTTATCATATTATCTCTATTAGATCTCACTTTCGCAAGTGGCCGTGAAGGGATTGACAAACCCTTTATCGCGTTGGTTGCGAGTTCTTTGTTTGTTTGTGTAGGTTCGTGGGACTTGTGGGGAGCCTCCTACTAGATTGATACCTTGGTTATCAAAACTGAGGGAAATACTTACGCTACTGTGCTGCATCACCCTTTCCTCTTCAAGGAAAACCAACGCAAGCTCAAGACATAGCAAAGTCAGCGAAGTGTGATATGTGGTGGCGATTTATGGCATTAAGGATTCCCTTGTCCATACAATTTTTGCAAAATAATGAAATTGCATCTTCATCACGACAGTCCTAGACCTTGTTCTTGATAAGGAGGAATCTGGCCCAAAAGTGATGTACCGTCTCTTGGGACTGTTGTCTGATGTGGGAAAATCGCTTGTATCTGGGTGGGTGGGTGGATTTAAGTACAAACCCTGGCCTGATCTAGGACCCGGAGCTTGAGGAGTTTCCAAGCTTAATAGTTCGGGTTCCGGGTTGTCAACCAATTTTTCTGGCCCACAGTCTGATTCTAAGTTCGAAGTTTGAGGCATGTCCTCCCGCGAGCGGGTATCCGGCTCGGTGACCTCGGAAATCCAGACATATTTCGTCCTCAATATAGGGGAAGAGTTCTTGCATTGCTGCTCCACCACCACTATCTGATGGGTGATTGGTGGAGATTCAATCCCTCTCTGATCAGGTTTAAGCCCAATCCGATCATAGTCCATAGCGACTCCCAAGGCGGCGATGCGATCCAGGAGCTCATTTAAGGACGATAACTCCGTCGGATGCAACTACTCAACATATTCTGAGCTGACATGGAGGCGATTTTCGATGACCCGAGAAGTCATCGTTGGCCCGACGGCTGAACGGGCGGTCGTGATGAAGCCGCCCAACTGGAGGTTTTGGCCTGAGGCCAGGGCTCCCCCAGAGGTGATGCTGTCCTTGATGACAAGGTGAGCCATCAAACGTTTCTTCGATGTCACAGTGGAACTCTCAATGAAAGCACCAATATCGGTGTCAAAACCGGGGGATCTCGGGTAGGGGGCCCCGAACTGTGCATCTAAGGCTAATGATAATAGGAGGTGGGGGACACGATGTTTACCCAGGTTCGGGCCCTCTCTATGGAGGTAATACCCTACTTCCTGGTTGATTGATCTTGATGAATATGAGTATTACAAGAGTTGATCTACCACGAGATCGTAGAGGCTTACCATAGAAGCTAGCCTATGATTATGATTGTTGTCGTCCTACGGACTAAACCCTCCGGTTTATAAAGACACCGGAGGGGGCTAGGGTTACACAGAGTCGATTATAGAGAAGGGAATCTATACATCCAAATCGCCAAGCTTGCCTTCCATGCAAAGGAGAGTCCGACCTGGACGCGGGATGAAGTCTTCTATCTTGTATCTTCATAGCCCAAAAGTCCGGCCCATGTATATAGTCCGGCTGTTCGAGGACCCCTTAATCCAGGACTCCCTCAGTCAACTTGATCATGGAAGTCTTAGTTCACGCCCGACTGGACGTTGTCGTATATCACGTACCTGCTCAGGCAGGAACTCCCAGAAGATGTGGATGAGGCCCGCCAGATAGTTCATCGATCGAAAGCTTTCACCATGATAAAAGGGCATCTCTATAGAGAAAGTGTCACATGAGTGGCTCAATGATGCATCACCCTAGAAGAAGGTCGAATGATTTTAAACAAGATCCACTCGGGGACCTGTGGTCACCATGCATCCTCTTGGACCATCATGGCCAAAGCATACCGAGCGGGATTCTATTAGCCTCGTGCGAATGAGATGGCAAAGGATATAGTCGACAAGTGCGCAGGTTGTCAGTTCTACTCCAACATGTTTCACAAGCGTGCGTCTGCCTTGAAGACTATTCCACTCGTCTGGCTGTTTCCAGTCTGGGGGTTGGATATGGTTGGACCCTTCAAGACCGACAGAAGTGGTTTCACCCATTTGCTCGTAGCAGTCGACAAATTCACCAAATGGATCAAAGCCAAGTGTATTAAAAACCTTGACTCAAGCATTGTCGTCAGTTTCATCAGGGAATTGATATTCAGATATGGAGTCCCTCACAGCATTATCACAGATAACGGCTCCAACTTTGATTCTGATGGGTTCAAGGCGTTTTGTGCTTCCCAAGGCACTCGGGTTGACTACGCGTCTGTTGTGCACCCGCAGTCGAATGGGCAAGTAAAAAGGGCGAATGGTTTGAACCTACAAGGCCTAAAACCCCGATTGATGCGCGACCTCAAGCATGCTGCTGGAGCTTGGGTGACCGAGTTGCCATCCTTCTTATGGGGACTAAGAACAACTCCCAACCCGTCGATTGACCGGACCCCTTTCTTCATGGTGTATGGTGCTGAAGTTGTGCTTCCTTGTGACTTGCTGCACAATGCTCCATGAGTGAAACTCTTCTCGGAAGCTGAAGCTGAACAGGCACGCCAAGACATAGTCAATCTCCTGGAAAGAGGAGCGTGTGATGGCTCTGATCCGGTCGACCATCTATCAGCAAGATCTGTGTCAATTCTATGCCTGTAATGTTAGAGGTCGAGCGTTCCAGGAAGGAGACCTTGTGCTCCTGGTGGATCCGAAATGGATCGCTCTGGCCTGGGAAGGTCCCTTCATCATCACCAAGGTGCTTCACAACAGAGCGTACCACCTCTACAATGTAGTCAAGAAAACGGACGAACCACACTTATGGAACGCAGAGCTACTGCGCCATTTCTATACCTAAACCACTCGAATCGATGAGTTGTAATAAGAATCCTTCAGTTTGCTTACCAAAGACAAGATTTTTGCAGTTTCTTAATGATTGATTTCCCATAATCATCCGTGTTCAAACCCCCAGTGGGTAGCTTAGCCGCGAACCTGATTCGGCTAAGTTTCATAACCTTTCCGAGTGGGGAGCAATCGTCTCCACTCGGAGGCTTAGCTGTGACCTTGTACTCGCCTAAGTTAGAAATGCTCCGAGTGGAGAGAACTCCTCCCACTCGGGGGCTTAGCCGCGACTCTGTACTCACCGAAGTTAAAAACTACTCCGAGTGGAGAGCAATCCTCCCACTAGGGGGCTTCGCTGCGACCCCGTACTCACCTAACTTAAAAACTACTCCGAGTGGAGAGCAATCCTCCCACTCGGGGGATTAGCTGCGACCCTGTACTGGCCTAAGTTAAAAACACTCCGAGTGGAGAGCAATCCTCCGATTCAAGGGCTTATCCGCGACCATGTACTCGCCTAAGTTAAAAACTACTCCGAGTGGAGAGCAATCCTCCCACTCGGGGGCTTAGCCGCGACCCCGTAC
>NC_041393.1:582172404-582201945 GCF_002162155.2 Triticum dicoccoides
TCCCACTCAGGGGCTTAGCTGCGACCCCGTACTCACCTAAGTTAAAAACTACTCCGAGTGGAGAGCAATCCTCCCACTTGGGAGCTTAGCTGCAACCCCGTACTCGCCTAAGTTAAAAACTACTCCAAATGGAGAGCAATCCTCCCACTCGGGGGCTTAGCTGCGACCCCATACTCGCCTAAGTTTAAAAAGATACTACTCCGAGTGGAAAGCAACCCGCCCACTCGGAAGCTTAGCTACGACCCCGCACTCGCCTAAGTCGCAAAGATCTTCTGAGCTGCATCGCAAGTACAACGTACGCTCCATCCCGATCCGCGAGGACGACTAGGTGCCAACCGAGCGTGTCGTCTGAGCTGCATCACAAGTACAACGTACGCTCCATCCTGATCTGCAAGGACGACGAGATGGCAATCAAGCACATCGTCAAAGCTGCATCACAAGTAAAACGTCTACTCCGAGCAGGAAGTCAAGTCCACTCGGAACTGAAAAAGATTCGAAAGTGGTAAAGGCAAAGCCACCATATTCAAAGAAAAAACAAGTTCAAATAAACCCCGCAAAAAGTTCAGAACCACAGTGGGCATAAGTACTTAGGCATCAGGCCTGAAAGTGTTTAACGGTTACAAAACCACTCGGCATTCCGAGGCAAATAAAGGTGGGGCATAATGTTTGTTCACTCGGCAGGAGGAGGACTTGTTGGCTCGACGAAGCTGTCAAGGTCAATGCTGTCTGCGATATGAGTAGCAGCATCAATGAAGGTATCCATGAATACTAGAAGTTGAGCTTCTTGGTGTTGGCAACCTTGAGAGATGCTAGCTTCTCTTCCCTGACATCCTTGCAATGGACTCGGACCAAAGTCAGAGCCACATCAGTGCCACAGCGATCAGACGACTTCTTCCACTCTTGCACTCGACCAGGGATTTCATTCAGTCGAGTCAATAGGGACTCGAGATCATTCTGGAATTCTGCTCGGGGCCAGAGCTTAGTGTCAATCTGTGACATCGCCACCTTTAGGTGAGGAAGATAATCCACGACGCTGTCCAAACGAGACTCCAATCGCAGCATGTTCATCGCGAAGTCATCCTTGATAGGAGAGTTTATGGGGTCAAGATCTATCTCGATCCGCCCAGTCTCTTCTTCGAAGTCTTGACAGAGTTCTGCACAGTCGGAAAAGTGGTGAGTCGACAGTTATATAATGAGTTGGCGATCACAAAACAGTCAGACGAGAGGAAGTACCTTCAAGCTTCAGGACCAGCTTCTCAGCAAGCCTTCCCAGGTAAGCCTCCAGTTTTCCCTTCTTGGTCGTGAGATCTCCAACCTTGTCAGTCAGGACCTCCTTGTCCTTCTTCAGCTTCACAACCTCCTTGTTGGCTTCAGTAATAGCAGTCTTCAGCGTGGTGTTCTCCTCTTCTAATGTGCCAACTAAAGCCAACTTCTTATCAGCAAGCTCTGTTTTCGTTCGCGTTTCTTTCTGTGCTGCGGCAAGGTCATTGTCCTTCTGCTCTAGAGCCTGCTTCATTTTGACTATAGAAATAACATTCTTCAGTTGACCTTGGAGTTGACGGTTTTCACTATCACATCTGTTCGAGTGGAGCCACTCGGTTCAAAAGACTAAATAGGAAGAACTATAAGGTGCACAGTCGGCGAGTTATTACCTCCCATAGCAGCAGCAGCATCCTTGGCCTTCTGAAGATTCTTCTTGGCCAGCTCTAGATCAAGGTTGAGGCTGATCTGTTTCTTCTCCAACTCAGCAAACCAGGCCCCGAGCTCACAAGATTTTTGCGGTCAACAAACAAGGCACGCCATCGACAGAAACAAAGGTTAATCTTAGCAAAAAAAGTGTTCTAAGACTACCGTTGAATCAAAATATTCAATAGTAGTCTCGGGGACTACACCCAGTGGATGCATTTGGCGTGCCTCCACTTGTCCAGTTTACCACTCAGCATGGTCTGCCCAGCATGAGTATGCAAAAAAAGAGATTCTCAGACCCCAGCCAACTGCCAGCAGTAGACCGTGGTCTCGGGGACTATACCCAGTGGGTGCACTCTACGTGCCCCCACTGGTCTGGATTCCACTCGAAACAAGCTATTCAACCGAGTGAAAGAGCAATGAAGTGACATTCGACAAATACCCCTGCTGAATCAAACATCCGATGGTGGTCTCAGGGACTACACCCAGTGGGTGTACTTTGCGTGCCCCCACTAGTTCAGAGATACACTCAACTCAACTTGGTCGACCAAAGTAGAAGAGTTATTCAACACCAAGTTAAAACACCCAGTGGGTGATAAATGCAAAATGTAGACTCACAATAGATGCACATAAAAGGTTCCAAAACGCTCATCCAGGGACATCTTACGAGCAGTGAAGCAACAACTACAACTACTATATCATAGCAAGGAAAAAATCAAATTGAGAGATCAGCCAAAAATCAACTGACCTTGACATTAACATGCAGAGCAGAGCTGGCGTTGTAGGCAGCCTGGCTGGCCTCGTGCACCACCTTCATCTACTCCATCATAAGGTTTGCTTCGAGTATGGCTTCCTTGGCAGCACCCGCCGGGTCATTTGGAGTGTGATGTGCAGCAAAGAGCGACGATGGCAGTACAGTCGGAGCAATCACAGGATCTGAAGCATGGAGCTATGTAGGAGAAGCAGAGACTTGAGTAGTCAATGCCGAGGGACGGTCAATCGACACAGGATTTGCAAAAGAAACAGTGGCCCGAGTCGGATCTCCGGACCGCTGGACCACCGTCTCCGGTGCCAATGTCAACTGAGGCTCCTGTCCTACAGCTGTCCTCCTGCTCAAATCCCTGCCCCTCCTTCCCATATTCTTCTAAGGCGCTTCTTCATCATCGTCTGGAAGTTCAATGACGTCTCGTGGGGCTACACAAAATGCAACCATAGAGGCTCAATCGACCAACAATTGGGCGACAAAACAAGCACAAGATTGCAGGATCATATCAGCTTTGGTACTAGCCGCATCTTCAGTATCCTCATCATATTGAGCCTTGTCAATATCCATGGAAGTCCCGGAAGTTGCAGCACTAATAAATTCATAGCCCACTCGGTCAGAGCAGAAGTATGAGTCAGTAGGAAAACACAGAAAGACAGAACACTCACGCAGAAGTGATGGGAATGCCCATCTTGATCTTGGGCAAGGTCTTTTGAGGCTTTGAAGGGGCAACCTTGGGCTGCTTGGTGACCTTTTCTGACGGCTCCGGAGTCGAATTCCGTGTGCACTTATGCACTTGTGTGCTTGGAGCCACAACTTTGTTGCGCCCGCCCACTGGATCATGAGACTGCTTGGATCGGTGCTCTGTGCGAGGTGGTGAGTCGACCTCCTCTTCTTCTTCGTCCGACTCATCACTCTCTTCCTCCTCATCATCATCAGGAGATTGCCAGTCGGCGCTCTCCTATGCACTATCCGCTCCCTCCTGGACTTGCTCCTGGGCTTGCTCCCTGTTTGGTGTCGAATACATCTCAATATAAACCTGCAAGGCAAGAAGTTAATCAAACTTCAGTCAGATTCAAAGACGGTTGCAAGACAGAATGAAGTACACTCGATAATAAGGATCAGACCTTGTCCGGCTTGTTGTCGGTGTTGAATGGATCAACTCCCCTGCCCACCCCTGGGGTTATGTTTGTTTCCGATAATGCTCTTCAGCCACAGGGCCACCGTCTCATTGGGGAGCTCCTCTGGGTGGACCCGAGCGGTGTCATTGGAGCCCGAGTACATCCACATTGAATGATCATGGGCTTGCAGCGGCTGGATGCGTCGACTGAGAAACACTTCCAATAAATCCATGACAGTTACGCCTTGACGGACCAACTGAACTACCCTCTCAACTAACATGTTCGTCTCTACTCTCTCCGCTGCGGTCAAAATCAGTGGAGAAGGTTGCTGGACTCAATCTAGGGTAAAGGGAGGAGGACCGGTCGACTGACCAGGGGTCGGAATGTCCTAGCAGTAGAACCAGGTCTACTGCCAGCCCCTAACCGACTCAGGAAGAGTCATAGGGGGAAAAGTGCTCCTCTTCCTCATCTGAATCCCTAAATCCCCGCACATCTGAATCACATATGTCCTCTCGTCAGTCAGATTTGCCTTCTTCACGGTTTGGGAACAAACTGTGAAAATATATTTGAAGAGACCCAGTGTGGTCTACAACCCAAGAAGTTTTCGCACATAGAAACGAATGCAGCAAGGTATGGGTCAGGTTTGGGGCGGGTGGAGCTGGTCCAAATCCAACCCATGACCCATCTTCGTACTCTCTGCCCGTCCACCAAATTATCCATGGGCACAACTTGTGCCCATGCCCAAACCCGCTCGATACCCACATACCCATGGAGCTCCATGGGCATAGAAAAGTCAGCATGAAGCCTTCCCAAAGATCAAATTTGCTCATCATCATTCACTCACAAATAACAACATAAGCAACATGCATAAGTAGGTAATAAGTAATACGATGAGTCCTTAAGTGTGGCATACCATAGGTTGATTCTGTAGCATATAGCTTATGGTAGCAGTTGCATATTGCCTGCCATTTCCCATTGATTCGCTCTTTCTACTGTCACTGGCATATGGCCCCACATGTCATGTGGGTATCCATTGGATATCCATGGAGCACAAATTATAACCGTGCCCAACCCAGCTGTTCGTGGGTATCCATATCCACGGACCCATGGGCAGAAATGCGCTCCATACCCTTGCCCAATCGGGTCGGGTATCCACGGGTATCCAGATCCATGGATAAAATTGCCATCCCTATATGTGATGGTGTTGGGAGAGAAAGGGTGAACCTGAGAACCGAAAAAGTTTAGAAAACCTCGAAAGAAAGGATACGGGGAAGGGAGAAACCACGGTTGACATGGGTGGCAAGGAGTTCGCACTCACACCACTACAAAAAAAGGACACATCCGTGACATTTTGGGCCGAACGAAATTTTTTTCTATCATACTTGTGACACTTCTATGACGATAATTGTGACCAAATTCGATATTATCATAGATGTGGTGGGCTCCTACTTCTATGACAAAAAATCATTACAGAAAATGGTCTTTTCGTCCTGGGCGAGACGGAGACGCAGCTGCATGACATTCTTTGGGCCGTCCATGAAGGAAAAACCGTGCTAGAAGCGAGCGCGAGGAAAATATCGGGGAGTTCCCAGTTACGGTGGGTGGTCGGGGGCCGAGCGATGCGTGTTTCTCTCATACCGTATGCCCATGGGTGCAAGGCATTGGGCTCTAACTGAACCCGAGCAAGGCGTTGCCTAACTGAACCCGAGCAATTGCACCGCAGGCTACGCGTTACTGAACCTGAGTGATCGAGTGATTCCTTCGCTACTGCTGCTAACTAAAGCCGATCGATGCTGCCTCTGGATGAACAATGAGCGTTGTTGGGGGGGGGGTTGGATGAACAGTTCCTGGTGGGGGTTGGATGAACAGGACCCTGATCAATCGAGCCGGTTGGGCGTGGATGAATAGGACCCCATGGAGGGCTGGATGAACATGACCCCGTGGAGGGCTGGTTGAACAGTAGTCGGTGGAGGCTAGTTGAACAATAGCCCGTGGAGGGGTGGTTGAATAGGAGCTCGTGGAGAGGGCTGGTTGAACAGTAGCCAGTGGAGTAGCGCGTGGTGGAGGCTGGATGAACAGGAGCCCGTGGATGAATAGTCGCAGGTGGAGGCTGGAGGAGGTCGATGGTGGATGAACAGTAGCCCGTGGAGGCTAGAGGAGGTCGACGGTGGAGATGAACAGTATCCCGTGGAGTCCCGTTTTGCAGTACACCACACTCCTCCCGATGAACAGGACCCCCGTTTTGATTGTAGCGCTCCGACACAAGTCCGTTTCCTCCGTTTTGCAGTACGCCACACACCTCCCGATCAACAGGACCCCTTTTAGACCGTAGGAGGTCCAATAGAAGTCCATTTCCTCCATTTTGTTGTACACCAGACCCCTCCCGATGAACAGGACCCCGTTTCGGATGTGGCCGGTCAAACACAAGGCCGTCTCCTCCGTTCTGCCGTACGCCAGGCGTCGTTTCCATCGGTTGTTCCGTCCAAGACGTCCCGATGAACACGACGACGCATTCCGTTGCGACCCAATTGGTTGGCTCCCCATGAACACAATGAGGATGCAGTTTCTCCGTTCTGACCCAGCCATGTACACGAGCCCTTGTCGTACGTATGCGCGAGTAGGCATTCGAGACCCTGCCCGTATGTATGTACGTGGCCGTATTTTCTTTATTGCACCCTGGCCGCTGTACGTGCGTGTATATGCTACGTGCGCGCCTCTACTATGACACGTGCGCGCCTCTACATCAACCAGTATGTACGTACACGTTCGCGACCAGAATAACAACGCTACGTACGCTTTGACTAGGTGGGCCCTGACTGTCAGGCACTTCCTTGTGTGCGAAGATGTAGCTGGTGGGTCCCAGCAGTCAGGGGGGAAATGTTTTTTCGTGAAATACGGTGGCCCGTTCGGTGGGTCCCAGCTGTCAGGTGGAGGAATCATTATTTTCCGCGTAATAAGGAGGCACTTCCTTGCTGTGGCCGTGGACCAGCTGTCAGCCTCTCCATGTATAGTGCTCTTCTGATGGAGGTCGTTCCTTGACCACGTTGACCATTCCGCGCCGAGAGCACCAGGGCGATGGACGACGGCGAGGCCTAGGAAGGGGACGCAGAGCCGGGGAAGATGCGGCAGTGGATGTCCACGCGGAGAGCAGTACGAGGGTTAACTGGTTTGGGTTTGGTGTGAGGCTGTCATCGCCGCAGAATAACAGGGGGTGTGGGTGAGTGGAGGGATGGCCTGGCAAGCGGTGGGAGTAGTAGGGGGCGATGAGGCCTCCGCGGCAGCACAGCCAGCCACGAGAGGCAGGAGCAGATGGCACAACTGGCGCTGCAGTGGGAGGCTGGAGCAAGAAGACCAGAGGTTGAAGAA
The DNA here is from genome assembly GCF_002162155.2 of Triticum dicoccoides. NCBI lineage: Eukaryota > Viridiplantae > Streptophyta > Magnoliopsida > Poales > Poaceae > Triticum > Triticum dicoccoides. The sequence continues at coordinate 582,179,341 of NC_041393.1, forward strand.
GCACTACAGCCATTGGATGGACATCGTACGGTCATTGGAGCTAGAATCGTTCATATTGACTGAGTTGACAAAGACCTCCGTCCCCGTAAAATTAGTAGGCCCACAAGTTAGCCTCCCACTATGCTGGGGCCCAGCTAGCACGAGGAGTATTCATTTTTTTGTGCGTAATAAGAAGGCACTTCCTTGCGTGCGAAGATATAGCTGGTGGGTTCAACCTGTCAGCGGGGGGGGGGCATTTTTTTCACGAAATATAGAGGCCCTTCCGGTGGGTCCCAGATGTCAGCTAGAGGAATCGTTATTTTGTGTGTAATAAGGAGGCATTTCCTTGTGTACGGCTGTGGACCCAGCTGTCAGCCTCTCCACGTACAGTCCACGTCCGGTGGAAGTCATTCCTTGACCATGTTCACCATGCCGCACCGATAGCACCAGGGCGGTGGACGACAGCGAGGCCTAGGAAGGGGACGTGGACCCGAGGAAGAGCGGAAGTGGATGCCCACACGGAGAGGAGTACGAGGGTTCACTGGTTCGGCTTCAGTGTGAGGTTGCCGTCGCCGCAGAATAACAGGGGGTGTGGGTGAGTGGAGGGATGGCCTGGCCAGCGGTGGGAGTAGTAGGGGCCGGTGAGGCCTCCACGGCAGCACAGCTGGCCACGCGAGGTAGGAGTTGGCGGCACGAACAACGCTGCTTTGGGCGGCTGGAGTAAGAAGACCAAAGGTTGAAGAATCACGACGGCCGTTGGATGGACATGTACGGTCACTTCAGCTAGAATCATTTATATTGACTAAGTTGACAAAGCCCTTGGTACGCGTCAACTTAGTAGGCCCATAGGTCAGCCTCCGAAACGGTGCGCCCCAGTTGTCAGGGGGAGGACTCATTTTTTGGGCGGCCGAATCTAGAATATCCGAGATTGAAGAAGAAGCACGACATCCTTTGGATAGACATCCAACGACCACTGCTGCTAGAACCTGTATTGACTATAAGTTGACAAAGCCTTGCATACGCGTCAACTTCTCTTTTTAGGGGCCACATCAACTTAGTAGGCCCACAAGTGTGTGGCAGAGAACTTATAGCCCATTTGCGATTTGTAAGAATGTATAGCCCATTTTTGAATTCTAATGGAATTTACTACAGCCCATTTACTGTTTGTTAAAAGTACAGCCCATTTTCTAGCTAGGACAACAATTAATAATTTCAACCAACCGTTCAAGACAGAGTTCAATAAAATTTCCCACATTTTGATGGGATCTGAAATATTTTTACCCCGAATTTTCTAGTCAGATTAAATATAAATTTGTATTACGTAAAAATCCAACGAAACATTGCACGCGCAACAATTAAAAATTCAATTTTTCAAAGTCCAAAAACAATATTTTATAAACTAATTACGTGTTTGGTGCATTTTTTTATAGTTACTGCCCATTTTTTATAATTACATCACATTTATTATTTCTTAAAGCCCATTTTCTTGTTAAGCCTAATGCATCCCTCATAGGAAAGATTTGCAGCCCAGTGGGGCGGAGAATAACAAGTTGACCTTGCCTGGGTATTCCTCAAAAAAACATATAGCTAGGCTAGCCATTTTCATCTTGAAAAAAATTAATATCTGGGCTGGATATCTGGCCTGGGCTAGAAGGGCCACAGACCGCCCAGTTAATACCCTGCTCTCCTCTCAACAACAACGAAAACATCACTCAAGAAAAACTCTGTAGTGCTCACGTCTCAAAAACACAAATACTGCTTGAGCTGCTTGGTCCCAGCAGTCGGCCGCAACTTGTGCAATTCTGTCGTTTATATTGACTACATAGGTTGACAATGGTGTGGGACTGTGATGTGAGGAAACTAGGAGGAAGAAAAAAAGATAGTTGTACATAATAAGGAGGCACTTTCATACGTACGGCTATGGCCCTAGTGGATCCATACTGTCATCCAGTCAAAATAAAGTCATCTCCTGAATCTTCATGTTCGTTCACCATGTTAACAATGCTCGGCGCCACGGCGAGCGCAACAACTCGAAGGACGATGGAGAGGGCCTCACGGGCCCTATGGATGGTCTGATATGGCGCCTGCTGCTCATTTAGGAAGCGAGGATCATCGGACACCTATGAGCACCTTCGAGAGACCGAGACGACATGAAACGGTAAGGCCACGCTTGGGAGCTCTGGTTTATTTCACACCTTTATTAAGATACAAGTGTAATTTACTCGTCATCGAAAACAACACGTAAAATACAGGCGTAATGAAACCGAGGGCCCGAGGTCTGTAAGTAAAACCGGTGGGTTACACGTGTAATTTGAGATACCAGTGTATATTTTACTAGTCAAAATCGACAAACCAAGCGCTTCACCCAAGACCATCTACTTTTATTTACAAGCGCCAGTTGTACAAGCGGTTTTGGTTGGAAAACGATGATCCAACCATGGCCTAAGATGATGAGTTGGTCGGAAGATCATATGGTTTCACGTCTAACCTACCCGACTTGTCATATAGGCTATGAATGAAACATAAGACAATGAACTTCTTCAGCACGGAAATAACAGAAGAGGATGATCTTCTTAACAAGCAAATCACTGGCATTAGATTAACATGCGAAACAACACGAAGCATTATTCTCATGAGGCCCGGTGAACAGCTCGTGATGTTGCATGCCACAATATTCCAAGCTCAACTTTGCAATCAAACACAAGGCCTGGCATTACATAGACAATATTCAGAACAAACTCTTAAAATACCTTACATAAGTCAACATTCATGTGGCTATGCATCTCAGCAGAGTAACTATTTACTTCTAAATTGAACACATGAATAGGAAAAATCGATCAACGCTGCTCACAGCAAAGGGCGTCCCACTCAAAAATATTAAATGCATGTCTTCTGGCTAACATCAATGAGCAAATTTTGACAAGGTTTTCCAATTCCAATATATTAAACTAATGTCTTCTTACTAACATCAATGATTAAACTTTGACAAACTTTTCCCATTCAAAATATGTAATGCCTATGATCGTGGAACGGGCAGGGTTTTTCATCAGTTTGTCAGCTGATAGTCCGGTGGCTCAAGGTGACGACGAATGATTAGAGAACCATTTGATGTACTGTGCATGATGAAGTATTATGGAGGACACAAACCATCTCAACTTTTTGTGCAGTTCCACTAAAATCAAGCTGAGTATCCCACCAATCAGCACATCAGCACACACATGAATATTTATATGCTGCAAAAAAACAAAGACACATCAGCACACACATTAATATTGGCCCGAGTGTCAACCCAACAATCAGTGGACTAACAAACTGAAAGTACGGTAAACAGATAACCATACCCAGATGCCCCATCATTGTTGCATAGAATGACATTGACAGCCTTGGGAGTCATGTCATGGCTTCTTGTACTTGTTTGGGCACTTTTTGCCCAGTGCACTCCACGTGTTGTAGAGTTGCCTATGCTCTCTGCAGACTAGTCATGTCACCAGCATCTACTAATACTCTGTAAAGCTTATCGATCATTCCTTCTGTAATGTAGCGCAAACAGTGACTGCTCGTTTCTGCAAAGTGGAATGACAAACTGGACCCAGTAATGCAGCAGTTCGCCTTGGACACATTGGCTCCTTTTGTGCAGTTCAACTAAAATCAAAGTCGGAATAAAACCGAGCTTTAATTTTGATATCCTTGTAAGCAACAATAGGTATAAGGGAAACAATTACTGAGAAATAACGGTTGATGAGTTGTACTCCCAGAAGAAAAAAAATCTAATGATCTACCTTATCTTAATGGGAAACAAAGCAGGAGAGTAGAAATTCTCCATCGGTGTGATTCATTCATATTGACTAAGACATTATCTTAACAATGCCTTATTTCAACATGTATAAAGAACGACAAAGCAGAAAAGTACCATTCCTAAAACAATGTGACTGATGCATTTTAACGGAGACATTATCTTAACAATACCTTGGTTAAACATGTAGAAAGAACTACAAAACAGGATAGTACCATTCCTAAAACAATGCGACTGATTCGTTTTAACAGAGGCCAAAAAGGAATCAATTACTGGTAATTCCGCCAATCCCTAACAATAGTTGCAGTTTTGAATTAAGATTCAATAGTTAATTATGAGAGTGGCATTGCTTAATTTTACCAGCGGCACTAGATTAACAAAAAGCATAAACAGTTCCAGGGGAGAGTGGGCGCAACAACACCATGTGCTTCCATCAACTTATAAAGGGGGTGATGCGGAGTTTTGTTGTACCAAAGAAACAAGCATCATGTCTGGGTTGGAACAATTTTTGCTCACTTAAGTGGTAAAAGACAGGAATTCAATAGCTTCAATTCAACATTTATCGAAAACAGTACCAATACAAGTAGCACAACATCTCAAAGCACACTGCACCATCATGTGGATGAAAGTCGGGACTGGCCTTTCTTGACCAAGATTTGAAACAGCTCGAGAGGAGGATTTGAACGAAATCCCAACACATATATGAAAATCTCGATCTCCTTTTGTGCAGTTCCACCAAAATTAAGCAAAGTCACTGGTGTGACATTCAAGTTGAACTGAAAAAAACACTCTTAAAACATAAGTGTTTCACGTAGCGAAGCAAAATGTCGCAATAGCAACAAGTTGAATAGATATCCCTGTTTTAACAGAGGCAAAAAAGGAATCAATTACTAACAAATAAAGGAGGATGAAACATGTGGCCACAAAAATGGTAATTCCGCCAATCCCTAACAAGTGTTGAAGTTTTGAATGAAGATTCAATAGTTAATTCTAAGAGTGGCATTGCTTAAATTTACCAGCGGAATTAGATTAACAAAATCATAAATAGTTCCAGGGAGAGTGGGCGCAACAACACCATGTGCTTCCATCTACTTATAAAGGGGGTGATGCAGAGTTTTGTCTAAGAAAGCAACAAGCATAATGTCTGAGTTGGAACAATTTTTGCTCACCTAATGGTAAAAGACAACAGTTCAATAGCTTCACTTCAACATTTATCCAAAACAGTACCAAAACAAGTAGCACTACATCTCAAAGCACACTGCACCATCATGTGGATGAGACCAAGATTTGAAACAACTCGTGTCGGGGAAACTGATCCACGAACACCTATGGGACCGGTGGACCGAGCCCCTTTCGGTTCAGCGGGGGGCGGAGATCGCATGAAGAGCAGATCGAGGCGAGGCACGCGAGCGGTTTACCCAGCTTCGGAGCTCTCCGGAGAGATAATACTCCTACTGCTGCTTGTCTGATTGTATTGAGTTCTTGCTCAGGAGCGCTGAGTGCTACAGTACACTCTAGCTGCTAACGAGACCGAGCGTGAGTGTTTTCTGGCTTCGAACCTTTCGAACCTCCCTCTACGTTGCGCATGGGCCTCCTTTTATATGCTCAAGGGGTCACCGACAGGTGGCAACGTAGACAAGGGTAAAAATGGAAAAGGACTTGCGGTTGGTACAGCAACCTGTACAGTGTTCCCTACCTAACCCTGACGGCAGGGGACAAAGGCATTAAATGCCCGTCTATGTCACCCAAAACAGTGCAGAAAGGGACCGTCAGGGGCGCCACCGCTCGCCACGATGGTGATCTTGTCAGCGCCGCTTGCCACCGCGCATCGCTGGCTGCACAGCCTCTCGCCACGCGCGCCTGGAAAGGCCCCAGGGCGACACGTTGGTGGATGTGCTGGAGCGTAGGTACAGGGTGGTAGCGTGCCGCGGCAAGTGCCTTTCCGCGGTCATTGTCTTGTCGCGTCCGGAGGCTTGTTGCTCCCCGGGCCTTGCCGGGACGCGTGGCGCGTCGCGGCAAACTCCTTGAGATGCCTTGGTGGGCCTTCCCGGCAAGCTCCTCTTGCCGGGGCCTTGTCTCTTTGGCTCGGATACTTTGCTCTTATGCCTTGGTTGGCCCTCCCGGCAAGCTCCTCTTGCCGGGGCCTTGTCTCCTTGGCTTAGATACTTTGTTCTTGAATGGCTCCACAGGAACCGCGGAGGACCTTGGCGGTCACCGCGGCAAGCCTTGCCGCGGGTGGCTGCAACTGCCCGTGCACAAGTTCGGGATACTAGGGTACCCCTACTCTAGTACACCGACAGGAGCCCCCGGGCCTGGGCCATACACGGTGCCGAGCGCTGTTGGGCCAGGCCCAAAACAGGGCACGGGCACGTGCAGCCTGGGTTACGCCGTATCTTTCTCCGTATCCACCGCGCCCTCCCCAATAGCACGCGTTGAATGCGGCGTCGTGGGAGAGATCGTGGGTGGTTTCTTTACTTGGAAGGGCGAAACGTCCGCCCCTTCCCTCTTTATAAGCAAGGGAAACAGGGACAGTTCGCCCATCCTGCCGGTTGTTACTCTATTTCCCAAATCTCCGCTGCTCCCCCCTTCTTCCCGAAGCTGAGAGAGAGCAGCGCTCCGCCCCCCGTTGCCACCAGCACCACCAACGCCGACGATCTCCCCCACCACTTCTGCCATGGCTCCGAAAGCCGACAACGGGAAGGGCGTGAAGTTGGTCGAGGCGCAGCGGCTTGTGGCGCTGCGAAAGGAGCGGGCCCTCTTCCCCCCTCAGTTTGCCACGAAGGAGCTGAGGGAGTACTACTACCTCTTCTGGTCAACGGAGACGCGAGCGCATCCGCGCACGAGGGTACTCCCGGCTGCCGCATCGGAACTGGCTCCAAACGGGTATCCCTTCTTCGCGTTGTTCTTCTACTGCGGGCTCTGCCCGCCCTTCTCTGAATTCTTCTGTGATATCATGAACACCTACGGGTTCCGCCTCCTTGATTTCACCCCCAACGCCGTTCTGACCATGGCAGTTTTCGCACATCTCTGCAAAAACTTTGTCGGAGTCCATCCAAATGTAGCCCTCTTCCGCCACTTCTTTATGCCCCGGGTTGAGAGAGGAGAGCCTCTTGCCGGCGGGATCGCTTGGATCTCAAGAGTCGGAAAGAAGGAGGCTTATCTGGAGGGAGAGCTCCGCAGCAAGTGGGAGGAATGGAGAGCAGAGTGGTGCTGGATCGTCGAGGAGAACCCGCAGCCATTGACTGCCCTGCGCCAAGCCCCAATAGTGCGCGGCAATGATTGGAGCAACGTGGCCCCGGAAGACGACAGGCTGAAGATTGCCGTCACCCGGATCCTTCGCCTCAGGCTTGCCGGGCTCACCGTAGGCGCCGTTGGCGCAGACTTTCTCCGCCGCCGCATCGCCCCCTTGCAGGAGAGGGGGAGACCCGCCTGGGAGTTCCAGAACTCGACGGATATCATGAGGCTGCGCCCGGGCCTCAACTTCAAATTCACCGTCCTAGAGCTGGATGCGATGCTCCTGGAGCTGTTCAAGCGCGATCCTCAACATCCATTCGTGTTGCCGAGGGGTGTGGTTCCACTGTGCAACAACTCTTTGCTCGACCGCATCCGCGCAATGATGCCTCTGTGCGACTCGCACGGAATCGTCCCGACTTGGCAAGAGCCTGCCGACGACGTCGTGCGGGATTTCTTTGACGGCCTGGAAGAAGTGCCAATCCGCCCCAATGAATAGAAGAGCCTCACTCGCGACACCACCGATAATGAGATGCAGCGCATCGCCACCAGGCTGGAAGAGGTGGCTGCAGCCATTGCTGCGGGTGAGTTTGGATTCACCATGGAGGAGGCAGAGGCAGCAGAGGCGGCAAGTCTTGCCGAGCGTGAGGAGTTTGTCGGCGAGGAAGAGCTTGTCGGGCCCGAAGATGAGTCGAGCGAGCCCGGCGAGGGAGAGCTTGTCGGGCTCGAGCCTTCAGGCAGCTCGTCACAAGTAGAGCCCCCAGCTCCACCAAGAAGGTGTCTCCGCAAGGACCGAGACGTAGCGGAGCGGCAGACGAGCCAACAGCCGCCGAGCCGTGCGACACGCTCTACCACAGCAAGCAGTGTTGTCGCGGGAGCGCCTCACGCCGCTGCGGCAAGTGAGGCGGGGTCTTCCCGGTCCACCGCCACTGCCCCTGCCAAGCGGGCAAGGGAACCTACTCCTCCGCCTCGTCGCACCGGAGGCAAGCCGGACTTTGATCTCTCCGCGCTCAGCTCCGACGAGGAAGAAGAAGAGTAAGATTCTTTGCTGTTCTTGCAACTCTTCAATTTTGTTGCTTTGTCTTGTATCTGACTTGCTTTTACTCTGAACCTATTCCTTTTCAGGATGCTGGCCTAGAGAGCGCGAAGAGAGCCAAGGCCCAGGTGATTGTCATCGAGGATGATCCCACCGCGACGGCAGAGGACATATCCGAGACCGCCTTGCCGGACCCAGCAACCCTTCCTCCAATCAGCCCCCAGCGTAGCCCCCAGCGTAAGTGTATTGTTTATTTCCTGTTTTTGGGCGCGCATGGGTGCTCCTTCTTTGCTGATATCTGGTTGATGGTTTGTGCAGGAGCAGAGTAGCCTCACCAGGAGCGCCCGGAGGCCGCTCCCGAAATGCCATCTACTTCCACTACACCGCCAAGGGAGGATTCCCCGGCAAGGGAGCGTTCTCCGGCAAGGGAAAATTCTCCGGCAAGGGACAGCACCAGCGATCCTCCGGTGATCGAGACCTTGACTGCTGATCCTAGCACAGGTAATCTTTTTGCCTGAGAACTTCCCTTGGGTTCTTCTTCTTCTGATTTTCTTTTTGAACATTCGCTTGATTTCTCTCCATTTTTCCGTTTGCCAGATCCATCTGCCACGGAGCCGATGGAAACTAAGGTCGTCGGCGAGGAGAACGCGTGCAGCAGCGTTGACGATGCCGTCACCACCGAAGGAGAGGCCGGCGCTGATGATCCTGCCGGCGAAGAGGCCGCCAAGGCCGCCGCCGTAGAAGCCGGCGAGGGATCCGGTGATTGCACTGACGGCCCCGAGGCCGCAGGAGCGCCAAGCGCTACGCCGACCGTCGATCCCTCCGCCGCTGCTGCAGCGCCAGGCTCCGAAGAGCCCCAGCCCGGCGCCTATCTGAAGGCCGGCGACGGCATCTTCATCAAGCTCCCCTGGGCTTCAAGCTCCAGGGCGCCGGTCTAAGGAGAAATGCTGGACGGAGAAGTACTTGCCTCCGCTGGGCTGAAGCTGGTTGACGCGCCAAGCAGCAGCAGCGACGAGCCTAAGGAGGAGCGGCTGCTGCAGAAGCTGCTGTCACTCTACCGCGCCTAACAAGCCAAGCTGGCGTCCCGCGAAGCACTTGTCGCGAAGGCGGGAGTTGACATTGAGAAGCGCGCGGAGGAGCTCCGGGGCCTTAGGCATGAAGCTCTCTGGTCCTTGGCGGAGGAGCGGGAGCAACTTCTCGAGGAGCGGAAAGCCTTCCTCCTCGAGAAGGCTGAAGCTGAAGAGAAGCAACGACTTGTCGCCGAAAATCTATTTGCGCAGGAAGGAGAGTTGGCGCAGCGCAAGGTCAATCTTGACAGCCACAAGGAGGAGCTTGCCGCGCGCGAGCAAGCAATTGGCGGGGCTCTCAAGGAGGGAAAGGATGCCGCCGCAGCTGCCGAGGCCGCCAAGAAGGAGCTGGAGACAAAGGTGGCGCTGCTGGAAGCCGATCTCCGGGCGAGCGGCGAGGACCTTGCCGTGCTCAAGCGTGAGCGCGAGAAGGACGCTGCCGCTCATGGTGAGCTGCAGGGTCTTCTCGCTGAGAGGAGCAAGGAGCTCAGCGCCGCCAAGGATTCCAATGCCGATCTCAAGCTGAAGCTGGCCACGTTGACTCAGACGCTGGACGGCACCAGGGAGCGAGAAGCGGCCTTGTCGTAGAAAATCAAGGCCGACGAGGCGCTGCTGGCAAATGCTGCTGCCGCTCAGGATACTCTCAGGGAGACCGTGGAGCATTGGACCGAGGGTCTTGTGGATGCTGCCGCGGCCATCGACAAGGAGCTGGCGCTGCTGGGGATGGAGGATTTCGGGTACTCCTCCGATGAGCACCTCCAACCCAGCGCCAAGCTCAGCTTGTTCTTCGAAGGCGTGGCGACAGCCCTCCAGCGACTCCGGGAGAAGATCCCAAAGCAGCTGGCCGACGAGTCGCACAAGATCTGCGCAGGGGCTCTCCAGAAGGTGCTGGTGAAGGTGGCCTTTCGCAATCCAGGCCTCAACCTCACCAACGTCCTCAGGTCCTTGCCGCCGGATGCCGATATGGAAGCGCTCAAGGCCCTTGTTGCACCCATTGTGGACAAGGTGAGCGGGATCAAGAGGGTTGAGGGCGATCGCGTAGACTAGGCCGCCCATTTTCTCTTTTCCTTGTCGCTACTGGTCATGTCATGAAAACAATCTATTAGAGCCGCGACAAGTTATCTTGTAATATGACTCTATTTTGGATCTCAATTTCTATGTTATTTCCTTTACTTGATTCCTTCCTTTGTACGTTTTTACCCTACGCTTTTAGGGAACTTGTCGGCGTAGGCACCCTTGCCGCGAGCGCTGAGTGTGGAACGTCAGCAGCCTGCTGGCGGTGCCGCTACCGACAAGAAACCTTGTCGCAACTAGTCGCAGCTCACTTAGGTTGTTGAGCAGACTCGAAACAAAGTAAGGGCACAACTAGCTACGAGTTGGTTCCTCCGCGCACAGGTTTTCCATACAAAGCAAGGTCGTTCGAGGAAGATAACTCAAAAATTTAAAATTGATTGCTCAAACTTTGGCAACTTAGCTTTTCTGTCGTTTTCTTTCCTGTAAGGCGAACACTTCCTTGAACGACGCCTGGTCCACACCATTTTCTCCTTTCCCCCCCGGCAAACTTGTGCGCGAGGGGACTTCCTTCCTGTGAGAAAGAGAAAGCAGAGAAAATAATGATATGAAGCCTTACGGCTCGTTACTGCTTACCGGGGGTATGTGCTGCACAAATCGTCAGATACATGCATGCAAAGAAATATAGAAAGCATGAAATTGAAAAGATGTGCAAAGCACATGAGCTTTACTTATGCACGGGATCTGCGCCCGGCTTTGTACAAAGGATTACATGCAACATCGGCAAGACTTGTACAAAAGGTGGTTGCCGGAACAGGTTCCGGCAACCGCGCCTTACGGGTAAAACTTACGAAGATGCTCAATGTTCCAGGAGTTGCTCACCGGAAGGCCATCTTCGGTCTCAAGGCGGACAGCGCCAGGCCTAGTGACTCGTTTCACCCGGTAAGGGCCTTCCCACTTCGGCGTCAACTTGTTGGAATTCTTGGCGAACTGAATGCGCTGAAGAACAAGGTCGCCTTCCTCGAGACTTCTGGCATTAACTTTGCGGCTATGGTAGCGGCGCAAAGCTTGCTGGTATCGAGCAGCTCGTACAGCAGCCTGAAGACGGTCCTCCTCAAGGAGCAGCGCGTCGTCTTGTCGCAGCTGCTCTTGCTAAAGCTCATCATAAGCGAGCACTCGAGGTGACCCGTATACGAGTTCCGTGGGGAGAACTGCCTCTGCTCCATAGACTAGAGCAAAAGGCGTCTGGCCGGTGGCTCGATTTGGTGTCGTCCTGACCGACGAAAGAACCACCGGCAGCTCCTCAATCCAGTTCTTTCCACACTTGCGCAGCCTGTCGAAAGTCCTGGTCTTGAGCCCGCGCATCACTTCAGCATTTGCCCTCTCCGCTTGACCGTTGCTTCTCGGATGAGCAACAGAAGCGAAGCAGACCTTGGCGCCAAGATCTTGGATGTACTGTATGAAGGTGCGACTCGTGAATTGTGTGCTGTTGTCGGTAATGATCCTGTTAGGGATCCCGAAACGGCAAACAATCGACCTGAAGAACTTGACTGCTGACTGTGCTGTCACCTTCCTCACTGGTTCCACTTCCGGCCACTTTGTGAACTTGTCGATTGCAACATACAAGTACTCAAAGCCCCCGACAGCTCGGGGAAAGGGGCCGAGGATATCGAGCCCCCAGACCAAAAATGGCTAGGATAAAGGGATCGTCTAGAGAGCTTGAGCTGGCTGGTGTATCTGCTTGGAATGGAATTGGCACGCTTCACACTTGGTTACTTGTGCAGTTGCATCCTGGAGGGCTGTCGGCCAAAAGGAACCTTGCCGGAATGCTTTGCCGGCAAGTGCTCTTGCGCCAATGTGGTGACCACATATGCCTCCATGTATCTCTGCCAACAGCTTTTGTCCATCTTCCCGGTGAATACACTTCAATTTCACACCGTTTAGTCTTCTTTTGTACAGTGTGCTGTCGACAAACTGGTACATACTTGACTGCCGGGCTACTCTTTCCGCTTCTTCTTGCTCTTCGGGAAGTTATCCTGTCTGAAGGAAACGGACAATCTGTTGTGCCCATGTCGGAGCTTGCGACTCGACAACAAGGACTAAAGGCACATCTGCTGCTGCGGGAACATCCGCTTCTACGACGAGTTCCTGCGGCTCAGCCGGAGCTTGACGTTCCCCGGCAAGCTTGCCGGAGCAAAATTTGTCGGGAGCGTCTGCTTCAACGGAACAAACCCTAAGGCTCGCCGGAGCAGACTGCTCCTCAGCACACTTGGCGTCGATCTTGGGGACCTTCTTGGCGGTGGCTTCGGGGAGCTCTGCCGGAAAATAGTCACCAGAAATCAACTTCCTCTTCTTGCTCTGTCTAGTTGATGGTGTTACAGACGGTTGAGTCAGCTTGAGCACAAAGATCCCTGGTTCCACAGGTAACTTAAGTGCGGCACACTTTGACAGGCCATCGGCAATGTCGTTCTGAGCTCTTGGAACGTGTTCCATCTGTATGCCGTCAAAGTGCTCTTCTAGCTTTCTCACTTCATCAACATAAGCTTCCATCAACGGACTCTGATAATTCTTGTTCACTTGGCGGACGACAAGCTGTGAGTCACCCCTGACAATGAGCTTCTTTATCCCAAGGTCTGCCGCGATCCTGAGACCGGCAAGCAAGCCTTCATACTCTGCTGTATTGTTCGTTGCTTGCTCCTTGGGAAAGTGCATCTGGACTACGTACTTGAGGTGCTCTCCAGTGGGTGCGACAAGCAGCACACCCGCACCGATGCCTTGCAGCGAGAAGGCACCATCAAAATACATCAGCCACTCTTTGTTTGCTTCCTTGACGGGGATGCTCGTCTCCGGAATTTCTTCATCTGGTGTTGGCGTCCATTCTGCTATGAACTCTGCCAACGCTCTGCTTTGGATAGTTGAAGTGCTCTCAAACTTAAGGCCAAAGCTTGACAATTCTAGTGCCCACTCAACAATCCTGCCTGTTGCTTCTGGATTCTGCAGTATCCTCTTCAGTGGAAAACGAGTGACGACTGTGATCTCATGTGCTTGGAAGTAATGGCGCAGCTTTCTTGAGGCCATGAGAAGGCCGAAAAGCAATTTCTGCACACCAGAGTACCTTGACCTAGCCCCATGCAAAAGGGAACTGACAAAGTAAACTGGGCGCTGCACCATCCTTTTGTGCATCTTCTCATGCGCCTACGCAGATCCATCTTTGTCGGTACCAGAGCTTGCCGGTCAAGCCCCCTGCTTGTCGCTGGATGCATCTGCCGGGGTTGCTGGCTCATCATCTGCCTCCCTCTCCACTACTAACGCAGCACTAACCACTTGATTGGATGCCGCTATATATAGCAGCAACTTCTCTTGTGGTTTAGGTGCGACAAGTGTTGGAGTGGAGGACATGTATCTCTTCAAGTCCTGCAGCGCAGCCTCTGCTTCCGGAGTCCATTTCATTGGACCTGCCTTTTTCAATATTTTGAAAAATGGCAGGGCGCGCTCAGCAGACTTAGAGATAAACCTGCTGAGAGCAGCTATGCAACCGGCAAGTCTTCGTACATCCTTGACGCGCTTTGGTGCTTCAATCTGCTCGATGGCCTTGATCTTGTCGGGATTGGCTTCAATTCCTCGCTGAGACACAAAGAACCCGAGAAGCTTGCCGGAAGGGACCCCAAACACACACTTCTCGGGGTTAAGCTTGAGGTTGATCTTGCGCAGATTTACAAAGGTTTCATCTAAATCTTGAATCAGAGTCGTCTTGTCCTTGCTCTTGACCACTATGTCATCCATGTAGGCTTCCACATTTCTGTGCATTTGCGGCTCAAAAGCGTGGTGGACTACCCTTGCAAATGTTGAACCAGCATTCTTCAAACCGAAAGGCATCCGTACGAAACAGTACGTGACACACGGGGTGATGAATGCGGTCTTTTCCTCATCCTCTTCTGCCATGAAGATCTGATGATATCCTGAGTATGCATCAAGAAATGAAAGCAAGTCACATCCGGCCGTGGAGTCAACAATCTGGTCGATGCGCGGCAAGGGAAATGGGTCTTTGGGACAAGCTTTATTGACGTCGGTAAAGTCGATACAAAGCCTCCATTTCCCGTTGGCTTTGCGCACGACAACAGGATTGGCCAACCATGTAGGATGGAGCACTCCTCTGACAAGGCCTGCTGCTTCCAACTTCTTTATTTCTTCTGCGATGAATTCTTGGCGCTCCACTACCTGTTTCCTGACTTTCTGCTTGACGGGCCGCGCATGAGGACAGATGGCCAGGTGGTGCTCAATTACTTTCCTGGGAACACCGGGGATGTCAGACGGTTGCCACGCAAACACATCGACGTTCGCCCGCAGGAAAGCAACAAGCGCGCTTTCCTATTTAGGGTCGAGAGTGGCACTGATGGTGAAGGTACCACCAATGTCGTCCTCCTTGGCGGACACCTTCTTGGTCTCCGATGGAGCTGCCATTGCCTTCTTACACTTGCCGGTGGAGCTCGATGGTGCGTCCTCAACGGTAGCGCAGCACTCCGAAGAGGTGCGCTTGCCGGAGTGGGCATCAGAACGCTTCCCGATAGATCTTGTCGGCATAGATAAGGGCATCCTTCTTGTCGCTAGGGACAGAGATGACACTTATCGGGCCTGGCATCTTCAGCACGTTGTATGCATAGTGAGAGGCTGCCATAAATTTGGCGAGTGCTGGGCGGCCGAGTATCCCATTATAAGGCAATGGAAAGTTAGCGACGTCAAAAGTGACCCTCTCAGTTCTGAAGTTCAACTCGCTGCCAAATGTCACCGGCAATGTGATCTTCCCCTTCGGCTTGCTCCTTCCCGGATTGATTCCTTGGAACGTGCCGGTCTCTTCGAGCTCGCTATCAGGGATCTGGAGTTTCTGGAGTACCGCGGAGGAGATCAAGTTCAAGCCGGCCCCGCCGTCAACTAGCATCTTAGTGACCTTGAGGTTGTGGATAGTTGGTGAAACCAACATCGGTAAACACCCGACCGCAGTTATGCGATCAGGGTGGTCCTCAATATCAAAGATGATAGGCGTGCTGGACCATTTCAGAGACTTGCGTGACTCGACGGGTGGTTCCGCTGCATTGACTTCCCGCACCCACTGCTTGAGCTGGCGGTGTAAAGTATGCAGAGAAGCACCGCCGTCAACGCACAGGACCTCTGTGGCTTTCTGGAACTCCTGCTCATCGGTCTCGTCATCATCCATATCTTCATCGTCGTCATCATCTTCATCCTTGTCGCGGCCGCAGGGAGGTCTGTCTCCTTGCCGCTACTTGGCCTTGCCGCGGCGTCCCCCTCGGCCGGGATGCTTCTTGCTGGCTCCTCCAGCACCTTCCTGGGCTTTCTCCTTGTCGCGTCGCTCGTATTCAGCCTTTTGCTGTTCCACAAGCTGCTCGACCTTCTTGCAGCTCTGGAGGTCATGGCCCTTGGTGCGGTGGATCTTGCAGTACTGCTTGTTGGTGCCGTCCTGCTTGTCGGCGACCGCCACAGCCTGGCAGTTGTTACCACCGGAGCTACCAGCTTTGGCTTTCTTGGCGCCACCTCCGTTGCCGGACTGCTCAACGACTAGCACAACTTTGCCTTTCTTCTTCCTGTTATTCCGCCGCCGGTTTTTCTTTGCCGGGGCGGTCCCCTCACTATCTGATCCTGCTGCTTCTGTATTCTCTCCGGGGAGTTTCCTCCCCTCCTCAGCACGCGAACACTTGTCGGCCAGGCCATATAGCTCACTGACGTCTCTGATCTTGCACATCGACATCTCCTCCCGCATCCTGCGGTTCCGCATGTTCTGATGAAACGCGCTGATTACCGCGGCAGGGTGGACATCTGGGATGTTGTGCTGTACGCGGCTGAATCTCTGAATGTACTTGTGCAGGGGCTCTCCTTCCTTCTGGGCGAGCAGATGAAGGTCGCTTTCTTGGCCAGGAGGCTTGTGGCCGCCTGTAAAGGCACCGACAAACTGATGGCATAGATCGGCCCAAGAGGATATGGAGTTGTCTGGCAAGTGCATGAGCCAGGATCTAACGTTGGGCTTGAGTACTAGTGGGAAGTAGTTGGCAAGGATCTTGTCGTCCCGTCCCCCGGCAGCTTTCACCGCGATGGTGTAGATGCTGAGGAATTCCGACGGATGCGTCTTGCCGTCGTACTTCTCTGGAACGTCTGGCTTGAAATTCTTCTTGCTGGGCCACTGGACTTGCCGCAGCTCACGAGTGAACACAGGGCAACCTACCGCGTACGGCAAGTCGCCTGGTTCCCCTGGCGCATGCATGTCGACAGAGGGCCCAGCGCGCTGGTCAGATTGACGTCGCGCTTCTCTTTGGCGCTCGATGCGAGTACGAGCATCTTCTTGCTGTCGTTCATGAAGAACTTGGCGTTGATCGCGACGAGCTCGTGGATCCGATGATGCGGTGGAGTTGCTGTCGAGGTGGACCCGGCGAGTCGGCGATCTTGGCCTTCGGGGTGGAGAGTGCACGGTGGTTGCACCCCCACCGGTTCCGTCGCCATCGGCTCGCGCCTGGCGGTCCTGCCGCGGCAGCGACGTACTCGGCGGTCGCGGAGTGTCGCCGTTGGCGAAGCCGATGAGACTCTGAATGGTGGCCCTCCATTGGTCGGTCTTGTCCACCGTTGGAGGGTAATCCAGGAGCAGTTGAGCTCGCGCTAAAGCTTCTGCTGGAGTGGTAGGCGGTAGTGGCGAACGGTGCGAGGAGCGGGATGTGCTCGGACTTCTAACTATGTTAGAAGGAGCAGTATCCCGTCCAGGCGACCGTGTCTCGCTCGCGCCAGCACGTTGGCGTGCATGCTGGTCTTGAGCACCCCGAGATCCACCAGCTCGATCTTGGTCCAACAAACATATGGTACTGTGAATACCATGACGCTGTCGGTCCTGCGCCTCCTAAGATGGGCGCGGAACATGTACGGACGCCGAGGTCTGCGCAGCCTTGTCCTTGGACCTGGCATCACCGTGCGCTCCCTCGTCGGCATCCGTTCTTCTGCCGGCGTCTACCCCACCACCCGCTTGCTCCGGTGGCGGTGGAATCGACGCGGGTGGAATAGCTGCCTCCGAAGCCTTCTTCTTCGGTGGCATGTCGATGAAGAAGATGAAGATCTAGCTCGCGTGAACGCCGGTCCAGGTTCACACAATCTCGATGCCCCCTACCTGGCGCGCCAAAGATGTCGGGGAAACTGATCCACGAACACCTATGGGACCGGCGGACCGAGCCCCTTTCGGTTCGGCGGGGGGCGGAGATCGCACGAAGAGCAGATCGAGGCGAAGCACGCGAGCGGTTTACCCAGCTTCGGAGCTCTCCGGAGAGATAATACTCCTACTGCTGCTTGTCTGATTGTATTGAGTTCTTGCTCGGGAGCGCTGAGTGCTATAGTACACTCTAGCTGCTAACGTGTCACGCCCAATATGCGACCCTATCCAAAAGGAACTCGAAGGTCCCACCAAGGATAGACCCGCATATTGAAACGCTTTTGCAAGGCGGATATCATTACATCAACATTACATAATAGATGGGGATACATACATAAGGCATACGATGCCACAAGAATACAACATCACAATACATAAGAGCATCATCCGACTACGGATGAAACACAAACAGAAACTCAAATGACATCCACCCTGCTAGCCTAGGCTGCCGACCTGGAACCTATCCCCTGATCGAAGAAGCTGAAGAAGAACTCAACATTAGCAGACATCGCTCTCGCGTCATGATCATCGCATAACCTGTACCTGCAACTGTTGTTGTAGTAATCTGTGAGCCACGAGGACTCAGCAATCCCATTACCATGGGTATCAAGACTAGCAATGCTTAATAGGAAAGGAAGGGGTAAAGTGGTGAGGTTGCAGCAGCGACTAAGCATATATGGTGGCTAACATATGCAAATAAGAGCGAGAAGAGAGCAAAGGAACTGTCGTCAACTAGCAATGATCAAGAAGTGATCCTGAACTCCTACTTACGTCAAACATAACACAGAAACCGTGTTCACTTCCCGGACTCCGCCGAGAAGAGACCATCACGGCTACACACGCAGTTGATGCATTTTAATTCGGATCTGGTGTCAAGTTATCTACAACCGGACATTAACAAATTCCCATCTGCCTATAACCACAGGCACGGCTTTCGAAAGATTATACCCTGCAGGGGTGTCCCAACTTAGCCCATGACAAGCTCTCGCGATCAACAAAGGAATAGACCTTCTCCCAGGAAGACCCGATCAGATTCGGAATCCCGGTTTACAAGACATTTCGGCAATGGTAAAACAAGACCAGCAAGACCGCCCGATGCACCGACAATCCTGATAGGAGCTGCACATATCTCGTTCTCAGGGCAACACCGGATAAGCTAAGCGTACAGGAACCGACGTAACCCAAGTTGCCAAGGGATGGCCCCGCATGGTGCTCTAGTTTGGACCAACACTTAGACAAGCACTAGCCCAGGGGGGGCTATAATAAAGATGACCCTTGGGTTAATTACTCCCAAGGGAAATATAGGTGGTGGTGAGGCAAATGGTAAAAGTCAATGTTGGGCCTTGCTGGAGGAGTTTTATTCAAAGAGAACTGTCAAGGGGGTCCCATAAATCTCCCGACCGCGGAAGCAACGCAAAATCCGGGAACATAACACCGGTATGACGGAAACTAGGGCGGCAAGAGTGGAACAAAACACTAGGCAAAAGGCCGAGCCTTCCACCCTTTACCAAATATATAGATGCATTAATAATATAAGAGATATTGTGATATCCCAACCAAAATCCTGTCCACCATGGAGAAATCTTCAACTTCACCTGCAACTAACAACGCTATAAGAGGGGCTGAGCAAAGCGGTAACATAGCCAAACAATGGTTTGCATAGGAAGGGTGTCAAAGGTTAGAGGTTCATGGCAACATGGGATGGCTCGACAAACAGATGATAGGTAGCATAGCAAAGCGATAGAACGAAGCAACTAGCATAGCAATGATAGTAGTGAGATCCAGGGTAGCGGTCATCTTGCCTGAAATCCCGCTTGGAAGAAGAACGAGTCCATGAAGAAGACGAACGAGAGCAGTCGAACGAATCCTCACGAACGCAATGTTACCAGAACTAAGAAGCAACACCGGAAAGAAACAAACAACATGGTAAATACACAAGCATAATCATGGCAAGATGCACAATCAAGTATGATGCATGTCCGGTTTAATAAGGCATGGCATGGCAAATGCAACCAAACAATACTACAAGTTAAGTGGAGATCAATATGCAACGAGTTGCATATTGACGAAACACCACATATAAGTTATTTAGTTCGCTCTCATTTAGGTACCCAACAATATTAAATGTTGTTAAACATGGCAAGAGGTGAAGCATAAGAAAACTATCTAACTAGGCAAGTTTAAATGAGGCCGGAAGAACTAACAACAATTCCGGAAAATCCCCATATGCAATTTATGAATTTGGTACTGTTCTGCCCTAAACACAATTTTAGAGTTGTTAAACAGTAAAACAAAGTGCACCATGTTAATCTAGGCATTTTTCCACCCCATTTACATATAAAGTTTATTTAAAATGGAGCTACGGTTATTTAGTTATGAATTAAATCATTTTAACATGGCATATTAGCAAATTTAAACAAACATCAGGTTAAACATTTTAAACATGGATGAAAATGGCATATTATTAATCTACACAATTTTCTAAGCATTTTACATGTTTAAACCATTTTAATCCGATGCATGGTTGATGAGTAATTAAATGCATGAAGTGCAAGGGGTTTTCTGAAAAACAACAGACGCTGGAATAAATCTAAAATCGCAACAGAGGAAAAAAACACGCATTGGGCCGAAACTGGCTAGCCCAACAGTGCACAAGGGAGGGGGCGGGGCTGCTCACCCTGGGCCAAGGCCCGGTGGAGGAGGCTGGCTGGGCCTGGCGCGGCTGGCGAAGCTGGGCCGCGATCAACGCGCGCTGGGGATCTGGATCGGGGACTCGTCCTCCCGCTCGCACAGGAGCACGCACGGCTTCGGCGGGGCTGGGTGCGGAAGGACTCGCCGGAGACGAGGTGGCGGGCGGCAGAGGTCGGCGGGGTCCGGAATGGGGGCGGATCGGCCGGATCCATCAAGGGCGGGGCCGGCAGAGGCCGGATCTAGCCGGAGGGGCCGGCTCCGGGTGCGGAGGTGAGAAACCATGGCGGCGGCGGTTCCCTGCAAGGGGAGAGAGAGAGCGAGAGGATCAGAGAGAGGGGAAGATGAGGAGGAAAAGGAGAGGAAGGCGAGTTGGCCGGCGACCTGGGGCGCGGCGGATCACGACGAGACGGCGGCGACACGAAGCAGCGAAGGGGGCTCCGGTGGGAAGCTCGGGGACGAGCGCTCGAGGCGCAGGCGGCACAGGCAGCGGGCCCGATTCGCCCCGACAGCGGGCCGCGGATGGGCTCCGACGGGACCTGCACGGTGGGAGGCGCGGGAGGACGTGGAGACGCCAAGTGGCGCTCCCAGAGTGGCTGGAGGCGATGATGTGGCGGTGGCTGGCCACTAGGGGCTTGACAAGTGGCGGAGGGAGGCTGGGGCGCACCGGATCTGGAAGGGGGGAAGGCGGCGGCGCGGATGATTAGGGGCGCGGGATTCGAGGAGGGAGGTTAGGGGAATACCAAAAATGGCATGGGGGGCTGCTATATATAGCAGTTTTTGCTAGGGTTAGGGGGGTTTGAGGCTGTTTCGGAGCCGTTCGATCTCGATCGAACGGTCCGGAGCAGAGGGGGGTTAGGTAGGTGGGCTAGGCTAACTAGTGGGCTGTGATGAGAGGCCTCGAGCTGAGAGGAGAGAAGAGAAGAGAGGCCCGGCAACAGTTTCCGAATCGAAAACGTCCGACGTATACCGACTATATCGCGGTTACATATTTAACGGCTGGGCAGTCAAACGAACTTCGAATGCGATGAAACTTGGCAGGCGGCATGTATACACTATAATAAAACCGCACGACAAGTTGCAACCCATCCCGAGAACATTTTTATGCCTCTTATAAAATAATATTTCGAAGGTGCCGCGGGCGCGTGCGAGTGGGGTCGGGCTCAGAACGGACAACGGAGAGAACCGGCGGAACACGAACGGATGCAAGTTTGAAAACAATGATGGCAACAGAGTGCCAATGCAATGCGAATGATGCGATGATGAAATGCATGACACGAACAAAATGTAAAACAAAAGACAAAAACCCAACCACGAAGGAAAAATCATATAGCATCTCCGGAAAAGGCAAGAGTTGGAGTTATGAATATGGAAAGTTGTATCCGGGGCGTTACATAACGAGACCGAGCATGAGTGTTTTCTGGCTTCGAACCTTCCGAACCTCCCTCTACGTTGCGCATGGGCCTCCTTTTATATGCTCAAGGGGTCACCGACAGGTGGCAACGTAGACAAGGGTAAAATTGGAAAAGGACTTGCGGTTGGTACAGCAACCTGTATAGTGTTCCCTACCTAACCCTGACGGCAGGGGACAAAGGCATTAAATGCCCGTCTATGTCGCCCAAAACAGTGCAGAAAGGGACCGTCAGGGGCGCCACCGCTCGCCATGATGGCGATCTTGTCAGCGCCGCTTGCCACCGCGCACAGCTGGCTGCACAGCCTCTCGCCACGCGCGCCTCGAAAGGCCCCAGGGCGACACGTTGGTGGATGTGCTGGAGCGTAGGTAGAGGGTGGTAGCGTGCCGCGGCAAGTGCCTTGCCGCGGTCGTTGTCTTGTCGCGTCCGGAGGCTTTTTGCTCCCCGGGTCTTGCCGGGACACGTGGCGCGTCGCGGCAAACTCCTTGAGATGCCTTGGTGGGCCTTCCCGGCAAGCTCCTCTTGCCGGGGCCTTGTCTCTTTGGCTCGGATACTTTGCTCTTATGCCTTGGTTGGCCCTCCCGGCAAGCTCCTCTTGCCGGGGCCTTGTCTCCTTGGCTTAGATACTTTGTTCTTGAATGGCTCCACAGGAACCGCGGAGGACCTTGGCGGTCACTGCGGCAAGCCTTGCCGCGGGTGGCTGCAACTGCCCGTGCACAAGTTCGGGATACTAGGGTACCCCTACTCTAGTACACTGACAACTCGCCACAAAGACTGGAAACAAATCTTGATCTCCTTTTGTGCAGTTCCACCAAAATTAAGCAAAGTCGCCGGTGTGACATTCAAGTTGAACTGCACAAAACACTCTTAAAACATAAGCGTATGGCGTATAGCATTCAAGTTTCGGGTTACCCCCTTTTTCCCTTTTCGGCCAACAAAGCGGGTGGATAGCCAGTCTATACTACTTTCCCTCCCTCCTTTCATCATTGAACCACATCCTAGATTCATGCTCCACCCCACCGCACGCTGCTTTCCTCTTTGAACCAAGACCTAGATTTGACTAAAGAATTGAAAAAGATCCGCATGCAGCTAGAGCAATGACGGTTTCAAAGAAACTTATACCTTAGAGTCGTCCGGATGTGGCAAGGCGTGCGCCGGGAGGCCGAATCTGCCCACACTACGTACGACAG